>NC_087351.1:10131918-10434948 GCF_030014295.1 Loxodonta africana
ACTTACTATTATGATTCTGGAATTTAAACAACAACAAAAGAAAGAAAAACAGAAAGGGTAAATTTAAGACATTTTACCCAACCAACCAACCAATATGCCTGGATAAAATAAATGTCTTGATTCAGCTTTAACATAAAGGGAACTACTGGTAAGAGAGTAGACAAGGGTCATCTTTTTTAAATTTACTAAGTTGTGATGAAGTGGGAGAGAAAGAAGAAATGGGGAAGAAGGAGGACACTGGATAGAGCTATGTATATTATTTAAACAGACAAACAAAGACTGAGAGGACTTTTAAACCTTTCAGTAAAGGTTTCTGATTTGAGGCAACACATGTCATCATCCTCTGTCTCTAGCTGCTTTAGGAGACAGAGACTGAAATAGGAAACCAGCGGTGGTGATGAAATATGACAACTTGTTTCAGAAAGGACATGTTTGATATGTTTTCCAACTGGATGTTTCTAAAATTTATGGCAGTTTCAGACAAGATTTCTAAAGAAATCCTTTCTCTTCCTCATTTCAATCTTCTAAATCCATAATGCCCTTATCACTGCTACAGAGAGGCACCAAAGAAAAAGTTTCTTCCCAACAGGTTTCATAAATTACATTGCACTCTTCAGAAGATGTGTCTCTCCTCAGCCACTCAGGTCTTTATCTCTCAGGTCCAGCTTACAGGTCTTCCACGGCAGCACCACTCCCTTCTTACCCTTAAAAAAAAAAAAACTGTGGAGAAATTACCTGCTCCTCAGGGACTCCATTTTCTTATCTGCGCAATGAACAGATATAGTTAAACAATCCCTAATGCCCCTTCAACATGTAACATTCAGGGACTCAGATTTTACAGCAAGCCTGAAAGCATTTTGAAGGATTCATTGCATCCATAATAGTTGGGGGGGATGGGAGGAAATATGCCAGAAAGTAACAGGAAGAGAAAAGGTAAAGAGATGTTCTAAAACAAGGATTGAGCTTCTAATAAAGGCCAAGTCAAGATCCTGTGAACACTCTTCACAGAAACCTACCATGAAATATGGACATAATACAAGTAGCAGCTACGTTGAGGCGCAGGAGAGCGGAGACAAGCAGACAAACTACAGTGAGGAGTCAATGCAGGAGGAGGGCTTTATACAGAGAAGGACTCCACGTTGCTGCTTCTAGCCTGAGGGCAGCTTCAGTTGGCATGCTCAGAGCAGCAGGTGTTGGTGGAAAAATGACAATTTTTCTGCCTAGGAAATCAGAGTAAGGAGTTGAGGGTAACTGCAGTCACTGAAGAGAGGAAAAATTTCGGAAGGAAAGGAGCCAGAAAAAAAGGGCCCCAAATTCTGCCTGCCCACATCTCTGCCTGACTCCCTGAACTATGTGCGCACTGAGCAGAACTGAGCTTGAGGCTACAGAGAACGGAAAAAAAAAAAAAGTTTGCAGTTCATACGCAGCCAAGTTAATTGTGACCTAAAATTAAAGAAACGTATTAGTCGTCAGAGAAAAATAACAGAATCTAGAGTCTCTACAACATAACAGTAATGCACATAAAACAATCCAAAATTACTCAAGATATAACAAATCAGGAAAATGGAGAGCCTTAACCTGACAGTCAGAAAGAGGCTGGAGATGAGGGCCATGATATTTATGCCCTCTTCCTTTCTTGTAAGGTCTGGCTATGTCACATGGACAGAGGTCACCACTTCTCTCAAGGCATCCAACTCTACGTTATTCTTTTTCCTTCTGTTGTTTTCTTAGGTACCCTCGATTCAGTTCTGACTCATTGCAACCCTATATACAACAGGAGATACCACCCAATCCCGCACCATCTCCAAAATCTTTGTTATGCTTCAACCCATTGTTGCAGCCACTGTGTCAATCCATCTCATTCAGGGTCTTCTTCTTTTTCGCTGACCCTCTACTTTACAAATCATAATGTCTTTCCCCAGGGATTGATCCCTCTTGATAACATGTTCAACGTACGTGAGATGCAGTCTCACCATCCTTGCTTCTAAGGAGCATTCTGGTTGTACTTCTTCCAAGACAGTTTTGTTCGTTCTTTTGGCAGTCCATGGTATATTCAATATTGTTCACCAACACCACATTTCAAAGGTGTCAATTCTTCCTTGGTCTTCCTTATCATCATCCAGCTTTCATATGCATATGAGGCAATTAAAAACACCATGGCTTGGGTCGGTCACCCATTAGTCTTCAAGGTGACATCTTTGTTTTCAACACTTTAAAGAGTACTTTTGTAGTAGATTTGCCCAATGCAATGAGCCTTTTTATTTCTTGACCTCTGCTTCCATGAGTATAGATTGTGGATCCAAGTAAAATGAAATCCTTGACAACTTCAATCTTTTCTCCATTTATCATGGTGTTGCATATTGGTCCAGTTGTGAGGATTGTTTTCTTTAATTTGAAGTATAATCCATACTGAAGGCTGAGGTCTTTGATCTTCATCAGTAAGTGCTTCAAGGCCTCTTCAATTTCAGCAAGGAAGATTGTGTCATCTGCATATCACAAACTGTTAATGAACATCCCTCCAATTCTGATGTCATGTTCTTCTTCATATAGTCCTGCTTCTCTGATTATTTTCTCAGCATACCAATTGAACAAGTATAGTGGAAGGATTCAACCCTGATGCACACCTTTCCTTACTTTGAACCATGCAGAATCCCATTGTTCTGTTCAAATGACTGCCTCTTGATCTATGTACGGGTTCCTCATGAGTACAATTAAGTGTTCTGAAATTCCTGTTCTTTGCAATGCTACCCATAATTTGTTATGATCCATACTGTTGAATGCCTTCGCATAGTCAAGAAAACACAGGTAAACATCTGTCTGGTATTCTCTGCTTTCACCCAGGATCCACCTGACATCAGCAATGATATCCTCATTCCATGTCCTCTTCTGAATCCGGCTTGAATTTCTGGCAGTTCCCTGTCAATGTACTACTGCAGCCACTTTTGAATGATCTTGAGCAAAATTTTACTTGCATGTGACATTAATAATATTGTTTGATAATTTCCACATTCAGTTGGAGCACCCTTCTTGGGAATAGGCATAAATATAGATCTCTTCCAGTTGGTTGGCCAGGTTGCTGTCTTCCAAATTTCTTGGCATAGACAAATGAGCACTTCCAGCACTGCGTCTCTTTGTTGAAACATCTTAATTGGTAGTCCATCAATCCCTGAAGCTTTGTTTCTTGACAATGCCTTAAGTGCAGCTTCAACCTCTTCCTTCATTCAATACCATGGGTTCTTGATCATATGCTACCTCCTGAAATGGTTGAATGCCGGCCAATTCTTTTTGGTATAGTGACTCTGTATTTCTTCCATCTTCTTTTGATGCTTCCTGAGTCGTTTAATATTTTCCCCTGTAGAATCCTTCAATATTGCAACTTGAGGCTTGAATTTTTTCTTCAGTTCTTTCAGCTTGAGAAATGGCGAGCGTGTTCTTCCCTTTTGGTTTTCTATCTCCAGGTCTTTGCACATGTCATTGTAATACTGTACTTTGTCTTCTCGAGCCACCCTTTGAAACCTCCTGTTCAGCTCTTCATCATTTCTTCCTTTTGTTTTAGCTACTTGACATTCAATAGTAAAGTTCAGAGTCTCTTCTGACATCCCTCTTGGTCTTTTTTTCTTTCCTGTCTTTTCAGTGACCTCTTGCTTTCTTCATGTATGATGCCCTTGATGTCATTCCACAACTCCTCTGGTCTTCAGTCACTAGTGTTCAACACGTCAAATCTGTTCTTGAGATGGTCTCTAAGTTCAGGTGGGATATACTCAAGGTCGTACTTTGGCTCTTGTGGACTTGTTCTAATTGTCTTCAGCCTTAACTTTAACTGGCATATGAGCAATTGATGGTCTGTTCCACAGTTGGCCCCTGGTCTTGTTCTGACTAATTATATTGAGCTTTTCCATCATCTCTTTCCACAAATGGAGTCTATTTGATTCTTGTGTATTCCCTCTGGGGAGGTCCACTTGTATAGTCACCACTTATGTTGATGAGAAAAGATATTTGCAATGAAGAAGTCATTGGTCTTGCAAAATTCTATCATGTGATCTCCAGCATCATTCCAAGGCCATATTTTCCAACCACCTATCCTTCTTTGTTCCCAACTTTCACTTTCCAATCACCAGTAATTATCAATGCACACTGATTGCATGTTCAATCAATTTCAGACGGTAGAAGTTGGTAAAAATCTTCAGTTTCCTCATCTTTGGCCTTAGTGGTTGGTGCATAAATTTGAATAATAGTCATATTAACTGGTCTTCCTTGTAGGCGTATGGATATTATCCTATCACTGACAGCGTTGTACTTCAGGATAGATCTTGAAATGTTCTTTTTGATGATGAATGCAATGCCATTCCTCTTCAAGTTGGCATTCCCAGCATAGTAGACCATATTCTGTCTGATTCAAAATGGCCAATGCCAGTCCATTTCAGCTCACTGATACATAAGATATCAATGTTTATGTGTTCTGTTTCATTTTTGATAACTTCCAATTTTCTTAGATTCATACCTCATACATTCCTCATTCCAATTACTAATGGATGTTTGCAGTTGTTTCTTCTCGTTTTGAGTCACGCCACATCAGTAAATGAAGGTCCTGAAAGCTTGACTCCACCCACGTCATTAAGGTTGGCTCTATTTTGAGGAGGAAGCTCTTCCCCAGTCATCTTTTGAGTGCCTTCCAACCTAGGGGGCTCATCTTCCAGCACTATATCAGACAATGTTCCACTGCTATTCATAAGGTTTTCACTGGCTAATTCTTTTCAGAAGTAGTCTGCCAGGTCCTTCTTCCTAATCTGTTTTAGTCTGGAAGCTCAGCTGAAACCTGCCTGCCATGGGTGATCCCGCTGGTATTTGAATACTGGTGGCATAGCTTCCAGCATCACAGCAACACCCAAGCCCTCACAGTAAGACAAACTGACAGATGCACGGGGATTCTTCTAGGTTTCAGGAATTACTCCCTTCCTTCATCTCTTTCGGTTTAGGAGTGGTAACTGGCTGCTATTAGCTCTAGCCTACAGCCTTATCCTTTTGTTGTTGTTGTGTGCTGATAAACGGGCTGTTTAGAAAGAAAAAACTTAAGTCCTGATTTACAGTGTTTTTTAAGTGTCCATGATGTAAATACTCCCACCACGGCCTATTTCAAACTACCAATAGTTTAACAACCAGCTCACAAAATTCCTGAATATTTAACAATCGGTTCTTGCAAGCTGGTGTGAATCAGCTCCAGAACATCATCATCCAACATCCACACCTTGTAAACAGTCCTTCTGTAAAAAAAAAAAAAAAAAAGTCCATTGAATTATCCTATCTTTAGTGAGCCACCTGGTAACTTGAGACTCTGGTAACATATACATAAAGAATCTGGCACAAACCTAGCACTCAATAAACATGTTGTTATCATCCCAAGGTATTTTAAATTTTCGTCCCTTCATATTCTTAAATCCCAAGAATCATTTGGTTTCTCTAAGTTATGTAGTCAGTGAGCTCCTCATTCAGGCGTTCACAAGGGATGGTTTCACCACTGCATGCACGGGACTGCCACCGACCACCCCCTCGTACAAAGAGATTTTACTACCCAAATATCAAACCTGGATTACCCCCCTTTTCCCTGCAGGTCCATTGCTTGCAATCTGCCCCCAGTACCAATATTGTACCAGTCAAGCTTCTTGGTTGCATACAAGAGAACAAATCCTAGCTAATTAAGCAGGAATTTACAGGAAGGAGCAAAGTAGTTTACAGAAGTAATAGGGAGGCAACTGCTGCTTTGAGCCATGGTACAGTAACAAGAAATCCACTTTAAATATAAAGCTACATTAAAAGGAAAAGGATTGAAAAAATATATACCATGCAAACACTAAGCGTAAAAAGGCTGGCGTGGCCATATTACCAGACAAAGCAGACTTCACAATAAGATGTATTACAAGAAATAATGAAGGACATTTCAGAATGATAAAAGGGTCAGTTCATAAAGAAGTGACAGGGAGGCTGCAGAACGAGGCTCAGAATGTAGGCAGGAACAAAGAGAGCCTTGGTAGCAGAGAGCAAGGGCATTATCAGCCATGGCAACAGCTGGGGCCACCTACACAGGACACTCACCACTGCCGCTGCTTCTGCTGCCATGGTAACCACTGCCAATGCACTTGCAACTCTGCCATTCCACCCCACCATGTATAATCTCTAAGGGTCTGTGTCTTCATAGCTGTGTCCCTTTCAGATTCAAGTCCAGGGTAAGAGCGTCCGATGGCAAAACCTACATCATGTACTCGTGCCTTTGTTGTCAGGGAGTGGAGAGAGCAAATATCTGGTTCCTTCATTTCTATAGTGAGAGACAGGTCCCCAGTCACCAAGATTCATACTTTTAGGAATTCCTCCCAAAGGAATGAGATTCAGGTGCTGAGCTTTCACAGACAGATAACAACTGCTTACTTAGAGTAGGAGGGCTCCCTGGGTGGCGCAAATGGTTAATACGCTCAGCTGCTAACTGAAAGGTTGGAGCTTCAAACCCGTCTAGAGGTGCCTCCAAAGAAAGGCCGGGCTATCTGCTTCCAAAAGGTCACAACCATGAAAACCCTATGGAGCAGTTCTACTCTGCACACATGGAATCGCCGTGAATCAGAATCGAACTGACAGCGACTGGTACCTACTGTAGGTGTCTGTCATTGGTAGGCAATTTGGCTGTGTATTGGTAGTCTTAACCTCATTTTCTTTTAAATTTTGACAAAGTAATTCTATTTCTAGGAAGTTATCCTTTTAAAAATAATCAGAAATGAGCACCAGGATCTAAGTATTAGAATGTGCAGCTGATATATAGTGTAATGACAGGAAACTAGTTAAACTGTAGCGAATATCAGCCATCAGTCAAGGTCTCAGCAGGAAAAGTTGACACATTCAAAACAGGATAATTCAAGTGACTATTTACACAGGTGTATGTATAGGGAACTGCAAGAGATAGTGTAATAATCCAGAGAGCACTGTAGAGTTCGCCTTGGGTGGCAGGACACTGCCAACCTGAGGTGACCCGACGGGGAGAGCGGTAAAGGGCAGAGTAGTCACACAGAGACCGCATTGTTGCTGTTAGTTGCCCGTGAGTCAGCTCCAACTCATGGTGCACAACGTAACAAAATGTCGCCCAGCCCCACGTTACCTTCATGATCGCTGGTATGTTTGAGTCCGTTGTGGTATCTATCGTGTCAATACATCTCATTGAGGGTTTCCCTCGTTTTCACTCTATTTTACCAAACACGATGTCGTTTTCTAGTGATTCTTCTTCCTGATGCCATGTTCAAAATAAGCAAGATGAAGTCTTGCCATTCTCACTTCTAAGGAGCATTATGGATGTATTTCTTCTAAGATTAATTTGTTCATTTTTCTAGCAGTCCATGGTATATTCAATATTCTTTGTCAACACTGAGTTCAAATGCATCAATTCTTCTCGTTTTTTTTTTTCATTGTTCAGCTTTCACATGCTTATGAGGTGATAGAAAAGACCACGGCTTGGGTCAGGAGCACCTTAGCCATCAAAGTGACATCTTTGCTTTCTAATACTTTGAAGAATTCTTTTGCAGCATATTTGCCCAATGCAATATGTCGTTTTATTTCCTGACTGCTACCTTCATGGACGTTAATCGTTGATCCAAGTAGAATGAAATCATTGACATCATGATCGTTGGCATGTTTCAGTCCATTTTTGCAGCTATCATGTAGTGCCTTCCAACCTAGGAGGCTCACCTTCCAGCACTACATCAGACAATGTTCTTTTGTGATTCATGCGGTTTTCACTGGCTAGTTTTTGGAAGTAGATCTCCAGAGCTTTCTTCCTAGTCTGTCATATTCTGGAAGCTCTGCTGAAACCTGTTCACCACGAGTGACCCTGCTGGTATTTGAAATCCTGGTGATATAGCTTCCAGCATTCCAGCAACATGGACCATGCAAGCCACCATAGCACCACAAACTGAAACCAACAGATAATTATTGCAAATAATTACTGTGTAACCATTTACAGAAAAGATTTTGATCTATGGTAAGCAAGGACCTCAAGTAACACTTGAGGGGGAAGAGCCTGGTGTCCTGTTCTTTGTCCAGTGTTCTGGGTGATTCTTCAGATGACTGCTTTGCAAAGAATAACTTCTTTAATGTTTAAGTTTTCATAAAAGGAAAAGATCTACTTTTTGAAGTTGCCTTTAATCTTTCCTTTTCTGCTTATAGTCAAATGAGAGCAATTACAGGGTAGCGCCCTGCTAAGAATTGGGACAATTTGTTCAAAAGTAATATAAAAAGAGCTGGAAGCAAATTTTTTTTTAATAATACTTTAGGTGAAAGTTTACAGCTCAAATTAGTCTCTCATACAAAATTTTATACACATTATTGTCATGTGACACTAGTTGCGATCCCTACAATGAAATGTGACAGTACACTCCGCCTTCCCACCCCGGGTATCCCGTGTCCAGCCAGCCAGCTCCTGTCCTTTCCTGCCTTCTCAACCTGCTTCCAGACAGGAGGCACCCATTTGATCTCGTGTATGATTGAACTAAGAAGCACAGTCTTCACAAGTATTATTTTATGTTTTATAGTTCAGTCTAACCTTTGTTTGAAGAGTGGTCTTCAGGAATGGTTTTGGTTCTGGGTTAACAGAGCATCCAGGGCCCATGGCTTCCGAGGTTCCTCTAGTCTCAGTCAGACCATTAAGTCTGGTCTATTTTTGTGAATATAAGTTCTGCTCTGCAATTTTCTCCTGCTCTGTCAGGGACTCTCTGT
Source organism: Loxodonta africana (assembly GCF_030014295.1). Lineage (NCBI taxonomy): Eukaryota > Metazoa > Chordata > Mammalia > Proboscidea > Elephantidae > Loxodonta > Loxodonta africana. Next base: position 10,140,667 of record NC_087351.1, read on the forward strand.
TGTGTTCCCTGTCAGGGCAGTCATTGGTGGTAGCTGGGCACCTTCTAGTTCCTCTGGTCTCAGGCTAATGGTGTCTCTGATTTATGTGGGCCTTTTGTCTCTTGAACTAATATATTCCCTGTGTCTTTTGTGTTCTTCATTCTGTTTACTCCAAGTGGGTTAGGACGAACTGACGTACTGCTCCCAAGCTCTTCAGACCCCGGATGCCACTCACCAAAGTGGAATGCAGAACATTTCTTAATAAACTTTGTTATGCCAATTGACCTAGATGTCCCCTAAAACCATGGTCCCCAGACCCCAGCTCCAGCTACTCTGTCCCTCAAAGTGTTTGGTTGTGTTCAGGAAACTTCTTAGCTTTTGGTTTAGTCCAGTCGCGCTGACTTTCCCATGTTGTGCGTTGTCCTTCCTTTCACCCAAGATGATTCTTATCTACTAGTTAGTGAATTCCACTCTCCCTCCCACCTCTCCCTCATAACCATCAAAGAATGTTTTCTTCTGTATTTAAACCTTTTCTTGGGTTCTTATAATAGTGGTCTCATACAATATTTGTCCTTTTGTGACTGACTAACTTCACTCAGCATAATACCCTCCAGATTCATCCATATGAGATTGTGAGATGTTTCAAGGATTCTTCATTGTTCTTTTTTGTTGCTTAGTATTCCATCATGTGTATGTACCATAATTTGTTTATCCGTTCATCTGTTGAGGGACACCTAGGTTGTTTCTACCTTTTTTGCTATTGTGAACAGTGCTGCAATGAACACGGGTGTGCATATGTCTATTTGTATGACGGCTCTTATTTCTGTAGGATATGGAAACCCTGGTGGCATGGTGGTTAAGAGCCACAGCTGCTAACCAGAACTTTAGCAGTTCGAATCCACCACGCGCTCCTTGGAAACCCTATGGGGTAGTTCTAATCTGTTCTATAGGGTCACTATGAGTTGGAATCGACTCGACAGCAATGAGCTTAGGGTTTTTTGGTTATATTCCAAGGAGTGGGCTTGCTGGATCATATGGTACTTTTATTTCTAACTTTTCAAGGAAGCATCAAATCGATTTCCAAAATAGTTGTACCATTTTACATTCCCACCAGCAGTGCATAAATGTTCCAGCCTCTCCACAATCTCTCCAATATTTATTATTTTGTGTTTTTTGGATTAGTGCCAGCCTTGTTGGGGTGAGATGGTATCTCATCGTAGTTTTGATTTGCATTTCTCTGATGGTGACATAGTGGTTAAGTGGTTAAGTGCTACAGCTGCAAACCAAGAGGTCGGCAGTTCAAATCCACCAGGCATTCCTTGGAAACTCTATGCGGCAGTTCTACCCTGTCCTGTAGGGTCGCTATGAGTCAGAATTGACTCGAAGGCAGTGGGTTTGGTTTGGTTTTTTTTAATGGCTAATGATCATGAGCATTTCCTCATGTATCTGTTAGCTGCCTGAATGCCTTCTTTGGTGAAGTGTCTCTTCATATCCTTTGCCCATTTTTTAATTGGGTTATTTGTCTTTTTGTTGTAGATGTGTTGCAGTATGTCAAGGATTGAATTGTGTCCCCCAAAAATATCTGTCAACTTGGCTAGGTCATGATTCCCAGTATTGTATGATTTTCTACCATTTTGTCATCTGATGTGATTTCCTTATGTGTTGTAAACAATATCACTATGAGGTTAACGAGATGGATTAGCAGCAGTTTTATTGATGAGACCTACAAGATTAGATAGTGTCTTAAGTCAATCTCTCTTGAGATACATAAGAGAAAAGTGAGCAGAGAGACACGGGACCTCATGTCACCAAGAAACAGTGCTGAAGGCAGAGCATGTCCTTTGGACACAGGGTTCCTGCGCAGAGAAGCTCCTAGTCCAGTGGAAGATTGATGAGAAAGACCTTCCTCCAAAGCCAAAAGAGAGAAAAAGCCTTCCCCTGAAGCTGATGCCCTGAATTTGGACTTCTAGCCTACCAGACTGTGAAAAAATAGATTTCCCTTTGTTAAAGGCATCCATTTGTGGTATTTCTGTTATAGCAGTACTAGATAACTAAGACAAAGTATCTTATAGATTTTAGAGATTACAACCCTATCAGCTATGTCCCAGCCAAAAGTCTTTTCCCAGTCTGTAGGTTCTGTTTTTACTCTTTTGGTGAAATCTTTTGATGAACATAAGTGTTTGATTTTTAGAAGTTCCCAGTTATCAAGTCTCTCTTCTCGTGTTTATGCAATGTTAATTATGGTTTGTATTCTGTTTATGCCATGTATTAGGGCTCCTAGCATTGTCCCTATTTTTTGTTCCATGACCTTTACCATTTTTTATTTTATATTTAGGTCTTTGATCTATTTTGAGTTAGTTTTTGTACGTGGTGTGAAGTATGAGTCTTGCTTCATTTTTTGTAAATGGATATCCAGTTATGCCAGCACCATTTGTTAGACTGCATTTCCCCAATTTAACGGACTTTGGGGCTTTGCCAAATGTCATCTGCTCATAGGTGTATGAACTTACATCTGAATTCTCAATTCTGTTCCATTGGTCTATGTATCTGTTGTTGTACTAGTACCAGGCTGTTTTGACTACCGCAGCAATATAACAGGTTCTAAAAATCAGGTAGTGCGAGGCCTCCTGCTTTGTTCTTCTTCTTCAGTAATACTTTACTTATCCGGGCCCTCTTCCCTTTCCATATAAATTTGGTGATTTGGTTCTCTATCTCATTAAAAAATGTCATTGGAATTTGGAGTGGAATTGCATTGTATCTGTAGATCGCTTAGGGTAGAACTGCATTTTCACTATGCTGAGTCTTCCTATCGATGAGCATGATATGTTTTTCCACTTATGTAGGTCTCTTCAGTTTCTTGCAGTAGTGTCTTGTAGTTTTCTTTGTATGGGTCTTTTATGTCTCTGGTTAGATTTATTCCTAACTATTTTGTCTTCTCAGGGCTATTATAAATAGTATTGATTTGGTGATTTCCTTTTCAAAGTTCTCTTTGTTGATGTAGAGGAATCCAACTGATTTTTTTATGTTTATCTTGTATCCTGATACTTTGCTGAAATCTTCTATTAGTTCCAGTAGTTTTCCTGTTGATTCTTTGGGGTTTTCTGTGTATAAGGTCATACCATCTGCATAAATTTTTTTTATGGATAGACCACATTGGATTCAACAAATAATTATTGACCCCGTGATATGTGCCAGGCACTCTTCTGGATCCTGGGGAAGAGTGATAGAAGGATTTGGCCTTTGGAGAGCAAAGATTTTCTTCTCTGAGAAATTGTGAATCTTTGGGTTGGAGTGTGGAACTGATTGGGCAGATGGGTGGGTGTGGGGGACACAGTGTCTGGAGCATGGCTGTCCTCAGTGGCATTCAAGTCACGTTACCAGTGTTCATGATTTGCATAAACATCACAGAGACATACACAGGAGGCAGCTAAGAGCTGGGAGCAGCTGGCTGGAGCATGTGCTGAGACTCTGCCTTGTGTTGCAAGAAACATAAGGACTAGAAATGTTTTCAGCATTATTGCTATTCTGGGATCTAAACCAAAAGTGTTACATCTGACCACAGCATGATAAACAGAGAGACCAGTCTTCTAATAGAGATTCTTGCAGAATGGGAACATGGTGGGAGGGGTACAGACAGGATGAAATTTATGCACCTCTGACACTGTAGATGTTTGTTATATTTTCTACAGACAAACACAGCAAATAGAGAAACTAAGCCTGTTACATTTGTTTTAAAAATCGGCTAGGATGTATAAGTGTCTTAGGACTGAGATGTCCTGTAAAGGTGATTAGTTACCAGAAATTTTTTTAACACTATTAATAGATATATATTTTTACAAAAATTATAGGCTACAGAACCTTTACGGCAAAAGCATGAGGGAAAAATTAAGCAAGGAGTCACAGCGCCATGTAAAGACAATCAACCAGAACCAATTTTCAAGCTTCTGCTGGGGCTGTTTTTGTGGTTTGGTGCAGCTGGGTCAAGCATGCTAGAACGAGGGCCACCCACTAAGTCCTAATCCACATCCCAAATTCCTGTTATCAGGACACAGATCAGCTTGGTGATGGAGTGATACATGTGTTTATATTAAAGTGCTGCACAGAGAAGGTGGGAGGCACCAGCATCAAGGGCAGATTTGGACTTTAATGAAAGGAAGCAGCGTGGCTCTTCCCCCGTCATAGGGGCTGCACATCACTTTCAGGCTTTGAGCTGAGAATCCAATGGTACAAGGGATGTGCCCTCATCTGAAAAATGCTTGAATAGGGCTATAGCCATACTGAGCACAAGGAGAACTTCACAAGTATCTTTTCTGTGTCCCGTGAAGTTTGTTTTCTGTCTGGATTTTACACTGTTAACAAAAAATTTCACAATTTAGACTTTTTGAATACTATGTAAGTTGACAAATATTTCTTCTATTAAGTCTCCAGATATATATTTTTTTAAATATACATATTTAAAAATCTTGGGTAATTTGGGTTTAAACACAGCATAGATATATGTGGTACAGCTCTGGATCCAAACCAACTGAGTTCAAAGTCCAGCTCTTTCATTGAGGAGTAGTAGTGTATTTTAAGGAAATTATGATCTCACTGTGCTCAGTTTCCTCACCTACAAAAGGGGAATAGTAATAGTAACCTCCTAATGAATCTTTTTGTGAGGATTAATTGAGCGAATACATTTTTTAAAAGTTGCCATTGAGTCATTCTGACCCACAGTGACTCAATAGGACAGTAGAACTTCCCCACGGAGTTTCCAAGGAGCTGCTGACGGATTCGAACTGCCAGCCTTTTAGTTAGCAGCCAGAGATGGACTTAGCTCTTAGGTACTTTTTTAATATTAGCTATGACTATTAAAAGTCATACTTCAGAGAAACTACAAGGCATCAGTATTTCAAAATCTTAGTCTTTATATTAAACAGTATTATCTTTTGCATGGCTTAGAATATTTTAAAAGACCTCAATTTTTAACCAGGTGAAGCCTGGCTTTCATCATTCTAAAGAGCCTAGTAAATGATAATATTGTTGCCAGTCCACATCTACTTTAATTTGAGAATAATAAAGGTTGAATTCTTAGAATTAATGTTTTATAGAATCTTAAAAATACATCTAAACACACCATACTCATAGGTGATAGAGGTAGTAGTCTAAGATTTTTTTTTAATTTAAAGAAATTTAAGAGACTTCCAAAACCCATCTGCCCACAAAATATCAAATGTATGCATTCAACAAACACTATACAAAACTGAATAAAATATGACCTTGCCCTTGAAGAAATCATGTGACAAGAGGGGCTGTAGTGGACTGAATTGTGCCCCCCCCCCGCCGCTAAAAATTTGTGTGTCAATTTGTCTGGGCCATGATTCCCAGTATTGTGTGGTTGTCCTCTATTTTATGATTGTAATTTATGTTAAAGAGGATTAGGGTGGGATTATAACACCCTTACTAAGGTCACGTTGCTAATCCAAAGTAAAGGGAGTTTTCCTGGCGTGTGGCCTGCACCACCTTTTATTTTACAAGAGATAAAAGGAAAGGGAAGCAAGCAGAGAGTTGGAGACCTCATACCACCAGTTTCCTCACATCCGTGATAACATTTGTTATTTTCTGTTTTAATCTTAGCCATCCTAGTGGGAGTGAAATGGTATCTCGTAATGGTTTTGATTTGCATCTCTCTGATGGCTAATGACATTGAGTATCTTTTCTTGTGTTTGGTGGCCATTTGAATGTCCTGTTTGGTGAAATGTCTTTTCAAGTCCTTTGCCCATTTTATGATTGGGTTATTTGTCTTTTAGTTGTTAAATTGTTCAAGCTTTGTATATATCTCAGTTCATAGATTCTTATCATATGTATGGTTTCTGAAGATATTCTCCCACTCAGTAGATTGTGTTTTCACTTTTTTGGTAAAATCTTTTGATGAACAAAGTTTTTAATTTTTATGAGGTCTCATTTATTTGTTTGTTTGTGCTTTTGTTATTATATTAGTTAATCCATTGTTAAAAGCTAGGTCTGACAGCATTGCCCCTGCATTTTCTTCTAAGGATTTTATGGTTTTAGTTTGCGCATTTAGGTCCTTATCCACTTTGAATTTGTTTTTGTGTGGGGGGTGAGGCATGGATTCTGTTTCATTTTTCTGTTTGTGGAAATCTAGTTTTCCCAACACTGTTTACTGAAAAGAGTTTTCTTTCCCCATTTGATGGATGTAGCACTCTTGTCAAAAATCAGTTCACCGTAGATGTATGGGTTTATTTCTGGACTCCCAGTTCTATTCCATTGGTCTATGTGTCTATCATTATACCAGTACTAGGCTGCTTTGATTACTATAGCTATATAACATGTTTTAAAATCAGAAATTGTGAGTCCTCCTACTTCTTCTCTTTCAACATTGCTTTAGTTATTTGAGGCCTCTTGCCATTCCACATAAAGTTGAGGATTTTCTTTCTTTTTTTTTTTCTCCATTCCTATACAGAAAAAAAATAAGGCTGTTGGAATTTTGATTGGGATTGCACTGAATATATAGATCACCTTGGGTAATATTGACATCTTAACAATATTAAACCTTCCAACCTAAGAACACAGAACATCTTTCCATTTACATCTTCTTTAATCTCTTTCAGCAATGTTTCATAATTTTCATTGTGTAAGTCCTTCACATCTCTGTCTGGATTTATTCCTAGGTATTTCGTTTTCTTAGATACCATTTCAGATTTCCCATTCCTTATGTATAGAAGCCCAAATGATTTTTGTTTTTTGATCTTATACCCTGCAACTTTGCTAAATTCCTCTATTAGCTCCAGAAGTTTTCTTGAGGACTCTGAAATTCTTTGTATATAAGATGATATCATCAGCAAATATTACTTATTCTTTTCCAATCTGGATACGTTTTATGTCTTTTTCTTGTCTTATTGCTCTGGCTAGGACTTCTAATACAATATTGAACAGAAGTGGTGAGAGCAGGCATCCTTGTCTTGTTCCGATTTCAAAGGGAAAGCTCTCGGCCTTTCTCCGTTAAGTATGATATTGGGTGTTGGCTTTGATGTTGTCTGTTGGCTTTTCATATATGCACTGAATCCTATTGAGGAATTTCTCTTCTATTCCAATCTTTTTCAGAGTTTTCATCAAGAAAGGGTGTAGGATTTTATCAAACACTTTTTCTGCATTCATAGAGATGATTGTGTGATTCTTTTCCTTTGTTCTATTGATGTGGCGTATTACACTGACTGATTTTCTAATGTTGAACCATCCCTGCATTGCTGGGATAAATCCCAGTCAGTCATGCTGATTCTATAATATGCTATTGGGTTCTGTTCACTAGTATTTTGCTGAAGATTTTTGTATCTGTATTCATAAGAGATATTGGCCCATGGTTTTCTTTCTTGTGGTGTCTTTGTCTGGTTTTGGTATCAGGGTTTTATTTGCTTCATAGAATGAATTAGGGAGTATTCCTTCCTTCTCTATCTTTTGGAAAACTTTAAACAATATTGGTGTCAATTCTTTTGTAAATGTTTGGTAGAATCCTCCTGTGAAGCCATCTGATCTAGGATTTTGTTGTCAATATTGTTGAGAGGTTTTTGATCATTGATTCAATCTCTTCACTTGTTACGGATCTGTTAAGATCTTCTATTTCTTCCTGAGTCAGTTTGAATAGATTGTGTGCTTTTAAGAATCTCCGCATTTCATCTAGATTATTCAGTTTGTTGTGTTTCAGTTGTTCATAATATTCTGTCATAATCCTTTTTATTTCCATCAGGTCAGTTGTAACGTTCCCTCTTCCATTTTTTATTTTGATTGTTTGCATCTTTTCTTTTCTTTGTCAGTCTAGTTAAAGGTTTATCCATTTTACTGATCTTTTCAAAGAAACAACTTTTGGTTTTATTGATTCTGTTGTTTTTCTGTTTTCATTTTTTTTTAATTTATGCTCTGATTTTTGTTATTTCCTTTCTTCTGGTAGTTTTAGGCTTAGTTTTCTCTTCTCTTTCTAGTTCCTGGAGTTGTCAGGTTAGGCTGTTTATTTGAGATCTTTCTTCTTTTTTCATGTAGGCATTTGTTGTTGTTAACTTCCCTCTGAGTGCTACCTTCACTGCATTCCATAAGTTTTGGTATGGTTTTGCTTTCATTTTCCTTTGACTCCAATATATTTGTGATTTCTCTTTTGATTTCTACCTTGACCCATTGGTAGTTTAAAAATGTGTTGTTTTAATTCCTGTACATTTGTGGGGTTTTTTTCCAGCTTTTTTTTTTTTTTTTTGTCATTGATTTCTAGCTTTACTCTGTTGTCATCAGAGAAAATACTTTGTATGATTTCAAGCTTTTAAAATTTATCAAGACTTACTTTGTGGCCTAACATGTGGCCTATCCTGGAGAATGACTCATGTGCACTTGAGTAGAATGTATATTGTATTGTTGTTGGATGGAGTGTTCAATACATGTCCCAAAAACATTTTCAAACACCCCAAAGGAGGAGTATCACCCCATTTAGACTCAGCCCTGTCTCAGACAATAGGACACTAGAAGTCTTCAGAGAAACATAATACTGTGGAGGGATGATGTCTTAAGGAACTATCAGTCATTCACATCTTAATAGGGATTTATTCATCAGCTTTCTTTGTAGCAGCCTGACAACTGAGAGGTAAAAAAGACACAGGGCAGGTAATTTTGATTAGTGCTAAAACTCTGTAGCACAAAGCATTGCTCAGCCAGTATTGAAGGAAACATGGTCATTAAGTCAGTGTCTTAGGCTGGGTTCCCTAGAGAAGCAAAACCAGTAAAACATATATATTTATATAGACACACACACACATATATATAGACACATACATATATATAGACATAGATATGTAGCCACAGGGGCTGGTGAACCCAAGATCAGCAGGCCAGAGAGCAGTGCTGTTGTGCAGGCTGCAAAGACTGGCAAATCTCAAGATCAGCGAATCTCAAGATAGGCAAGCAAGACCAGAGGCCAGATGAATGGGAGCCAGCTGCAGGATCTGGAACAAGCAAAAACCCCAGCAAGGTGAGCAGGAAGGAATAAGGCAGAGAAGGGCCAAGAGATGAAGGCTAAGGGGGCAGCGAGCTGCCACAGGCCCCACTCCCACCATTATCACTCAGCAGATTCCATCATGGGAGTGATAAAGTATCAGATTTCAACAGGGAAATGATCACAACATTATACAACTACCAAAACACTGAGAATCATGGTCCAGCCAAGTTGACACACAATCTTAACCATCACAGTCAGGATGAACAAACTTTTCCTATAAAGGGCTAAACAGTGAATATTTTAGGCCTTGCAAACCATAAAGTCTCTGTTGCAGCTACTCAACTCTCCTATTATAATGGGAAAGCAACCAAAGATAATACATAAACAAATGACTACGACTGTGTTCCAATAAAACTTTATTTATGCACACTGAAGTTTTAATTTCAGATAATTTTCATATGTTAAGGAATATCATTTTTCTTTTAATTTTTTCAATCATTTATAAATGTAAAAACCACTCTTAATTCATAGGCCATATAAAAACAGGCAGTAGGCCTCATTTGGCCCACAGGTCATAGTTTGCTAGCCCCTGTTCTAAAGGCCCCGTAGAGAAGAAATGGAAGTAAAGAGAGAGGTGAATATAAAGGGGAGGTATAAGAATGGCCACTTCATAATTTTCCTCAGGGCTGACGATACCTTAGGGTCTTCCCGAGATATAACGCTTTAATCCATGTGTTACCTGGTAGGCGGGTACCAGAGCACAAATTATTTTGCCAGGCCCATTACCTGCCAATGTCACCTGCCAGAAAGTAGGAGCTGAAGGAATAAGAAAGGTAACTTTTGATGGAAAGAAAGCATGAGGAAAGATCTGGATCCTTGGGAGCTATCTAATCTTCTGGGGTAGATAAGATCTTATCCAGTCTACTCTGCTGGGGATGCAGCTTTGGGGAGTTTAGGGACTCCTTCAGGGTAAGCCTCAGCTACACAGAGCTGCCTTGCCCAAAGTCATATTCTTCCCTGGGGCAGCCCACATCCAGTGACTGAATGAGACAGGATATAATGGCTCAGTCGTTTTTATCCACCATGGGACTACCCTAAGGGCCACACTTGCTCCAGAGCTCCCCGGTGGGCTGGCTGAGTCTTTGCTGGGCCTGCGTGCAATTCAGCTTCACTCCCCAATCCTGCTTCTTCTCCCTTTCTCTCCCAGGTGGTGATCCCTGGTAAGCATATTACATCCCAAACTCCATTTCACCGTCTGCTTCTAGAAAACCTTACTTGCAACTCTGCATGTAGCCACATGTGTGTGCGTGTGCACGTGCATGTACATGCCTAGAGTAAAAACACTTTCAGCATTAGGAGTGCAGGCCTATGGTGCAACCCCAGATGAATGTAATGATGGAGGAAACACACTTCCTCTTTCCTCTCCAACAGAGAAATTACTCCTGAGATAGTATTCATATCACTCCCAAAAACACTTTCTTCAGTGGCCAATGACTATTCTGGGCTGTAGAACTGCCAGTATCTATGACAAATGTACTCACATCACCAAAAATCTTTTGGTTTTAGTCAAGTGCAACACTGGAGGAATCCCTTTTGGCAACAAGAGCTACAACAGTCAAGAGAATGAAACTGTTAGCTGACTGCGCAGGTGGTCTGGTCATGTCCTTCTGGCATGACAGAAACCAAAACTGATTCCTAGGGTTAAGTTAGCACCCTTGGTTTTTTTTAACTTATTGTGTAAGCCAAAAGACAGTAGATAGATGATAATGATGAAGAAGATATAGATAGATAGATAGATGATGGATATTCTTGTGTGTTGGAGCCACCAAGTTAATTTGAATATTAAAAGTAATGCTAACTCACATTATACCTCCGAGCCTGTGAAACACAAAATACTAATTGCTACTATTAAATTACAACACAGGCTACACAGTAGTATACTTAGTATGAGTCCACTTTTAGGAAATACATATCAATTATTTTAATAGAAAAAAAAGATTGGTTGGACGGCCAACATGTTGTCAGCAATGCTTATGTCAGGATTGCAGGCAATTTTTATTTCATTCTTTTGTTTATCTGTATTGTCTAAATTTTCTGCGATGGCTTTGTATTTTTGTAACAAAGAAAAGAAGTCATTTTTTTTAATTTAATACGTTGCAAACCTGTTGTCCCTCAACAGCGTTTTTTTTAAAGAAAAGTGTACATTCTGTTCCTAAGAAACATGAAACTCTCTCCTTTCTTTCAGATAATTAGAACAGCGTAGCCAGATTGGAGGCCATTTCGGATGTCAATCTACAAAGTGCTCTAGAAAGGCAGAAAATAAGCTGTAGAAATAAGCTATAGAACATTTTAATTGCCTTCATAACCTTGATTACAGAAAGGAGACATCTTCTTCATGATTTCTGCTCTTGAGAAGAGGGTGTGATGATTAAGTTCTCCCATGCTCACAGAATCTCTCATCCCATTCCATGAGCATCAGTAAAGAAGAACTGTGGGGATAAGCACAGCACCATTCATACACAATTTGAGCTCATCTAGTCCACAGTCCACGGGACCATGCCTTCCACAAGATCACAGCAGGCACCCATGCAACCGCACCTTGAACATCTTTATAACAGATGAATCACTACTTACTGGGCAGTCCTGCTTGGATATCTTAGAGGCATCTCAAACACAGTATCCAAAATTAAACATGTCACCTTTACTCCCAGAAACAGCACGTGCTTGTGTGCACTACTGTTGCCTTTCGCCAACCCTCACCCCAATAGAGTGAGCAGATCAGCGACACTGTCCCATTCAACTCTATACCAGCGCCTAGAACAACACGGGCAACATAGTAGCTGCTCAATACATGCCCATGGAATTACTATTGAATGAGGAGCAGGCACTCCAACGATTTTTATTAGAAGTCCAGGGCCCTTGGTAAGTTTTTATCTTTGATAAGCTTGTCCATTCAGCCTCTGCTGCCCTCCTTTGACTATGCCCTGTGCTATCTTGGAAGCAGTTGGTTTCTGTCAATTTTCTTTTGCTAATTATCTCAATGCCCAGATCCGAGGCCATCTATTTCAGGGAGCCTGTGTCGGTGTCAACATTATAGTCACATTCTTCTTTTAGCCCTCTTAAATAGGATTTGACAGAAAATGGCATTTTTGAAACTTAAGGGTCAAAGAGTAGCTTAATACAATAAAATCTCAGCAATTTAAACTAAGTGAAAGGAAGGTCAGTCTGACAGTGAAAAGTACGAATCCTGAAATCATTTTTGTAAAAAATAGAGAGTGATTATTCTTATGTACAGGAGGGCTATAGACCAAAGTAAAATTTTATCTTTTAAAAACATTGATGATATACATAGTACGGTTGGAAAGAAAGAAAGACAAAGGTGACCAGGGGGACAAAGAGGCAACTGCCCTTAGATGAGGACACAGGACACCAGGAAGAGTCAAATGTTAAGAACATAGCCTTTTTGTAGAGGCTGCTGAACTATCCAGAAAGATGAGAGGCACTTGGGAAATATGGGGGAGGGAACGACTGCCATTTTTTGACCTGTTTCCTCAAAATCATGATCAAAACTGATGTGGGGCTGTTAGGGATTAAATTGTGGCTCCCCAGAAATATAAGTTGAAGTCCTAATCCCTGCACCAGTGAATGTGACCTTGTTTGGAGAAATAAAGTTTTTCTGTACAGATGTTATCAGTTAAATTAAGGAGGTCATACTAGAGTAGAGTGAGTCCCAATCCTAACCCCTCTGAGCCATGTTTATTAAAGGGGAAAGGCAAGGGAGGACAAAATGTGAGGATCCACCTACAAGCAAAGGAACACCAAGAAATACTGGGGCAACCAGAAACTGAAGGCAACCAGGAAGGGTCTTTCCTAGAGCCCAAAGAGAGAGCAAGCACAGCCCTGCTGACATCCTGAACTCAGACTTCTAGCCTCCAGAACTGAGAGAAAATGAAGTTCTGTTCTTTAAAGCCATCTACTTTGTGGTATTTTGTTATGGCAGCCCTAGGAAGCAAAGACAAGGGCTTAAGGTGAAATAGGCCTTGCTGGCTGCAGTGGTAAGGAGAGAGGACCATCACAGCAGACAGCATCTTCTGGAAATCTAATCTGTGCTGCGTCAGGCTCTCGAAGGACCATACTTGCCATACAACTTTCAGGCATAGAACCTAAGCTGCCCAACTCTATGAAACCCTAAAAGATCTAAGCAGGGCTCAATGATAGCAAACAATAGTGGAGTACAGTCAGACTAGGATAACCAGACCTTTGAGAACGAGTGTAGTTCAGTAAGTCGTGATGGAGGACATGGATCTCAAGGATAGTAGGATGGGTAGGTCTTGGTTAGACAGAGAAAAGAAGGAAAGCAGTGTCAGTGGGGAGAATAGTATGAGCATGAACCAGAAGTGAGGGTGGCGGTGGGTAATGCTGGGGATGGCAGCAGAGGAGACAGAGTGGAGGCTCCACTCAGGGGAATAGCAGTAAGAAATTTCCCGGCAAAGGTGGGCAGGCATCATTAGTCCATCACTGTGTACCAGGCATGTTCTCAGTGAGCAAGACAGGCCTTTGCCCTCAAGGAACTTAAAGTGAATCATACCCAACTACCATTTGTTGTAAAGAGAGACCTTACAAAAAAAAAAAAAAAAGATTTTCAGTGAAATGAAAAACACCCATAATAAAATCTAAAGGGGATAGATACAAATGAATCCCCCACTGCCACCCCCACAAAAAAAGAAACACCCATGAGTTTTTGTTGGATTGATGTTGGCCAGGGAGAGGGAGGCAGTCACATAAACCGGTGAGAAAGACCAACTCTGCTGTGAGGTTTCTCCCACAACTCTGAGTGACCTGACAAGAGATGAATCAAAGTTAAAGGAAGAAGGAGGTTAAGGTGGAGAAGGGCCTCCAAAATAATCAGATTTTTTTCTTTTATCATTAACCCCCCATTAAAGAGATCACTAAATCGAAATAAATATACTACTGATAGCTTTTTGAGAAATGCTGAATCATGTCTTAAATTACAGTTTTCTATTTACTCATTGTGGAAACCCTCGTGGCATAGTGGTTAAGTGCTATAGCTACTAACCAAAAGGCTGATGGCTTGAATCCACAGGGCGCTCCTTGGAAACTCTATGAGGCAGTTCTACCCTGTCCTATAGGGTTGCTATGAGTCAGAATCGACTTGAAGGCAACAGGTTTAGTTTTTTGGTTTTATTTATTTACTGTAGTAGCATCCTTGGCTGCATGCAAAGTACAACAAAGTAGATGCCTTTTAAGAACAAAAACTTATTGTCTCACAATTCTAGTAGTCTGAATTCAGGGTGTTGGAAAAGGCATGTCCCCTGAAGACTCTAGAGGGAGATCTTTCCTTGTTTCTCTCAGTGTCTGGTAGCACCAGGCATTCCTTGGCGTGTCGAAGCATCTTCACACGACCATCTTTCCTCTGTCTCTCTGCATCTCTTGCCCCGCTTTATAAGGAGTCACTCGGATTGAATTAGAACCCACCTACTCCAGCATGACCTCTTGGTAACTGATAATACCTTCAAAGGCTCTGTTTCCAAACATATCTTTCTGGGGACATAATTCAATCCATAAAATTTATGAAAAAATTGTCAGAATTGTGCAAATAATCCAGTTTCTAGAAAAAAATTCAAATTGAAAATTTTCTCACTTACATGAAAAAGCTCTTCATAGATAAACTAAATTGAGATCCATGTGTTGTTGTTAGGTGCCATCCAGTCAGTTCCGACTCACAGCGACCTTATGAACAACAGAATAAAACACTCCCTGGTCCTGCGCCATCCTCACCATCATTGTTATGTTTGAGCCCATTGTTGTAGCCACTGTGTCAGTCCATCTTGTTGGGGGTCTTCCTCTTTTTCGCTGACCCTCTACTTTACCAAGCATGATGTCCCTCCTGATAACGTGTCCAAAGTACATGAGACAAAGTCTCACCATCCTTGCTTCTAAGGGGCATTCATTCTGGCCATACTTCTTCCGAGACAGATTTGTTTGTCTTGTACATCTTTAAACACTTTTATTCCTACCTATTTTCTTCTCTTCTTACTGATATATTTAATGACAGATTCATTTCAATTTTTAGCTGCAAATATTATTTTAGAGAGCTGCCACCAAGTATAAACATCTTCATTCACTTTCCTTTAAATTGCACCATTTTATTGAATAAATTATTCAGTGTCAGGGACCTAGATGAGGGGTCACATTACTCTGAAAGCAGTGGAAATGTTGTATTAGAGACTGGAGAGCTGTCGTGGCAAATTGGGCATGGCTCACCACCCCTGCTCCTACCCCACCCCCTGCCACGTTCCTTAAGCTTCTGTGATAGAATCATAAGTCTGGAAAACTCAATTTGGTAAGTGTGGGAAGACAGATCTTAATGGAAAAGTTCACTTCTAATGAAATTAGAGGTGGTATATGTTGGGCTGGCAGGGCGGATCATTCAAGTCTTTATTAATAACACCAATTTTTTTTAATTCAGTGAAGCACATAATTGGCATCAAGCTTTTCAAGTTCACCACCCATTCCTGTGCCAGGAATCCCTAAAAATTTTTTTAAAGCTTTTCATATTTGGTAATAGATGTTTCAATAATTTGCATTTTAACACGAGGTTACACATAGCTGGCTTATACTAATTATAAGTGCATGGAGTTTTATTAAGCCAGTGGTACCCACCGGCCAGTGACAAATCTTTCTAAGTCTTAACTTGAATTCTCTGTAATTATTCTGCAGCTGGCTAGGACTCCAGCAGAGAGATGAATGAGGCCCCTGGAGATTGCTGCACATTGAATCATCAGAGGTGGTCGGCGGGGTCAATCACTGCTTCAGTTAGCTCTGTAAGGGCTGCATGTAAATCCGTTCAGCAGGAGCTCAGAGGAAGCCTTGACAGCCATTGTTTCACTGCGTTATCTCTGCATCTGCACCCATCCTGAGATGCAAGACTCAGAGGACTCAGACGGCCATCCCCACAGAAGGAGGGAGCTGAAGAAAGGCTGTGCTTCTGAGATGGAGCAAAAAGAAAACCTTCTCTTACTCACAGGAAGAAGGAGGAGCCAACTGCTGGTTTAGGGAAAAGGGCTTAGGACAGAGAGTCCAGAGGCCTGAGGCTTCTAATCCTCCTTGGCTGAGATAACCAACCAGCCAGTCACACCAAGACAAGCTTCTCCTGGGGCCTTGTACTGTCATGCAATTCTATACAGTGAGAAACACAGCATGGGGCCACAAAGGGAAAAGAGGTGAAAGGCAAAACCAAGCAGAAGTCCTACCATTAAAGTAAAAACAAACAAGCAAACTGATAACCCAGGAAGCTCTAATCTAACATAACGATGCACTCGTGTCAGCTGAATAAATTTACACAATATTGCTGGTGTAATTTAACAACAACCTTTTACCTCCGACAGGATGTTACTGAGGTTATAGAGATAAGTAAGACTAGCCACTGCCTTCAATCTTAAAAGATCATCAAAGAAAAACACATAACCAAAGAGCCTTACTAGTGAGCAAATGATGTGAATGAGTATTGTTCATGCTAATAAAGTTCAGTAACCCTGCAGGATTCTGCCAGTAAATTTTAGAATTTGGAGGTTTCCCAGTCTGGCTGTGCAGTAGAACTATAGCACAAAGCTTTTCTGAAAATACAGGTGCCTGAGTCCCAATCCTAACTTCAGAGGAGAGAGTCCGGAAATCTACTTTTTTTAACCAATCTCCTAGGTCACTCTTATTCGGTCACCTTGTATCGGAAAAAGTGTGGATTCTGAAACCAATACAGCCATTATCTTGTCTTCCCCAGTTCTAAAGAAACAAAAAGTCACGCCCTCATGCATCCTCCAGGCAGGGAGATGGGAAAAAGTCCTGGGTCAGCCCAGGATCCAGAACAGCTTTACCCCAAATCACTTTATCCTACCCTGCTACTCTTTATAATTTGTTTTCAAACTGAGCATTTTCTTTGATACAGCCAGGGATAGGAAGGAAGGAGATTTCCAATTTTAATGGATATTTCTGTGTGTGAGAAGAAAGCTAAGCAGGTCAGCACTGCTAAGAGAGGAACCTCTCTGTCCAGCTGCACGCTTCATTTCTACCTATCAATTTTTTTTTTTTTTTCTAATCAAGGAGCCCTGGTGGTACAGTGGTTAAGAGCTTGGCTGCTAACCTAAAGGGCAGGAGTTCGAATCCACCAGCTGCTCCTTGGAAACCTTGTGGGTCAGTTCTACTCTGTTCTATACGATCCAATAGTCGGAATTCACTTGACAGCAACAGGTAATCAAAAACAGGGAGCCATGTCCTTCAAACTCAACATATCCAAAACCAAACTCATTCTCTTCTTCTCCTAACCAAATCCAAAGTGTAGTGTTACAAGTGTGGACAGTGGTTACCTTTGGGGAGTAGGCAAGGATGCCGAGCGAGAGGGGACACAAGACAAGGGCTCCTGGGCTGGAACTGTTCTATTTCTTGACCTTGGTGGTGATTATTTAAGTATTTATTTATAATGATTCACTGAGCTGTACCCTTAAGTTCTGTGCACTTTTCTGTGTCATACTTTCCAATAAAAAAATTATGAAGTATGACAGATAGAAAAGTGCATATGTGACACATAAAGAAAAGGTTTTTTTAAGTGACTACCCTTTAAGCCAGAAACTGTGGTGGCATAGTGGCTAAGTGCTATGGCTGCTAACCCCTTGGAAACTCTATGGTGCAGTTCTACTCTGTTCCATAGGTTTGCGACTTGATGGCAACTGGTTTGATTTGGGTTTTGGTTTATTCTTTAATCTAGCAATTACTTCCAGAAATTCATCCTAAAAGAACAATTTGATAAGTACATAAAGATATAAAGATGTCCATTGCAGTGTTATGCATATGATGAAAAATTGTAAACAATCTAAATATTCCACAATAGGATTTTGCCTCAATAAATTAGAATATATCCACACAGAGGATATGATATATCCATTAAAATTTTGCTGTAGATCTATATTTACTTACGTAGGAGAATGTCAAGTTATATTAAGAGAGGAATATAGTTTATAGAGTAGAATAAGTAATCGATGCTATTTTTTACAAACATGTGAATAGAAAATTATGGTAAAATAAACATCCATATGTTAATAATTACTTTCTGGATAATAGAATTTGGGGGTTTTTTTTCTAATTTTTCTACAAACAGATTACTAAAGTTAAAATAATAAGCTATCATTTATTGAATACTATGTGAGAAAAACCCCCGCACAACTGTCAGTTTGTCGTACTCTGGGGGCTTGTGTGTTGCTGTGATGCTGGAAGCTATGCCACCAGTATTCAAATACCAGCAGGGTCACCCATGGCAGACAGGTTTCAGCTGAGCTTCCAGACTAAGACAGGCTTGGAAGAAGGACCACCAGAATGCTCCTTAGACGCAAGAATGGCAAGAGTCCATCTCATATACTTTGGACATGTTATCAGGAGGGATCAGTCCCTGGAGAAGGACATCATGCTTGGTAAAGTAGAGGGTCAACGAAAAAGAGGAAGACCCTCGATGAGATGGGTTGACACAGTGGCTGCCGCAATGGGTTCAAGCATTAAAACAATTGTGAGGATGGTGCAAGACCAGACGGTGTTTCCTTCTGTTGTACATAGGTTCGCTGTGAGTCGCAACTGAATTGACAGCACCTAACAGAAACACAACATGTGAGAAACACTGGAAAAAAACATAAAACATATTTATCTCATTTAATCTTCTCAAAGCCCGGCAAGATAAATACAGTTACCTACATTTTGCAGCTGAGGAGACTGAAGAGAAGAAATGTACAAGGTCACAGAGCAGAAAGTGGCCAGACTCTGTACTTAATGGAGGTCTGTCTGGCTCCTCAGCAAACACTGCTTTCCGCCCAGCACACAGTGCAGGGGCGTGAAGAGTTGGTTTCGCAGCCAGGCTTTTAACCCAAATCTCTGTTTTAAGGCAAGAATTTCCATACACTTGTAAAGTAGTGCACTAAAACCAGTTGCAAAAAGTAAAATCTTGCCAGATGCTGCTGTCATGTAAATAGAAGGATAGTCATAATAACAACTACTGCCATTTATTAGGTGATTACCACTGGCTGAGGATAAGTATTATCCCATTTAAACCTTGTTGTTCTGTGGAAACCCTGGTAGTGTAGTGGTTAAGTGCAATGGCTGCTAACCAAAGGGCTGGCGGTTCGAATCCACCGGGTGCTCCTTGGAAACTCTATGGGGAAGTTCTGCTCTGTCCTATAGGGTCACTATGAGTCAGAATTGACTTGACAACACTGAGTTTTTTTATTTTTTTTTTATTCTGTGGTACATTGTATCAATGGCCCCAATTCTTCATCCCTCCTGTATCCACATTCTTTGTATGCTGTTCTGACTTTGGGCTCAGCCAGTGGACGATTAACAACCATAAAGCAATGAAAGACTTGAAAAGTTTCTCTGTGTTTCTGCTGTGTCTTTTGCCCTCTGCCATCGAAATAAGCCTACTGAAGAATGAAAGACACAAGGAGCACAGTCAGTCACCAAAATCATCTCAAATGATGCCATCCTGGACATTAGATCCCAGATCCTAGCCAAGGGTCAGTAGACTCCCAGACCAGTGATCAAACCCAGTCAAGATCGGCAGAACTGCCTAGCCAACACCTATGTAACTCAAGACACATAAGCAGTAAACATGTTGTTGTAGGCCACTGAGATTTTGTGGTTATTTGTTAGGCAGCATTATTGTAGCAAAAGCTAACAGATACAAAACCAATGAGGTAAATATTATCATTATTATTCCTATTTTACAGAGAAGGAAACTGCAGCTCAGAGAAGTCATACAGCTAGTAGGATTTGAACCCAGGTCTGCCTGAAGCCACAGGAGATGCTTTTAATTACCACACTGTATATATATTGCCTTCACAAATGCACTCCTACATGTAACTTTAATTGGAGGTCAAGCAGTGTGTGTGTGTGTGTGTGTGTGTAAGTCTCCACAGATGCTCACTAACAGAATAAATTTGAATTTTGGAAGCAATATGTCTGACTAACTTAAATACCTGAGCAGCATTTAGCCCTTTTAAAAAGGTGACTGATCATAGTCCTTGTGTTTAAACCAACAAGTTTGTGCATGGGGAACTCAGGTGTTTCTCTGCCTCTCCCATGCCCTCTCTTAGGTAGTCCGCAGGCATTTAATTTCTCTCAGACGCCTTCAGTGTTGACATGTAGTCCAGATTAATTTCTGTGCTTCAAAGATTTATCCTAAAAATGCTGATGACACCAATAGAAAATGTAAAATTTGACCGTCGCTTACAGAATGGTTGGCATGGACTATAATTCCTTAGGAGATTTCACGTAATCAGCATGCCAGAGTACATAATCTGTTCTTCTGCATCAAAAATCACTTTGCAGTTGGGGCCAGGAAACAAAATATCTTATGTAATGGTCAGGAGAATCAGTTATTTGATGTGGAGTAGTCAACTTTCAATAGCCCACACTAAGGATGTGCAGGAATGATAAATGGATAAATGATAAATCTACCCAAGGTTTAGCTTTCTAAGCAGAAAGCCTGGAGATTAGAGAGGTCCAATAGCAAAGGACTTGCTGGTGGTTTTGGGCCAGGTGCTGTGGACTCAAATTATCTCTTCTGGAGGAAATGTGGCAGATGGACAAGCAGCGAGAAGGGAATCTGGAGATGTGGCCTCTAGCCCAGATCCCATGTCAGATTGATGGGTGTACCAGACATCTTCCTTTGCCCCCCAAATCACTCTGTACCCTAGCCCACCCTGTCTGTACCTGTATGGGCTCCCTTGTCTCTTGCTTCCAGCTGGGTTTGCTGTATAGAAAGCTCTAGCAGGAAGAAGAGGGAAATGGAGGTGTTTATTCCCAAGACTTTCTCCCTTTGGTTTCACAAAGTGTTGGCTGTGTGTCTCCACCAAAGGTCTCAGCTCCTTTCAGGCAGCCCCTTGCACACACCCTCCATCTCTGGGTTCTGCCAATTGCTTCTTTCCTTCATCCCTTCAGACCTAGATGTAATAACAGAAGTAATAACTCTAGGATTCAGCACATTCCCTTATGATTTTCTCCTACACCTCGCACAAATCTTTGTCAGTAGTATGCTTTTAGACCCTCCTTGAGTTATCCTACTTTCAATGCACTGGGACTGATCCACTCTGTGACTCTCAGAAAGCCCCCTCACCACGTTCTGTGCTCCTGGTCTACAGAACAGAGAAAACCTCGCCTTCTGTGGAGGGTGGACAGTTGTTTTGCAAGATCCTGATACCAATATCCTTGAAAGGATGAAGTGCTACAGGATGTAAAGGTATTATTACGTCAAGTCAAGCTGATATTTTAAAGCTTTATTGGGGTTGCAGAACAGGAAGGAATCAAATGATAGAAATATGAGGAGACAGGACAGAAGTGGATGGACTACCTAACTAAATAAAAAAAAAAAAGAAAGAAAGAAACCCGTTGCCATCAAGTGGATATTGACTTATAGTGATCCTACAGGACAGAGTGGAATTGCCCTAAAGGGTTTCCAAGGAACGACTGGTGGATTTGAACTATCAACCTTTTACGGTTAGCAGCCGAGCTCTTAACCACTGTGCCACCAGGGCTCCTAACTAAATGTAGGGATTCTATATAAAAGGAAACAAGGTAGGGATGAGGAAAAGGAGAAAATAGATTTTCTCTGAACTACCAGGTTTACCAGGTTTATAGGTTCAGCTCCTAGAGTGAATCAGATGTTTTGTCTACCCTCCTATTCAGTGCTTCATTTTATTACTTGGGGAAGTCTTTGCTTTGTTGAAAATTCAAGTTTGTTAAATTTAATTTCTGACATAAAAGACAAATATGCTTAATGCAGAAAGATCTGGATGAAAAGTGAAAACTTCACTCAGATGGACACTTGTTGACACTATGCCTGATACTTCTTTGTGGTACATCCGCTCAACCTAGGGGTCTGTTCTGTGTCCCTAAAATTGCACTCAACTTGTTGTCCTTGTTACAAGGTTAACTGATGGCTTTAGTTTTCAATAGCGTTCACTCACTTACTCAGGCTTACTCATTGGGCACCCAGTGTCTGCAGCAACTCTCCCAGGCAGCGGTGAACGTTCTCTTAGAGCTTATCTTCTAGTGCCACGGCCCGTGGGAGACATGCAATTTTAAAAGAAAATCTTAAAGAGGAAAAAAAAGCACTAACATTGAATGATAGTATCCTTTACTTACACATACAAACATAAGACTACTGAGTACCCAAAAACAGAATTTCAGATCACCAACTCCAACCCCGAAACTTCATGCCCCCACCCCACTCCCCAAACACAGAAATTACAAATGAGGAAACAGACTGCGTGAGCTGGAACAAATCTCACAATCTCTCTGTTAATAAATGGCAGAACCAGCTCTAGAATGCAGGCCTCCTGAGCCCCACCATGCTCATCCCTAAGAGTCTCTCTCTCTTGGTGTTTCCTGCTGTTGCCACCTTCGTGGCAGCTAGGAGATGGTCTTAGAAGGGCATCTCTCTTCGGGGCCCTCACACCTGTTATTCCCCTGCCTGGCAAACTTTCACTCTTCCTTCAAGGCTCAGCTTAAATACCTCTTCATCAGGGAGGCTTCCCGCCAATTCCAGACCAGACTGCCCCCTGCGTCCTGTGCACCTCCAGTGACCTGCCCTGCCTGGCTGGCACAGCTCGACACGTTCACCGTCACCAGTTCCCGGTTTGCCTTCACCCTCCAGACTGTAAGGTCTGTGCAGCGCAGGACCTGTCCCTCCCTGTGCCCTGTGCATGGCAGGCATTCTAAAAGGATTTGTGAATAAAGGAGACTGTTACTTTACTTATAAAGGAAATCAGTGAGGAAGTGGGTTGTGCTCACAGAATTTTTACATTACAGAAAACCCTTAAGAAGGCAGCAGTTCTACATCTTAATTTTTAAAAGCCATAATAATCAGTTTGGTCGTTTCTTTAATAAAAGAAAATAGAAGGCTGCCCTCTCTGTCTTACTAGGTGAGGAAATGTGTTCCCCTTCCCACCCTTTTTTCCCATTCCCACATAGTAGCTCTAGGATCACTCCCTTCCCTTGTGCCAGCGGTGACTGACAGTCACTTTGCTTCTCTTCACCCAGAACTAGTGCAGAAAAGCTGTCTCCCGGCTTGGGAAAGCAATTTCCTCCTCGCCTCTGAATGAAACGGGAGGAGAATTGAGGATTCAGAGGAAGGAAGCCTTTTCCCTCCAAGCCTCAGCACAGCACAGACCTCCGGGTGAAGGAAAGAATACAGAGAAACACAGATGGGATGTTGACAGCAGGGAATTATGTGATTGCATCCCGGTAATGTTCAAGTATGATATTCATGTAATCTATTTCTGCAAGTGCAGAAATAATTGAGGTCCATGTTTCTAGGATAAAGCCGTGGCATTTTGCTTTTACCTGAACTAACCCAAAGAGGGTCATTTTTATTATTCCATTCTCAATTATTCATCACCACACTCTCCTGGATTTCACAGCCAGGAAAGGTCAGGCCCCTTTGATTCGGCAGTTGGTTTCTTCTGAAGTCGGGAAGTGCCATGAATATGCACACACACACCCTGACACTTCCTCACTATTCATTAACAGTGTGTTCACTGTATATTTCAAAGTCATACAAATAATACCTGTCATGAGCATGAATTTTTAATATCTCCTATATTTCATTTTAAATGAAATGTCAAAATGATCGAAAATATTTCTGAGGAAGTCTGGAAAGGGCGCCGTCTAACCAAAGCTGCACCATGAAGCTCTGCCGTGGAGCAAACACACCGTTGGAGCACAGCTCCTGCTTCAATCAGATCGTTGGGGGATTTTACTGTCTTTGTGGCTCCTGTGGTAGCTAGGAAATGTCAACGTGAAATGTTTGCCAAGTCAATACGCTTTTCGGGCTGACGGGATCTGCTGTCCCTTTTTCTTCTGGAAATGGACGCTGCTTGTTTACAGCCTGTGTCAAACCCCTGCTTTCTGACCAACTGCGTTTATCTGTGTGTGATGCTCCTTTTCCCATCTGTGCCCTTTTTCCTCTCCAGGCTTTAAACCCTATTTCCCATTTCTAATGGCAGGAAACTCAAACTGCTCTGGCCTCCCTTTTCCCTCCAACCCTCAATCAGAATTTTTTTCATTTCAAGCTCCTACCTACCGTCCCAGAAATAGCCTATTTCCTTCCCTAGAAGTTGTCCTTTGGAGATAAAGATAAGTCAAGGTCAGGTCGTAGCTGAGATGGGGTAAGAAGGCCAAGAGGAAGGTCCCACGGTGGGAAGAGAGGATCGAGAAGAAGGTCCACTGCAGTCTCCCAACCTTCTGACCCATTGCCATCGAGTTGATTCCGACTCATAACGGCCCTATAGGACAGAGTAGAACTGCCCCATAGGGTTTCCAAGGACGAGATGATGAATTCAAATTGCCGACTTTTTGGTCAGCAGCAGAGCTCTTAACCACTGTTCCACCAGGGCTCCTCTCTCAACCTCAGCTCTATTGATATTTAGGATCAGATATTTCCTTGCTGTGGGGGCTGTCCGGTGCACTGTAGGATATTTAGCAGCATCCCTAGCCTCTACATACTAAATGCTGGTAGCAGTCCCATTCCCAGTTGTAACAACAAAAAATTTTGCCAAATATCCCAAGGGGAGGACAGACGGAAAAATCACCTGATCTACAAGCACAACCAGAAATGGTTGTTTTCCTGGAAGTATTTCCTCCTCTCAGCAATGAAGATGGCAGAAGCCACAAAGGTTCCTGAAAATTGCACTAGAACTGAAGTGTGCAGCCTCTCTGATGCCCTGAGGTTTTCTGTTCACCACCATGTGGAGATTTTCTGATTTGGCCAGGTGGTTGTGACCTGAGACTATGGCGTGGCCATCTACCACACTCACCCTTTGGCCAAAAGAAGTTTTCTGGTCTCCAACCTAATTTACTCCGTCAAGTAAGACATTATTATTGTTAATGTATTTGTGCGTCCCTGCCTTTCCGCTGGGAGTCCCTGGATGGTGCAAACAGTTAACATGCTCAGCAGCCAATCAAATTGTTGTGGGTTCAAGTCCACACAGAGACACCTCAGAAGAAAGGTCTGGCTATCTACTTCTGAAAAATCAGTCGTTGAAAATACCATGGACACAGTTCTCATTCTTGAGTGGTGGGGAAGTGGTAGGGTGAAGTCAGAGAAGTGTAGGGTGAGCTCAGGGAAGGGCTACAAAGGTGGGGGTGAGGATTTGTGTCCTCTTAGTGGTGTTCAAGAAATATAAGCCACAGACTTCAGTTATTCTCTTAGCTGTGTAGGCTATGCTCTTTTTGCCCTGATGCTGCTCCAGGACTGAGCCACATGGGTTGGTTATGGATTTTATAATTATCATACTTCCATTTGGATGGAATTCACTTTATGCAAAGAATCTTTGGAAAATGGTATTTTTTGTATGTTAGATAAAAGAGGGTATGATCCCCATTTTTCAGTGAGGAAACTGAGGCTCAGAGAAGGCAAGGAACACAGTCTAAGTAGGTGATCACGTTTTCCTAATTTCCAAATTTGTCTTTTCCACTTCAACACACTGCCTTGGAACCAATTATTTCTCAGACACACAGCTGAGCTTGTGATAGCTTTCTGTGCTTATCAAATAACCTGTTAAATATATTAAATAAGTATGCCTAATTGTCTTAAAGTTTGTCATACTGTGGGGGCTTGTGTGTTGCTGTGACACTGGAAGCTATGCCACCAGTATTCAAACACCAGTAGGGTCACCCATGGCACACAGGTTTGAGCTGAGCTTCCAGACCAAGACAGACTAGGAGGAAGGACGCAGTGGTTTACTTCTGAAGAGAATTAGCCAGCGAAAACCTTATGAATAGCAACAGAACACGTCTCATAGAGCACAGGAAGATGAGCCCCTCAGGTTCGAAGGCACTCAAAAGGCGACTGGGGAAAAGCTGCCTCATCAAAGTAGAGTCAACCTTAATGACATAGATGGACTCAAGTTTTCAGGACCTTCATTTGCTGATGTGGCACAACTCGAAATGAGAAGAAACAGCTGCAAACATCATTAATAATCAGAATGTGAAATATACGAGGTAAGAAACTAAGAAAATCAGAAATTATCACAAATGAAATGGAACATATAAACATCGATATCCTAGGCATTAGTGAGCCAAAATGGACTGGTGTTGGCCATTTTGAATTGGATAATCATACGGTCTCCATGCCAGGAATGACAACTTGAAGAGGAACAGCGTTGTATTCATCATCAAAAAGAACTTTCAAGATCTATCTTGAAGTACAATGCTGTCAGTGATAGGATAACATCCATATGCCTACAAGGAAGACCAGCTAAGACTACTATTATTCAAATTTATGCACCAACCACTAAGGCCAAAGATGAAGAAAGTGAAGATTTTACCAACTTCTGCAGTCCAAAGTTCATTAAACATGCAATCAGGATCCATTGATAATTACTGGTGATTGGAATGTGAAAGTTGGAAAATATGGTGTTGGTGATAGGAACAATCCCAGAGATCGCATGCTAGAATTTTGCAAGACCAAGGACTTCTTCATTGCAAATAAGTTTTTTCACCAACATAAACAGTGACTATACATGTGGACCTCACCAGAAGGAATACACAAGAGTCAAATCAACTACATCTGTGGGAAGAGACAATGGAAGAGCTCGATATTATCAGTCAGAGCAAGGCCGGGGCAGACTGCAAGACAGACCATCAAGTGCTCATATGCAAGTTCAAATTGAAACTGAAGAAAATTAGAACAAGTCCGCAAGACTCGAAGTATAACCTTGAGTGTATCCTCCCTGAATTTAGAGACCCATTTCAAGAATAGATTTAATGCACTGAACACTAATGCTCAAAGACAAAACAAGTTGTGGAATGACATCAAGGACATCATACATGAAGAAAGCAAGAGGTCATTAAAAAGTCAGGAAAGAAAGAAAAAACCAAAATGAATGTCAAAAGAGACTCTGAAACTTGCCCTTGAACATCAAGTAGCTAAAGCAAAAGGAAGAAATGATGAAGTCAAAGAGCTGAACAAAAGATTTTAAAGGGCAGCTCAAGAAGACAAACTAAAGTGTTATAATGAAATGTGCAAAGACCTGGAGATAAAAAAGCAAAAAGGAAGAACAAGCTTGGCATTTCTTAAGCTGAAAGAACTGAAGAAAAAATTCAAGCCTTGAGTTGCAATAGTGAAGAATTCTGCAGGAAAAATATTAAACAACACAGAAAGCGTCAAAAGAAGATGGAAGGAATACACAGACTCACTATTCCAAAAAGAATTGGTCAACATTCGAGCATTTCAGGAGGTTGCATATGATCAAGAACCAATGATACTGAAGGAAGAAGTCCAAGCAGCACTGAAGGCATTGTCAAAAAATAAGGCTCCAGGAATTGATGGAATACCAATTGAGATGTTTCAACAAATGGATGCAGCACTGGAGGTGTTCACTCAACTATACCAAGAAATTTGGAAGACAGCTACTTGGCTAACCAGCTGGAAGGATCTATATTTGTACCCATTCCAAAGAAAGGTGATACGACAGAATAGGGAAATTATTAAACGATATCATTAATATCACACTCAAGCAAAATTTTGCTAAAAAGCATTCAAAAATGGTTGCAGCAGTACATCAACAGGGAACTGTCAGAAATTCAAGCAGGATTCAGAAGAGGATATGGAACAAGAGATATTGCTGATGTCAAATGGACCCTGGCTGAAACCAGAGAACACCAGAAAGATGTTTACCTGTGTTTCATTGACTATGCAAAGGCATCCCACTGCATGGATCATAACAAATTATGGATAACATTGTGAAGAATGGGAATTCCAGAACACTTAATCGTGCTCATGAGAAACCTGTACTTAGACCAAGAGGCAGTCGTTCAAACAGAACAAGATGATACTGCATGGTTTAAAGTCGAGAACGGTGTGCATCAGGGTTTTATTCACCATACTTATTCAATCTGTATGCTGAGCAAATAATCAAAGAAGCTGGACTATATGAAGAAGAAAGAGGCATCAGGATTGGAGGGAGACTCATTAACAACCTGCAATACGCAGAGGACACAACCTTGCTTGATGAAAGTGAAGAGGACTTGAAGCACTTACTGACGAAGATCAAAGACTACAACCTTCAGTATGGATTACACCTCAATATAAAGAAAACAAAAATCTTCACAACTGAGCCAATAAATGACATCATGAACAACAGAAAAGATTGAAGTTGTCAAGGATTTAATTTTACTTGGATCCACAATCAATGTCCACGAAAGAAGCAGTAAAGAA
This sequence comes from Loxodonta africana, assembly GCF_030014295.1. NCBI lineage: Eukaryota > Metazoa > Chordata > Mammalia > Proboscidea > Elephantidae > Loxodonta > Loxodonta africana. Next base: position 10,168,893 of record NC_087351.1, read on the forward strand.
ATCAAACTACGTATTTGTCTTAGACTGGCTTCTCTAGAGAAGCAAAACCAGTAAAGCATATAAATATATTTACAGAGAGATTTATATTAAGGAAACGGCTCATGCAGTTTTAGAAGCTGGAACAACCCAAGTCCATAGGTCAGGATAGCAGCTTCTCCTAATTCATGTAGCTGCAGGGGCTGCTGAACCCAAGATCGGCAGGTTGGAGAGCAGAGCTTTTGCTCACTGGCTGTGAAGATCAATGAATCCCAAGATAGGCAGGCAAGACCACAGGTAAGCTGCTAGCTGAAGTCCCAGGAGCTGAAGGTCAGACAAACAGAAGCCAGCTGCAGGATCCGGAATAAACAAGAGCCCACAAGCCTTGCCAGAATATCCATTTATAGTCAATGCGGGCCACACATCAACTTTCAACTGATTGGCTACTCACAGCAGAACCCCTCACGGAGGTGATCACATCATATCAAATCTCATCGTGGAAGTGATCACAACATCATAGGACTGTCAAACCACTGGGAATCATGGCTCAGCCAAGTTGACACACAACCTTAACCATCACAGTATTGCACTGGGCAAATCTGCTGTAAAAGACCACTTTAAAGTGTTAAAAAGCAAAGATGTCACCTTGAGGACTAAGGTGTGCCTGACCCAATCCATGGTGTTTTCAATCACCTCATACGCATGTGAAAACTGGACAATGAATAAGGAAGGATGAAGAAGAATGTGATGTCTTTGAATGATGGCATTGGCGAAAAATATTAAATATACCATGGACCACCAGAAGAACGAACAAACCTGTCTCTGAAGAAGTTCAGTCAGAATGCTCATTACAAGCAAGGATGGCACGGCTACATCTCACATACTTTGGACATGTTATCAGAAGGGATCTGTCCCTGGAGAAGGACATCATACTTGGTAGAGGGTCAGCAAAAAAGAGGAAGACGCTCAACGAGATGGATTGACACAGAGGCTGCAACAATGGGCTCAAGCGTAACGATTGTGAGGATGGCGCAGGACCAGGCGGTGTTTCATTCTGTTGTACATAGGGTTCCTATGAGTTGGAACTGACTTGACAGCACCTAACAGATATAGACATATATAACAATAGCTATAGATATAGATAGATAAAGAGAAAGAAATTTAGGCACTCAAATTGGATCTCAGATGTCATTACATTTGCAAATTGTAAGGTGTTTATAAAGCATGATGATAGTCAAGTGGGTAAGAGATCAACTTTCAGAGGACAGGAGGGTCATGCTAGACTTATCATTTCCGTATCTAAGAGATTAAGACTTTTACTCCCCCCCCCCCCACTGGAGACACTGGAGCATCTCGAGACAGACTGTTCATAGAGTTATAGTGTAGGTTGTGGGTTGTTGTTAGCTTCCAGACTCATGGGGACCCCCACGAACAATGAAACAATACTCTGCCAGCCTTGTACCATCCTCATGGTCTGTTGCAGATCAGACCATTGTGATCCTTAGGGTTTTCATTGGCTGATTTTTGGAACTATATCTCCAGGCCTTTCTTCCTAGTCCATCTTAGTCTGGAAGCCCCTCTGAAACCTATTCAGCATCATAGCAACCTCCAAGCCTCCACTGGCAGATGGGTGGTGGCTCTACATGGGGTGCATTAGCCAGGAGTCAAACCCAGGCCTCCTGCATGGAAGGTAAGAGTGCTACCACGGAATCACTAACGCCTACTTTGGGGGCAAACCCGAAACCCCAAGCTTCCTACAAGGAATCAGGAAAATTGAAGAAATCTCAATCTTTTAGCCAAGGCATGGTCAAAATTAAACAGCGGCAGCAGTAGGCTAAGTATGCTAAAGGTTTCAGTGTAAACCTAGGTTTGGAGGAGGGTTTCCCTTTCTATTTTCTAACTTCTAGAATGGGCAATGTGTAGGAGCCCTTCCCTAAGTGTTTCAGACCAAAGGTCCCAGAAGGGAATCCCACAGCCACTATTTGGAAGCCAGACAGCCAGCAGAATCCCAATTGTCCTTTGTACCCTGCTACCCACGCCCGGGCGGACAGGCGCATTTAAGGATGCTTAGGACTGATGTGCAAGGGTATGTGTGCATATTCACCCCACCCAACTGCCACCAGAGTGGAAGACTGGGGGTAGCTATAAGATATTTTGTGCCCTCATAACACAATCTCACACAGAAAGGGCAAGATGAGAGTCATTCTTCATGAGAGGTCAATATGAAAGACAGAGATAAACATTTACTTAGCAACTAGTCTTCTCATACAAGGAACTTTACACACGAGCCTGTCCAGTGTCTAGCACACAGTAGATGCTCAGAATTAACAGAACCATTGTAAAGGAGAAATGCTGGAAAACAAGAGCTTGGAGGGGAAGAGTGGGAGACAGTGGCCGGAACAGAAGTCTTGGAAATGTATGAGGAGAGCAAGAAGCAGGGCACACAGGCAGGGCTGAAAGAAGAGGAAGGTAAATGAAGATGATGGAGAAAAAAGTCAGAGAAGGAGGAGACCCAAAGAGCCTGTGTCAATGGAGCCACAGGAGGAACATATCCAAGAGCACTTAATGAGAGCTCGAATGATTAAATGTATATCAATGAAGAAATTTAAAATCTGCACTCTTCTGAGAATGGAAATTTTCCTCTGGATTTAATGATGTAAAGAACAACTCCATTGGGAGGCAGGTGGCTGTCACCCATCTGCACAGTCCACAGTACAGATGCCACCTAGCTGGAGGGAGGTACAGGGAATGAACTGCTACCTGGTTTCAGTGAATCGTGCACGTCCTCTGGGGCTCCCAGCCTCCCCTTGCCCTCCGAGGACTTCTTTTATAAATTCCCCCTACCCAATGAACACTATGCTTTGGCAGTATTTTGGCTACCAAATACATTTGTTAGGTCATAATTTACTCGTTTTCCCATTTTTCTATTAATAAACAACACACCTAGGAGCTACCCAAAGCTTCTGGTCATCCTTGAATGATCACTAGTCCTGCTCTCAAACGATGGAGGAAGCAGCGAGATTTGTGTTTTTGCTAGCCCGTACAGCCAGACCAGAGGAAAATGTATGTTCCCCATCCAGCTCTTAGAGATTCAGAAAATTGCTTACGGTCTCCCAGCACAATATGCTCTGATCTCCAAGGTCGAAGGATCCCAGGCTGGAAAGCACTCACTGTGCTTTTGTCTGGAAATTGGTTGACCCTCTAAGAAACTTGTAATGTGGGTTTCCCTCCAGTCTCCAATTCTTTTTTAAGTATATTTTTTATTGTATTTTCGGTGAAAGCTTACACAGAAAATTAGTTTCCTCTTTAACAATTTCTACACATATTGTTCAGAGTCCTGGCGGCATCGTGGTTAAAAGCTCAGCTACTAACCAAAATACCAGCAGTTCAAATCCACCAGCTGCTCCTTGGAAACCCTACGGGGCAGTTCTACTCTGTCCTATAGGGTCGCTATGACTTGGAACTGACTTGTTGGCACCTAACAACAACTACAACACATATTATTCAGTGTGCGTCATTGATTACACTTTTCACGATGTATCAGCATTCTCATTATTTCCATTCTGATTGTTCTGTTTCCATTAATCTAGCTTCCCTGCCCCCACTTACCTTCTCATTTTTGCTTTAAATATTGATCATTTAGTCTCGTATAGATGGTTATTTAAAAGGAGCACAGTACTCGCGGGTGATATTGTTTATTTTATGATCCGATCTATTATTTGGCTGAAAGGTGACCTCCAGGAGTGGGTTCAGTTACAAATTTAAAGTGTATCTCAGTGAGATAGTCTCAGGGGATCCTCTAGCCTCCACTGGTCCAATAAGCCTGGTCTTCTTTAGGAATCTGTGGTTTGTTCTACATTTTTCTTCCATTCAATCCAGGACCATCTACTGTGTCCTGGTTAGTGGTAGCCAGGCACCATCTAGTCCTTTTTGTCTCAGAATAGATGAGGCTGTGGTTCATGTCAGCTATTAGTCCTATAGACTGGTTTCTTCTTTGAGCCTTTTGTTTCCTTCTTTTTCTTCTGCTAAGATGAGTACAGACCAACAGTTGTATCTTAGATGGCCACTCGAAAGCTTTTAAGACCCCAGATGCTACTTACCAAACTAGGATGTAGAACAATATTTTTATGAACTATGTTACGCCAATTGACCAAGTTGTCCCCCGAGTTCCAGTCTCCAATTTTTATGGCCTGTTTCTTTCCTGTCATTTCCCACTTAACTCTCCTTTAGATGTCTAATACATTTCTTCCCACCATGTTGGAACCTTTCTCATTTTAATGGCATTACTACAGAGATCAAATAATACCACATAATGGCACTCAAATTCTTAAAAACCTGGGTTTGTTTTTCATATCACAATCTTTTGTTTTCAGCTGTAATAATTACAGGAACTGCTTTAATCTCAAGATGCAAAAAATGTCACATTTGTTTTTCTCAAAATTGGGCCAAGCTCAGCATTATCTCATACCCGTTGCTGCCGAGTCAATCCTGACTCATAGCGATCCTATGGGAGTTGTCAATCCTTCCTTGGATGATTCAAGGACCCCAGAACTTATACAGGCCAGAAAGAAAGTCCCTTAGGTCTGTTTTCTGAGCAAGGAGAAACTCTGGTGTCTCGTTCCGCTGCCTTCCCCACCATTGCTTTCCTCTGCCTCGCGGTGGCACTGTCGAAACTTCTGCAGACACTGCTGCCCATGTGGCTTTGTTTAAGCAGATCCCAGCTCCATTTCATCCATGATAAGCTCTTTGGGCTATGAATACCACCGTGATTAGCTCTCAACTGGCTTAAAGGCCCACATGGTCATTCTCTGAGATCCTCTGCCTCAGAGGCCTTATGCTGCCTGAGTCCAGGCGTCTACCCATCTATCCACCCTTGTGGGATTTGCAACTGCCCTTCCTCTCTCTGGGGTATCTTTTTATCCCCTAAAACAAAGTATCCTGCCATCACCTTAATAAGACTGTAGGAACACAGAGACCTGGTTACCCCTGTAAGAGTTAAGAGATAAAGAGAAGAAGAGAAAGGTGGTGGGCAAAGAGAGTGAAGAAAGCCAAAGACTCAAGGGAGCAATCAGTCTGAAGGACTAATGGAGCATCCAGAGACCAGAAGAACTAGATGCTGCCTGGCTACCACTACTGACTGCTCTGACTGGGATCACAACAGAAGATACCACACAGAGCAAGAGAAAAATATAGAACAAAAAAATCAAATTCACAAAAAAGACCAGATTTACCTGGTCTGACAGAGACTGTAAGAACCTCTGAGACTATGGCCCTAAGACACCGTTCCGAACTGGAACTGAAGCCATTCCCGGAGACCATCTTCCAGCCAAACAATAGACAGGCCCATAAAGTAAATATAACACCCAAGAGGAACTTTCTCCTTAAAACAATCAATTATACAAGATCAAAAAGGCAATATTTGCCCAAAAGCAACGATGAGAAGGCAGGAAGGGTCAGAAAATCAGGACAAAAGCTAACGGGGAACCCAGAGTAGAAATGGGGAGAGCACTGACACATTGTGGGGAATGAAACCAAGCCCGTGAAACATTTTATGTACAAAATATAAAATGGGAATCTAATTTGCTCTATAAACTTTCACCTAATACGCAATAAAAATAAATAAACCTGACCTGAACTTCCATGTGGCTGTTTATGGTCTTTTTTTTCACCCTGCTTTGTGTGAATATTCACATTTTGCTCATGTATATGTGTTACATTTCCAAAATCCAAACACTTAATCCTGAAACGTGTCTCCTCCAAAGGCTTGGGATAGAGCTGTGAACCCATAATATCACAGTCTTGACAGAGAACATCTGCCAAGAGGAAGGAGGACTAAGAAGGCTCCTTTTTTGTGAGACCTTAAGCAGGTTATTTTGCTTTAACATTGAAACCTTTTTAAGAAGTCCTAAAATGTAAACCATTAAAATGCAAGGCTTTTTATCACCAAGATTTGAACACTGCAGACATTTATATTTCCAGTAAGCCTTGGAGTTAGGGTGAGTTCCAGGATTAAGAAGATGAAACCCCAAAAACCCACTGCAGTCCAGTAGATTCCAATTCATAGCAACCCTATGAGACAGAGTAGAAGCGCCCCATAGGGTTTCCAAGGAGCAGCTGGTGGATTTGAACTGCCAACCTTTTGGTTAGCAGCTAAGCTTGTAACCGCCGTGCCACCAGGGCTCCGCAAGAGAATAATAGTGAGGTTGAAAGTCAGGGATGGAGTGAGATTAAGGACATCATTTGAATTTTTTTTTTTAAAGTTCGATATTTTTTGTTTTGGTTGTTTGTTTTATGGTGACAAGACAGATATGAATATCAAAAACTCTATAGCAACCAATCGACCAGATCAAAATGTCATGAACGCCATGAGAGAAAGAAGCTACCAAAGGAGAAACTGTAGTTGCTTCCACGAAGTCTAGGACGCCTGAGAGGTAGGTGGAGCCCAGTCGTTGTGGTCAGTGAAACACCTTAAGTCCATAGGTCAAACAGGAGACCCACAGGCATTCCTTGTTTGGATAGCACGGTGTTGATCCTCACAGATTTGGTGCTGTTTTGTTTAATGTGAAAAGCTTGCCTGTATCAAAAATCAGAAGCTTTTGCAAACTCACCTTGGTACACGGCTTCTCTTGAAAAAATCTTAAGACCACCACCTTGAGCCAAGGACAAGTAGCTGCACCATTTTAGACAGGCCTGTCCTCCCTGTTTTACTGCAGTCCCCACGAGTCCTCATGTTCTCCCGGGAGTTTCAAGTGGTCCTGTAGGCGCTTGGGTGTGAGACACATGCTCGGGCCCCTTCAGGACCCCGGGGACATGTGCCAGGGATCCTGAGCTGTGCTGGTGAGATCCCAGTGTTGCACAGGACTGTGGGCGAGCTGGGGAAAGCATCTTTCTCTGCAGAGAGGCCGGCAGCCTTGCTCCAAAGCACACGTTTGAGCAGTAATGACTAGTGAAATGATCCAGAGAAATCACAAAGGGAAGCGGTGAGCAGAACTGAGAAGTCAATGAAGAGTTCTACAAAAGTCAGACAGCAGGGCTGGGGCTCAGTGGAGGCAGGGACTCAGCTGCAAAGGGCCTTTAGGGGACAACTGATATAATTATTGTCACAAATGAGCAATTCGTTGCTTTTCTCCCAGCCAGACACAAACATCCCTCATGTTTATATTACACCTGCTAGGTACTGGTGTCTTTCATATGTTGCCTCATTTACTCTTTACAGGAGGTAGGTATGGTTATGTCCATTTTAGAAATAAAGACTCCGAGGCCTACAGGTTTTAAGTAGCTTACTCAAGGACAGTAGCTTATAGTTGTTATAACCAGGATTCAAACCCAGATTTTGATGACCCCAAAATGAATCTACTAGACCAAAAGCAAATGTTTACATTTGCCCATCAAGTGAGTAATTACTCAAAGAATCAAGGCATCTTAACTGTTTCCTCTCTCCCCTAAATAAAAATTACTCTCAGGATCTGACATTGGCCAGTTATATCTCAGGGTGAACTTAAGTCATTTTAGAATCTTATCTCTGATGGAGACATTAAAGATTTTTGCGCCCAAGTGAAAATATATATATATTCTAGGGCTGAAGGGCACCTTCTGCTCTCCCTGAAATCACATTGGCATTGTAAGCGTGCTTCAGTCCTTGCCCCTCTTGCCTGCATGGTCATGGTGGTGTTCTCCGAGGCCACGCGCTTAGGTTTTCCTGTTAAACCGTGATCAGTGCGAGCACAACCCGCTGGCAAGAAGACAGCCTGCAGCACTGACACTCCAGCAGTACCAGGCCCTCTGGCGTCCGAGGTACCTACCGCACGATCTCAGAAAACTCAGTTATTAATACGAGTATATGAACATCATTTTGTTGTGATTAGATTTCACTTTAATTTAAATTTTGTTAAAGTCACAAGGGAGCGAAGAAGCAGTCCCGTGAAAGAAACGCGTCAGTCTCCGTTTTATTTTTCATGTTTGCAAGCCGGGATTATCAGCAAATCTTATCAGTCAGGCGGCAAATTACCAAGAACTGCATTAAAAATGTGTAGAGTCATCTTCATTTTGAGAGATTCAAGACTATAAATAATTCAATGCATTAGACATCTGTTATTTATGAGCTGAGATGACAGTTTTAATTTAGTTCTTCATTTAGCTGAGCCTGACGCATTGTGACTCTAAAGGAAAGCGCAGGAAATATCTGAAAATGCCGTCTCTCGGAGCCTGCAGTGACCACAGGTGCAAAATCAAAGCCTGGTTATTTCCACTTCCCTTCAAGGCCAGTCAAGACACATTCCTGACCTGTGTTGCCTGTCCTCGGGAATTCCGATTGGCTGACAGTCCAGGTCCCTACCTTCCAGCCTCGTGATGTAAATCAGGCAGCTTAGTAGGGGCGGGAGCAGGCTCCCTATTAATTATGCATTCCGAACTAAGGCACCGGATCAGCTCCACGAAACACTTCAGGGAAATGCCAAAGAGTTCGAATCACCTGCCCTTTCGTCTGTATTAGAGAATGGTTGAATTCTGATTTCCCAAGGATGTACAAAACCTCACGGAAAAGAAGAGGCAGGAACCAAACCCAGGAGTCACAGTTTGGAAGCCGAAGGACAATATGGTAATAATTAAGATGCGCTGCAGTTACTAATTGAAATCAGCAGGGATCATGTCTGGAAACGGAGGCTCTCTACCACACAGCCCCACAAGCCCACACACATCAGCCTTTTGCCCTGTGACCAAATACCTTCGGATTCCTAACTCAAAAGAAGTGCCAGTTTCTGCAGGCTGGGGAGGCCAGAACTGCAAAGAATCCTGAAGTGACCTGGGCCTCTGTCAGAGCGGCTGGAGGTATGAGAGGTCCCTTTGCCTGTCCTCAGCCTGCTGAGAGGCAGACCGTTTGACTGAACCACAGGCCTAATGAGCATTGGCCATGGGCTATAGTTTGGAAATTACTGCAATACTTAATGTTTGCACATAGATTCCAGTATGAAGATTTATTTATTTATCTATCTTTCCACCTGTTTTTTTCGCTTGTGTTTTGTTGGAGTTAAACAATTTGGCTTGTGAATTTCTGTCTGTTTGTTTGTGTTTTGTGTGCGCTGAGCTTTAAGCACTGGAAATGCTGAGGAGAAGGACCAGTACAGGATTCGGTGAATTCTGAGCCCTGGAACCCCTTGACAGGCTAATATGGATGTACATTTCAGGGTCATGTGCAGCCACGTTCTGCATGGAGAAAGGAGGGCCAATGTGTCTGTCTCAGCCTAATTTCCCACACAGAAAATACAAGTGGGAATAAACCTACGCGTTCTAGCAGAAACAGGGTAGATTCAGTAACAACTCTCCTGGCCCCCTACTCCTGCATCTTTCCAAACCCTCAGCTGGGGCCGCTTTGCCCACCCTTAGGCCCCGGCCCAGCCTGTAGTCACAGAAATAGAAGACCAACTGGAGCTCAGAGGTTCACATCTCTTAACCCTGGAGAATGCTCCTGCCCCAAAAGCACATCCCAGATCCAGCCCAGGGTTCCTTTTTGCCTTGTCTCTTATACCACAACCCCACCCTGACTACCCATGTCCAGGTTGTCCCCAAAGCTCCTGAACCCTTGCCTTCTTCTCCTCAGCTTCCTCTGGGATCTGGGATCCTAGCCTTGCTGGCCATCTAGGCTAGTTCCCCAGAAACTAGTTTTCTATCCTTTGACTTATTGCCAATAATGAGATCAGACTCTGAAGCAGCCCGCCCAGATGCCTGCCACTCCTTCCAGAGGCTCTGTGGGCATCACGCCCAGCGCACCAGCAGGTACGGCCACCAGCGGCCTCTGCCAAAACTTCCACGGAAGGGTCTGGGGTCTGCCTTACCCCTGCTTGCTGTGCCCTTTCCCCTCAGCTGCCCCACCCAGCTGGGTCTCCCGCCTCCAGAGCTGGCCCGTTCTCACAGTGGTGCCCCAGGTCTGCCAACTGCTCTGCCAAATGAGCCTGACTGACAGCTTTCTGGGGATTTCAGACTTGCCCAGCTGCTAACCCTGCTCCTCACCAAGCTCTGTATCCCCCTGGTCAAATTAATCTAGCAGAAGCTGATTTGGCTTGTAATGTGAGGTTAATTACAGAAGTGATAACATTTCTAAATAAAAATGAGCTCCTCAGTTTAAAAGATCTAAATTAAAATAAAAGCAGAAGGAAATAATTCTTGGGTACAAACCACAGCCCTAGTTCCCAACTCCTGCGAACACTGCTACAGGTAGAATGCGTCCTTTTCAGCATGACTAAACAGCTTCCCGGATATACACCCTGCGCAGTCACACAGCACCCTGCCCGGATATACACCCTGCGCAGTCACACAGCACCCTGCCCGGATATACACCCTGCGCAGTCACACAGCACCCTGCCCGGATATACACCCTGCGCAGTCACACAGCACCCTGCCCGGATATACACCCTGCGCAGTCACACAGCACCCTGCCCTCAGAAGGCCCGGCGCTCGGTTTAACACTCCGCAGTTCTTAATAATTTTATCTTTGCCCTTGTGTTTTGTAGGAGAAGACCGACGGGACAATGGTGCGTGCATGTGAGCAGAGGTCGTATGCTCAACATGTGTGTCCCCCATGGCTCATTGCCGTGTTCTGGTTGCTCCATGACCATCAGAAAGACCCAAAATGAGTGCAGGGTAAGCCTGTTCCGTCTGTGACTGAGCAGGACGGGGCGCTGACAGCCCTGAGAAGCCACATTTCTCACACTGGAACCAGAACATGCTTCAAACACAGAAAGAAGGCAATGATGTCCTAAGAAACAGGAATGACTATTTGCCGGCTGGCCTTATCTGGCACCCCCTCAGAAGTGTGCCTGGGGGCAAATGCCCGCCTTTAGCCCCCCCTTGCTACACCTCTCTGTTGTGGCCGCCGTGTATTTTGAGTGACTTCTAACCTAGGGGGCTCACCTTCTAGCACTATAACCAACCAACCAACCCACTTGCCGCTGAGTCAATTCCGACTCATAGCGACCCTATAGGACAGAGTAGAACTGCCCCATAGAGTTTCCAAGGAGTGCCTGGCAGATTCAAACTGCCGACCTTTTGGTTAGCAGCCGTAGCACTTAACCACTACGCCACCAGGGTTTCCTCTAGCACTATATCAGACAATATTCTGTTATGATCCACGTGGCTTTCACTGACTAATTTTCCAGAGTAGATGGCCAGGCCTTTGTTCTTAGTCTGTCTTAGTCTGGAAGCTTTGCTGAAACCTGTCCCAACATGGGTGACCCTGCTGGTATGTGAAATACCAGTGGCATAGTTTCCAGCATTGTAGCAACATGCAATTCAGCACGGCACGACAAACTGACAGCTGGGTGATGGTCTCCACCTCTGCTCACCAGGATATCCCTGCTTACCCACCTACCACCCTGTCCTTCCGCATTCCCTACTCTGCCAGCCTCACTCTGTAGCCTTCCCTCCACTGGAGCTTTGCTTTCTCACCGGTGTCCTCTGTCCAAGCATGACCACAGGAAGTCTCCTTATTGGTTCAACTCCTCTCGGGTTTCCTGTCACTGGGGATCTGCCCTTGGTACTGCCTGGCTCTCTATCAAATTGCAGATCCCTGCAGATGACCAGAGAGTGGGGAGACATGGCAGAGGGTAGAGCTCTGCCCCTGGAAAGCAGCCCCATCGCTCCTTCAAATGCAACCTCATTGTCTTTGGCTAGAACAACAGTACCTTCCTCCCACTTGCCCAGTGGTTTATAATTCCCAGCACTCTCCCACAGTTACCAGGCCCTAAGTGAGTCGGGGCACACTTTGGAGGCTTGCCGTGGGGGGTGTTCACAAGGCGCCTGGCTGTCTACTTTGCTCCACATCTGGAAAATTTCCCACAGTGGGACAAATAAATACGTTATTAAGACACAAACCCAAATTTACCAGCAACATTCTCTATTATTCCTGTTTTCCATTTTATTTATTATTCACTTATTTATTTACAGAAAGATGTTTCTATCAAACTACAATAGTCTCTTAACTGGGTAAACTGCCCGATCCTTTTCTTTAATTTAAAAGATAGTGGCCAAGAACTTTCAGGAGACTGATTTCAAGGTGAAATGTCTTTTATCTTGTCACTGGGTTCTCACTTTTTCTCTTTTCTTCCCCCTTTTCTCTTCCTCCTCCCCCTCTTTTCTCCCACTCCAGCTTCTTTTCCCTCCTCTTTCATCTTGTTCTGAGTGACCCACATTAAGGGGCTGTTCCCAGGGGGTCTAGTCCAATTCCTTGGCTGATTCCTCTATTAGCAGCAGTTGAGAGTGGTGGGTTGGCCAGCACCGTAGGCCATCCTATCACTCAGACTTCTCGTACTCACACCACGCAACACATAAAATTTCCCCGTAACAGCTATTATTTCTGCTTCTCTTACTTACTTGAGGATAATTGGTTTCCAGTCTACTTATAATATCTCGTTTGATTTCTAGAAAAAGTTTTCCCATTTTTTTCCATTCCTTCCTCACTGACTAAACCTTGCATCTTCGTCTTCTGAGTAGGCAGCTTTCCTCAATGTCCTCGCAGGCCATTGCTGTTCCTTTTTGGAAGACCTCACATGGAGGACTGAGAGTCCTGGCCACCTGCCATTTACCCAGCAACCACTGTCTGGAGAGGGCCTGATCCCTGGCCACCTCTTGAAGTCTGTACCAGGTGGAGTCAGGAGGTCGGAGCCTGCTAGATTGAAGGCAGCAGCTAGTAGCTGGCCTCAGGGCAGTCTTTGGCCACAGCAGGCAATTATGGGGTCAGGAAGAGCCTTGGCACTCAGAACCTGGCATCCCTAATCAGCCCAGACTGCCCTTAGGGCAAGGATCAAAGAATGCTTCCTTCCCACTTACGCCTGCAGTTGAAAACACAAAATGTTGTTATCAGAAAAGGACAAAAGAAGAGTATTTTTTTTGTTGCTGTGCAGCAAACCAAAACCCATTGCCACTGAGTCAATTCAGACTTATAGTGACCCTGTAGGACAGAGTAGAACTGTCCCAGAGGATTTCCAAAGCTGTAATTTTTACAGAAGCAGACTGCCACATCTTTCTCCCCAGGAGCCGCCAGTGGGTTTGAACCGCCAACCTTTCAGTTAGCAACCAAGCTCTTAGCCCCTGCCCCATTAGAGTTCCTCCACAAACAGCCATGCAGATATATTCCAAACCCACATACTCTCTATATCTACCGCTCTATAAATTTTCCTCCTCAACTATGTTCATTTTTATTCCCTTCTTTCTCCTTCCTTGAGAACTAATCACTGATTTTAATAGAACTGAAATAAACACCCCCTCCATTTTGAAAGTGATCAGTGAGACATCTTAAGACAATTGAATCTGTGGCCACTGAGGAAAATAAAAACACCTCTATCAGTACCCACTCATTGAAAAAAAGGGGGGGATGGGGGTATTGTCTTAGTCATCTAGTGCTGCTATAACGGAAATGCCACAAGTGGATGGTTTTAATAAACAGAAATTTATTCTCTCAACGTATAGACTAGAAGTCCGAATTCAGGGCACCAGCTCCAGGTGAAGGCTTTTTCTCTGTTGGTTCTGGGGGAAAGTCCTTGTCATCACTCTTCCCCTGGACTAGGAGTTTTCAGGGCAGGGACCCCAGGTCCAAAGACACGCTCCACTCCTGGTGCTTCTTTCCGGGTGGTATCTGTCCCCATCTCTCTGTTTGCTTCTCTCTCCTTTTATCTCTTGTAAGATAAAAGATGATGCAGTCCACACCTCGGTAAAGTCCCCTTACACCAGATCAGGGCTGTGACCTGAGTAAGGAGTAAAGGTGCTGCATCCCACCCTAATCCTCTTTAACATAACTTAATCTTGCCTCATTAACCACAGGCAGAGATTAGGATTTACAACATATAGGAAAATTATATCAGATCACAAAATGATGGACAGCCACGCAACACTGGGAATCACGGCCTAACCAAGCTGACATACATTTTGTGGGGACACAATTCAATCCACAACAAGTATCGTGGTAGACAGGCAAAACCGCCCCTTGGCATCATTCTTGAGAATTGACATGCTGAGTTCCCCAACCATGGAGAACAACCAGAGTGCGCGTCCCCGTGGCATAGCAAAAAAAGTCTGTTTCCTGTTGTAAGCCATGGTGCCATACGTGATAAAAGCATACGGAGAAATACGATTCTGTTGACCAACCCAGTCTGCTCTTATCTGGGTGACCAGTACAAGGATTCTTTGCTCCTTCAACCCCTTCCCCAAAATAACTTATGAAAACTGAAGGCGATCTCTCATGGCACAGAAATTTAGTTCCTGCTAAGGATCACTTTATCTGGGGGAGGAGGAAGACCCTGTCTAGGCACAGAGAACTCTAGATGTTTGACCATTCCTGGGAGACACTGCATGAGCAGGAATATAACTGAAGGCATTGATGTTACCAATGAGACAAACCGACATCAATGGCCCCCTGATGTGATAGCCTTTAGTTACATTCCCACCAAAAATACCTTTCGCTGGAGCTGGCACCCCGAATGAGGACTCCTAGTCTCCTAGGCTGTGAGAGAATAAATTTCTCTTTGTTAAAGCCATCCACTTGTGGTAATCTGTCAAAGCAGCACTAGATGACTAAGACATGCCCCTTCCTCCTCCTCCAAGTAGCAATCAGCCTTCATCCTCCCTTATCCCCATGAAAGATTACCATTAATTTCTCTATTTGTGTTTGTTTCTTTTGTTTTGTTTGTTGGACCTCATTTCTCTTTGTCGCTGAATGATATTCCATTGTATGGGTACGCTACACTTTGTTTATTCATTCGTCTGTTGATGGACACTTGGGTTGTTCCTACCTTTTGGCTACTGTAAACAATGCTGAAGTGAACACTGACGTACAAGTATCTGTTTAAGTTCCTGTTTTCAGGTCTCTTGGGTATATATACCTAGGAGCTGAATTGCTCAGTCATACGGTAATTCTGGGTTCCTGAGTACAAATGGTTCAAGTTCCCTGCTGCTAACTGAAAGGTTGGTGGTTTGAGTACACCCAAAGGTACCTTGGAAAAAAGGCCTGGTGATCTACTTCTAAGAATCAGTTATTGAACACTCTATGGAGCACAGTTTACTCCAGCATCCATGGGGTCACTACGAGTCACAGTTGACTCAACAGCAACAGTGTTTGTGGAAACTCTGTGTTTAACTTCTGTGTGTGCGTGCTGAATAGATGAGCCCTGGTGACACAACGGTTAAGTGCTCGCTGCTAACCAAAAGTTTGGTGGTTTGAACCCACCCAATAGCTCCTCGGGAGAAAGACCTGGTGCTCTGCTTCAGTAAAGATTACAGCCCAGGAAACCCTATGGGGCTATTCTACCCTGTCACATATAGGATCTCTATGAGTTGGAATTGACTCTACAGCACCCAACATCAAGGAATAAAAAAAAAAAGAAAAAAAAATACATATATATATAAAACAAAAAATTTTCCATGTTTACATTTTTTACATGTATAATTCAGTGACATTAATTGCTTTCATCATATTGTATAACCTTCACCACTAAACGTTTAGCTTTTTGAGGTACTGCCTAACGGTTTTCCACAGAGGTAATACCATTTTACACTCCCACCAGCAGTGCACGAGGGTTCCAGTTTTCCACATCCTCAACAACATTTTTATTTTCCGTGTTTCTCATAGTGGCCACCCTAGTGGGTATGAAGTGGTACCTCGTTGTGGTTTTGATTTGCATTTCTGTAATAGCTAATGACCTTAAGTATCTTTTCATGTGCTTATTCACCATTTGTATATCTTCTTTAAAGAAGTGTCTATTCAAATCTTATGCTCATTTTTTAATTGAATTACTTGTCTTTTTATTGTTGAGCTGCAAGAATTCTTTATATATTCTGGATATTGAGCCCATATGAGATACATCGTTACCAAATAACTTTCTCCCATTCCGTAGGCTATCTCCTCACTTTCTTGAAAAATTCCTTTAATGCACAAAATTTTTCATTTTGATGAAGTCCAATTTATCTTTTTTTTTTTCCTGTGTTTTGGTGTCACATCTAAGAATCCATTGTCAAAAATAAAGTCTTGAAACTTTACCCTATGTTTACTTCTAAGAATTTTATATTTTTAGTTTTTACATTTATGTCACTGATCCATTTTTAGTTCATTTTCATATATGGTGTGAGTTATGGGTTCAACTTCATCATTTTGGACCATTTGTTGAAGAGACTGTTCTTTCCCCATTGAATGTATAAGCACCCTTGTCAAAAATCAATTAGTCATAGACGTACAGGTTGTTCCTGAACTCTCTATTCTATTCCATGATCTGTATGTCTATTCTATACCAGTACCACACTGTTTGATTAATGTAATTCTACAGTACATTTTGAAATTAGAAAGTGTGAGTCCTCATATTTTGTTCTTCTTTTTCAAGATTGCTTTGGATATTCAAGACCCCTTGCAATTCCATATAAATTTGAGGACTGACTTTTCCATTTCTGCAAAATTGCTTCTCAAATTTTGATAGAGATTGTATTGAATCTGTACATTTATTTCTTTTGAAGCAGAATAATTCTTTTTTTTCTTATCTGGAACCACTTTGGAACACCCAAATGGCAATTGGCCCTGGGTCTGTAGTGGTTAGCCCAGTGGTTCTCATTCCAGTTACATATTTCAATCGCCTGAAGGCTGGAACCACACCTCAAACCAAATTCAGAATCAGAACTTTCAGGGGTGAGGTGGACATTGGTCCTGATGGATCTCGGGCTGCACATGGTCCCAATGCCGAGGGAGGGCTAAGATCCACAGTGCAGCGCAAGACCTAACAGAGCTTTGAACAAGTGAAAGGAAAGAACTGTCGCTTCAAATCATCAGGCAGGGCTTCACCCACCTCCCAGCCTACCCCACATCCACACACCCAACTAGCTCCTACAAATGCCAACGAAGTAGCATAAAGATGCATCCCTCTCCAGAACGAGCATCCGAGCACCACGCTGGTTTTGTTTATTCCCTTTTTGGCCTATAAGCACCTCAAGAATCAGGGCTCTGTGTTATCTGTCTCTGTCAGGCAGCGTGGCAGACCTGAAGGAGGGTCCAGCAGGACCTCAATCAGCAGCAGTAAGAGTTACTCTTCATTGAGTAGCAGCTAGGGATCAGACATTTTACGTATTTTATCTTATTAAACAAATCATAGCAATCACTTGAGTTAGATATTATTGTCCGCATTTTATATATGAGGAAACTGAGGCTCAGGAGAGTAAGTGATGTACCCCAGTAAGTGATGACACCAAAATTTGAACTCAGATCCACCTACCTCCCAAGTCCTTGCCATTTTCACCAACCACTCCCACACTGCCTCCTGTTTATCTAGCAGACAGACACAAAGAAGGCAAAACCTTTGTCGAAACGATTTAAAAAAACAATTTTTAATAAGTTCTGCAATTCCCAACTCTGATGAGCAATTTAACAAGTTCTGGTTGTAGCTTGTATACTTCCTTAGAACTAATACAGTAAAGCCCACGTAAGCCAGAACCTGTGTAAGGTGGAAACCTGTCAGAGAAGGAAAACACAAATATTTTCCACTAAAAGACTGCACCCTGTCAAAGGCAGAAAACTTGTGAGACCAGGAAAAACAAGGCAGTCCTGTCAAGTTCCAGCTCTCACAGGTTTCACTGTATCAGAAAACAGAGTCCTTGGGAGGTCCAAACTATTAATGAGCTTGGCCACTAGCTGAAAGGTTGGAGATTCGAGTCCACACAGAGGCACCTCAGATCAAAGTCCTGGCGATCTACTTTCAAAAATTCAGCCATTGAAAACCCTATGGTGCACAGTTCTACTCTGACATCCATGGGGTCAGGGTCGCCATGAGTCGGAATCAACTCAACAGCTACTGATAACGTCAGAAACAAACCTGGGGTGTGGACGCTGAGGCTGAGGGTCCCAGTGCATTGTTCTTGTGTAAACCTGCTCTTCACACGGCTAAGCAGAGGCTGGAATCTTGAATAGATTGCTTCTGAATGTCTAAGTGAATAGAGCTCAAATACCAGTGATGGTGAGTGTTCTAAAATGTTCAGGAAAAAAACAAACCAAACCTGTTGCCATTGAGTTGATTCCGGCTCATAGCAACCCTATAGGACAGAGTAGAACTGCCCCATAGAGTTTCCAAGGAGTGCCTGATGGATTCGAACTGCCGACCTTTTGGTTAGCAGTTATAGTTCTTAACCACTACAGCACGAGGGTTTCCAAAATGCCCAGAATGATGGGGAAATTTATGAAACCTCACACAGTACAATATTTGCTCTGGTCTTACCTGTGAGTTGCAAAATAAGTAGGTGATGCTTGATGGTGGAGGTAGCCTATCAATGTAGATAGCTTTGGATGAAGTTCATAACACTAGATGTGCTTCAGATGCTTGTCCGTAAACATTTTATCACCTCAGAACTCAACCAACGCAAGGCCACGTCTGATGCTGTGAAGGCTGGTGGCTATCAGAGTTTCACGAGCACTAAATGTAAAATAGTAAAGCTGTCCAAAGATTAATTCACACTGTGGCAAGGAATATCCTTGCACTGGGCAGGAGCTTATAGTTCAAAAATGCTAACTTGGGGAGGCAAGATGGATGCTACACTCCACTACCAGCCTTCCAAAAACCGCTCTTCAGTGAGGGTGAGCAAATGTATCTGTATTAGTGTCTGTGGCTGTATAAAAAACTACCCCAAAGTTCAGCAGATTAAACAGCACACATTCATTACCTCACAGCTTCTATAGGTCAGGAATCCAGGAACCACTCTGCTGGGTCTGCTGGCTCAGGGTCTCTCACAAGCTATAGCCAAGGGGACAGCAGGGGTGCACTCATCTCCAGGTTCAACTGGGGAGGCTCCTCTTCCTAGCTCCTGCACATGGTTGTTGGTGGGATTCAGTTCCTCAAGGAACTGAGGGCCTCAGTTTCTCTCCAGCTGTTGCCTGAAAGCCTTCCTCACTTCTCTATCACATGGGCCTCTCCATAGGGCAGCTCATAACTTGGCAGCTGGCCTCCCTCGGAGTGAGCAAGCAAGAGAGCAAGAGAAGAGAAGCAAGCCAAAAGCCAGAGCCTTATTGTAATCTAACCTCAGAAGTGACACCTCAGATCTTTTGCAGTATTCTCATAGTTAGAAGCAAGTCACCAGGTCCAGCCCACACTCTGGGGAGGGGATTACACAGGGGTGTGAACACCAGGAGGTGAGAGTCACTGGGAACCAACCTAGAAGCTACCTACCCATGTCACTGGGCCCCGTACACAGAAGCACTCAGGTCAGCAACATTAGGCTTCACGCTGACCCCTCCCACTCTCTCTCCACAAATAGTAGCTCCCTGCTCAGCCCTGGATGCTCTGTTGCACACTAGGGGGACCCTTCAAGAGGAGGCAGGCTTTTGTTCCTATAGGGCTGACTATTTTTGTAATATTCCCTGATGATCTCTGCTTCGTCCTAATAGAGTAACATTTCAAAACACACTCATGCACGCACACAGTCACACATATTTGGGGTGAAAAGACACAAAGACAAAATGACAACTCTTTCTCACCCTTTTGCAGGCAATCGTGTATATCATATTCCTATAGACCAAACCTTACTAAAGTGGTGAGAAAGAAAAGACCCCGTAAGTCTCAAACAAGAGACCTGGGTTCAAGTCTTGCCTCTGACACAAATTAATTTTGTGACCCTGGGTATATTGTTTCACAATTCTAGACTTCCATTTCTTCATCTACCAAGAAAAAGAAAAAAACAGACAATTCTGGTTCGACTCTCTCAAAGGCCCCATCCAGCTCCTTTCCAAGGAGAATTTTCACAACCCCTCCATTAGGGGACCAAGGTCAAGCCCATTTTCCCTCTTATCGCACGCCCCAGAGCAGCCTGGAACCATGGTCAGCAGGTCTCCAATGTCAGGGCATTTAAATTCGCACAGTAGCCAAAGGCCTTTGGGGTGGGGCCAGATTATCCAGGATCAGTGCATTGACCAGGACATTTTTAAACCACTGAGTTGGTGCTCAGATCGATGGTCCAGCCTCTGGCTTCTCACAGAAACTGGTGTGGGCGACGCACAGAAGCTGAGCTGTCCCTGTGGAGGGCATACTTTGAAAAGGCTCTTGCAGTCTCGCCATTCCCAGCAGTCCCGCACATAAAATTTTTGATAGCTAACAATTTAACACATCCAACCAGAAACAAATCATCATTGTTAAGCATCACAGATAGGCCATCCACTAAGCAGATGTGTGAGAATTCGTGTTGTAATTGCCTGCGGAATGGTTGCCAGAAGCTATTGCCCCAGAAAATTTTTTCAGGCACACAGGGGTATTTTATATCTATTGTCTGATATGCCAGGAATCTAAGGTACTTTAGCAACAGTGTTAGCAATCCAACTATTTGTAATGACCCATTTGGCGTCCTGAGTCCCAAACCAGTACTCTTCTCAATTACTCTCAAGGTGTCTGTTTTTACTCTTCATCTTTGGTTACAAATGCGTTTGTGAGCAAGAAGCCCTGCTGGCACAGTGGTTTAAGTGCTCACCTGCTAACTGAACTGTCAGTAGTTCGAACCCACTGGCCACTGCACAGGAGAAAGATGTGTCAGCCTGTTTGGTAAAGATTACAGCCTTGGGAACCCTGCAGGGCAGTTCTACTTTGTCCTATAGGATAGCCGTGAGTTGGAATCTACTGGACGGCAATGGGTGGGTATTTGTGAACCATCAAAACTTACAAGAGGTTATTAAATGGCCCACCTCCCTGCCTCTACTTGAAGTCTCCCCACCCCGAAAAGAAAAAGAAAAAAATCCTGCAATAAAAAGTCTGCTCTTGCATTACCAGTGTTTGTAGAATTCGTCACACCCATATAGAAAAGGAGTTAGCTATATCAACTCAGCCGGTGTCAAATAAACAAAACACCCCTCAGCACTTTCCACATTTCTACCTCCCCGGTAATATCAGGGCCAAAGTGACTCATAATTAGGATCCTACAATCAAATATTGCTGTTGTCGTTAGATGCTGTGGAGACCACCCCCAACTCATGGCGACTCCACGCACAATGGAACAAAATGCCGCCTGGTCCTGTGCTGTCCCCATGATTGGTTGCAGATTGGACCATTGTGATCCACAGGGCTTCCGTTGGCTGAATTTTGGAAGCAGGTCATCAGGCCTTTCTTCCTAGTCTGTCATAGTCTGAAAGCTGCTCTAAAACTTGTTCAGCATCATAACAAAACGCAAGCCTCCACTGACAGATGAGCAGTGGGCGCACATGAGATGTATTGGCCAGAAACTGAACCTGGGTCTCCCATACGGGAGGCAAGAACACTACCACAACCAGTGACCCCACAGTTGTTGTCGTTAGTTGCCATCAAGTCAATTCTAACTCATATCAACCCTATGTACAACAGCGCAAAACACTGCCTGGTCCTGCACCATCCTCACAATTGTTGTTATGCTTGACGTCATTGTTGCAGCCACTGTGTCAATTCGTCTCATTGAGGGTCTTCCAAGCGTGATGTACTTCTCCAGGGACTGGTCACTCCTCATAACATATCCAAACTATGTGCGACAAAGTATTGCCATCCTTACTCCTAAGGAACATTCTGGTTGTACTTCTTCCAAGACAGATTTGTTTGTTCTTTTGGTAGTCCATGGTATATTCGATATTCTTCACCAACACCATAATTCAAAGGTGTAAATTCTTCAATTTTCCTTATTTATTGTCCAGCTTTCATATGTATATGAAGTGATTAAAAATGCCACGGCTTGAGCCTGGCACTCCTTAGTCCTTAAAGTGACATCTTTGTTTTTTAACCTTTTAAAGAGGTCTTTTGCAGCACATTTGTCCAATGCAATGCATCATTTGATTTCCTGACTGCTGTTTCTGTGGGTGTTGATTGTGATCCAAGTAAAACGAAATCCTTGACAACTTCAATCTTTTCTTCATTTATCATGATGTTGCTCATCGGTCCAGTTGTGAGGATTTTTGTTTCCTTTATGTTGAGATGTAATCCATACTGAAGGCTGTGGTCTTTGATCTTCATCAGTAAGTGCTTCAAGCTCTCTTCACTTTCAGCAAGCAAGGTTGTGTCATCTGCACAACGCAGGTGGTTAATGAGTCTTCCTCCAAGTATTGTATTCTTTCCCTACCCATCAGCTGTACCAAATCATTTTCGCTCTCCTCATTCCAGATCCTACCTTCTCATTCTCAGAAGACAACATGAACTCCTATTTCACTGAGAAGAACTCCTTGTAATTCCTCCTCCCATCCACTCCTGAACCCCCACCTCCACCATCTTTCCTTTACTCCTCTGGGCAATGATTTACTTTCTCATGTGATTTTTTCCAAGATGTCTGCATAGTTTGGGCTGGCCCCACCCCAACCCCAGCTGGTTGAGTTATAGACCAACTGCCGTATCATCACTGAAAAAGGAGGTGTTGAGGGCAAAGGGTGCAAACTTCTGGGCAGAATGTAAAGGCCATCTCATAACCCCTCCTGCCTTCTTCTTCTCACCATTAATGCTGCTGGTACTACAATAAGGACCCAGTAAAGTGCAGGAACCCAGACCCACCTCAGGTGTTTATAATACATAGATATTATAAACATATTATTATTACATAGATATTATAAACATAAAGATATTTTGTGGGTTTTGAATATTTGTTAGTCAGGGAAACATACCAGGCTTTCTATATAGCTCTTTAGCTTTTTTTCTGGTTATTATTGCTAAGAATTTTCTTGTCTTTATTTGTGCTATTTTTAATTCTCCTTTACTCTTGCTTCATTATCTGTCCTAAATTCACGCTTCTTTTTCTCTCTTTTTAAAATATTTTTCTCTTAATCCTCTTTGTTAAAGTATTAACACTCAGAGAGCATTCCTAATTCCTTAATCTTGTACTTAAGCTTCAAACCCATCTACTTTTATGTTTTTAACTTTTTTCCCCCAAGTTTTAGCCTGTTATCCTCTTAATCTTTTATCGCTTTCACTTTGATGTCTTTAACCTTGTATCTTGTTGGTTTATATTATCTTTTACCTTCGAAAGTATTTATTATCTTTTCATTCTTAGTTTTTATTTTGTTTTTAAACTGCATTCATATCTTGCTAGTTTTGTTTTTTAACTTTAGTCTGATTTTAGCATTAATCTTTGTTCCTTCTGCTTTCTTTCAATAATTCTACTCTTCTATTTCTTTTATCTTAAACCTTATTTAACCTCTTGCTTTTTTTTATTATTTGAAGTCTTAACTTTCTCTCTGTATTAGGCTTTTATTTTCATGTCGTAATATTTATTCTACTCTTTTTCTTTTAACCTTCTCTTACCATGTCTCAATGTTTTAGTTTTAATGCTCTTTTAGCCTCCTACCCTGCTTTTATTTTACTGAAGTGTTTTTTCCTTTTTTTCTTCTCTTACATTTTTATTTATTTTGACTTGTTTTAAAAATCACTGTCAGGAGGGGCAGCAAGAAAAATTCTGCTTCTTTAACTCACTCCAATTCAAGGACGCAGAAGGAGGAATTAATTTATTCACTTATTTCAGTTGAGTTGGGAGTTTCTCCCCCAGCCAGGTCTCCTTACAGCTGTCCTTCACCAGGTAGATACCCCAGCCCTTTTAAGGAGAATTGAGAGATCTTCCCTCCTGAGAATTTGCATATCTAACAAGTTCCCAGGCAATACTAACACTGCTGGTTAGGGACAAATTCTGAGAACCACTATGTCTAGGCATGGACAGTAACTTGAAATTTGCCTACAAAAATGGAGAGCACAACTCCAGTGTGGCGGCAATGTAGTTTATTAGGGAGGCTTATATACACTGAGAGTCCTGGGCAGCTGCAGGACCAAAGCAGTTCTCCGTGCCTCAAAGTGGGAGGGCGGAGGTTTTATAGTGTGGTGGATACGAGTGGCTACAAGCCAGAGGCTTACATAAGAATGACTCAGCAAATGGTAGTGAGCTAGTGGACCACATGATGGTGCTCACGTTCAGCCTCGAAAAGCCTGTTTCCCCTTCAGTCCACCCTCAAGGCCAGCTCTTACAATATTGCATGCTCCCCTTCTTGTACTGTAGTATGAGAGACCCCATTACTTCCCTGCTGGGAACAGATATAGAAATGGGTTCAGCCAGATTTTGTATGGCGCCCATGCATGTGCCAGAAACAGAGAAATTACTGTGTGCCCAGAAGAGCCGGAAGTCTTCACTGATAAACTGATAAGGAGAAGGAACCAGTAGAGAGGTGACCCAATTCCCAGCTGATTGTCAGAGAAGGCTCTGGGCCCATTCTCCCAATACACTAGCAGAACAGTGGTTCTCAAAATTTAGTACATATAAGAATCACCTGGGAATCTTTTTAAAATGTAGCTTTTTTTTTTAATTGTGCTTTAGGTGAAAGTTTACAGAGCAAATTAGTTTCTCATTCAACAATTTATACACAAGTTGTTTAGTGACATTGGTTATATTCCCCAAGATGTGTCAACACTCTCCCCTTCTTCACAAGTGTTCCCCATTTCCGTTCAACCCATTCTCCTATTCCTTCCTGCCTTCTCATCTTTGCTTTAGGGCAGGATTTGCTGTTTGGTCTCACTTACATGATGGAGCTAAGAAGCACCTTCCTCACCTGTGCTATTGTTTATGTTATAAAAAAAAGACCTGTCAAATCTTTGGCTGAAGGAGTGACTTTGGTTCTGAGCTAAAAGGGTGTCTGGGGCCATAGTCTCAGGATTCCTCCAGTCTCTGTCAGACCGATGTCTGTTTTTTTGTTTTTGTGTGTGTGTGTGAATTTGAATTTTGTTCTGCATTTTTCTCCCACTCTGTCTGGAACACTGTGTAAAATGTAGATTTTGATACAGTATGTCTGGGGTGGAAATGCAAATTCTCAGTAGGGGTTCAAACCAGAATGAACCAGTTCAAAGCCCTATCCTTAGCTCTGTCCAAGGCTAACATTCTCTCTGAGTGTTCGAGGGCGGAGCAGTGGATACTCTGGATTTACTGATGGGCATTTGTTTCTCATGTTGTCCAGGATGTATATTTCTATCCATGTTTAGGGACATACTTTTGGACTTGGGACTGTCCCACACCTCAGCCTACATTGATGCGCATTAAAAGAAACAGGGATATGAAACCAAATAATGAGGGTTGTTGAGGATGTAGGTTTTTATATTCCTGAGGACCGTGAAAGGAGTTTTATCTGCGCTTGGCTCCTTTTGATCTTGTAGAAACTGCTCACGTTTCCCTCTTTGCGCTGGTTAGTAGACAGCTTACCGCCAAATTTGTGGCCTGCCCCAGCGAGTTCCCAGAACCTGGTGCCAGCACTTTGTGCATTAACCTCCTGCCCCACTTCATCCTACCTTTTCTCTTGACTGCAATTTTCTAGCCTATTTATTTTATTCCACGTCATGATATTATATGTATTTTTTAAGCGTCATAAACCCTTTCTGAAACAACGCTAGTCTGACTTACTACCTGCGTGACCTTAGGCAAAATCACTGTTCTCTGTACTTCATCTTCCTCATTTGAGAAATGGAGATTATAGAAGCTGTGCCGTGGTGACTGTGAGGATTAAACGAGAAAATGCATGTCGAGCACTTAGCACAGTGCCTGGAATACACCAAGTGCTTAACATATTGTAGCTTAAAAGAGCAGGTCCTGAGAAAGGCCTGTAGCCATCTAACAAGCTGAACAAAGGGCCATATGAATGACATTGTGACAGGTGTATTTTCCACAATTGGCAGCAACAATATTTTCTATCCCACCTGATCTTTTGCGATGTGAACCTGCTACTCCCTCGTCATGAAATGGAGTCTGTGTCTTTGCTTCCTTGAATCGGGACTGGCCCTGTGATTGCTTTGGCCAACAGAAGACCGGGTGCAGCAGCAATGACTGTGGTTATTCCAGCCACAGCTTTTAACTTCCCTGGCAGATTCTGGTTCCTGCCCTTTGGGGGCCAGCTACCAATTAAAAAGTGTGAATACTCTGAGACCAACAAGCTGTGAGAATCTCAAGGCATTTGGAAAGGTACTGAAAGATGAGAAGCCATGTGGAGAGGTACCAGACATGTGAGTGAAGAAACAAAGCTGGAAGCGGATCCTCTCAATCCCAGCCACCACAGCTGAGTCTTTCCAAAATTCCTGACCCACCAAACCTTGTCAAAATAAAATGATTGCTTTGAATTACTAAGTTTTGGAGTGATTTTAAAAAAAAAAAAAAAAAAAGATACCTTAAATGGAAATGGAAGTTCTTTGGAAGTTACATAACCTCACTAGAGATTCGAACTCACTTTACAGATGACTAGAATGAAATTAAACATACCCTTTTGGACATATGTTAAAAGTCAACTTCCCAGTGGACAAATGCAATATCTGGTACTTCTTTACGACCCACCCCAATAATTTCTAAATTCTGAATAGGGTATTTTGTAATAAAGACAATATATCCAGTTACTCAGGATATTTATCCATTCATTCAATAGACATTTATTGACTACCTACTGTGTGTCATGTTCTGTAAGCGAAAAAGAGGAAGATACTCAACGTGGGCTCAGGCATAACAAGGATCATGAGGATGGCACAGAACCAGGCAGTGTTTCATTCTGTTGTACACAGGGTTGCTATGGGTCGGAACCAACTGGACGATACTTAATAATAACAATGGCAATTGTGTATCAGGCTCTGTTCCAGATGTTGGAGATATAGCAGTGACCATGTCAAATAAAGCCTCTTCCCTTATAAAGCTGGTCCAGGTAGTTCTCTGTGCTGATTACTCTTCACATCACCCACCAGATCTATTCTCCCTTCTCTGTACTCTGGAGGCTGACCTCTTTGGTATGGATCACTTGGGCTGCCTTGCCCTCTGGCTTCCAGTTGGGTTCAGTCCAGGGCTTCCAACCGGTTCATTCTGGTTTGAACCCCTCCTGCGAAGTTGCATTTCCACCCTAGATATACTGAATCAAGTTCTTAAAATGTAGATTCTGATTCAGTGTATCTGGGGTGGAAATGCAACTTCTCAGAAGGGGTTCAAACCAGAATGAACTGGTTCGAATCCTTGGTTCAGACACTGGAAGGCCCAGAAGATGAAATGGTGAAAGGAGAGCAGGGTCAGGATGGTTGTTGCTCCAGCTCCCTCTCTGCCTTCCCTGCCTGAGTTGTGGCAGTAATTGTATTCCTGCGCCAGAGGCCATACTTCCTATCAAGTGGCTCCTCTTTCAAGTCTCCACCTCCTCCCAGGATCTGGTAACACTCTTTCTTCCCCTTGCTCCTTCAGACCAAGGAGTAAGAGTGGTTTTCCACTTTTGCTACACCTGATGCTTCACCTTCCCTCTTTGGTTCCCTTTACCCTGTACTTAAGTTAAGGAGCCCTGTTGGCACAGTGGTTAAGCAGCTTAGCTGCTAACTGAAAAGTGTGACCCCATCAGCTGCCCCACAGGAGGAATATGTGGCAGTCTGCTTCCATAAAGACTTACAGCCTGGGCAACCCTATGGGGCAGTTCTACTCTGTTCTGTAGTGTTGCTATGAGTTGGAATCAACTCGTCAGCAATGGGTTTGGTTTGGATTTTTTGGTACTTAACCTCTGTAAATAGCTCCATTTAGTAAGTTCTCTGTAGTTTGATCATTTCTGGTGATTTTACCTGCCAGGATCATGACTGATGTATTCTCTTTTCAAGTACTCACCCTCACTAAAACTTTACATGGAAAACATTTCTAATTTAGGTTTGAAAAATATGGTCAGTGTGTCCATTGTGGGCTTTCAAGAAATACTGACCACTCAGTCATCAACTTTACCACAGCTCTAAAGCCCAGAATTCAAAGGGGTTTCATTTCATCTGCTAATACGAATCAGTTAAAAGAGACTGTCAAGAGCACTGTATTGAGAAGAAGTCTAGATCTATGTCTGGATTTTGCAGCAAAGAGTTCTGTAATCAATTAGCAATGTCTGCTATGAGCATAGGATGTAGACTGACAGCATGTGAAGCACATACGTGCCATTTCAGGCTATGGTTTTAGTATTACTGCTGCATCACTGTTTGTCATTGGAGTTTTCCATAAATATCTTTTAAAAACATAAATAAATGTATTAAGACCTGTAACGAGTAAACCCTGCATTTGTGCAAATCTATTTCTGTGAGTCATAAAACTTTTTCAAGTC
Organism: Loxodonta africana; assembly: GCF_030014295.1. Lineage (NCBI taxonomy): Eukaryota > Metazoa > Chordata > Mammalia > Proboscidea > Elephantidae > Loxodonta > Loxodonta africana. Next base: position 10,196,926 of record NC_087351.1, read on the forward strand.
ACCTAGAGGATCAAGGAACTGAGGTGAACTGAAGCCTATGACCTTGAATCCATTGATACAGAGCTCTGGCTAAATCAAACTAAACTTCAAGCTACAAGTGCTTCATCTGCTCACGAAATCTGTACTCCTTTGGCTGTAGAAGTGTCGCAGTGATTTTTAAATTTTCTTTAGCGGCAGAACTCTTTGTTTAAATTAAATCTCACACAGAACTCTAAGAAGATAAAGGTAGCGTTGGTCTGACTGAAGAGACAAATGCCACCCCAAACGCCTCAGCAGATCTCCGAGACCTTGAGGCACAGTTTGAACACTAAGAGTGTAAAAATGGCAGGGCAGAGGTGTCTGACCTCCTCTAACTTCACAAGGGGAAGGGAGAATAAAGATCAATAGCCCAAGGCTGATTCCTGTGAAGCAGAAGTCAAACACACCTCCAGCCTCCAATCTTTTTACCATTTCTGACACCACCACACTCCCCCACAGCACTCTCTACGTCTCTGCTCGGTTTGATGATTCACTGCAATGGCCACATATCACTCACAGTTATGGGGTTTATTAAGGAAGTAACAGGTTACAATTCAGGATACAGTTGTTCAGTCAGGACAGGCTCTTCTCAGCCGTGCCCTCAGACAGGCCTCTTTCTGGTCCTCAGCCCCTCGGCCCAGTCTCTGCCCTGTTCGGGCAAGTGTTACAAAGCTCTTTAGCTCCGCCAACAAGTGCCCAGAGGTACCTGTCTCCACCACCAAGCCTTGGCCTAAAGGTGCTCAGCTCTCTTGCTCCACAGGTAAGCAAGCCTGGCTCCACCAGCAAGTTAGCCTGGAGGCACCCACTCCACCGGCAGGCCTCTTGGCTGAAGACACTCAGCCTTCTCTCCCCACGGGCCAGCAGGCCTCTGGGCTGAAGACAATCAGCCTTCTCTCCCCGCGGGCTCTCTGTCTCCTGGGTCTAGGAGAGTCTCAGTGCAGAATCCTGGATCCGAGGGATATTCTCCACTCCCGTCTCTTCTTCCTAGTGGTAGTCAGCCCCCTTTTCTGACTCTGGGATGGCTGATTTTAAGCCTAGCAGGATGGCAAAACTGACCAATCCCCTCAGCAGGGTTCCACACGCCTTATTTGCATTGTCCCATCCTCCAAAAGGGTGCCATGCACCTTATTTGCATTATTAGCAAGCTACCCAATCCCCTTGGTGGGCCACAAGCACCTTATTTGCATAGTTCCACAAAATCATTTGGTAAGAGTTACAAGACCATGGCAAGAAAGGTCATATAAAAGCCATTCATCGCATTGCAAGAGAAATTCTCTTAGGTTTCTTGGGGCCCTAAGTAATTGCAGCAGTACAATATTTTAATCTGTTAACTCACTCTTTTCACCTTGATATTCCCGACTTCCCTGTTACCCAACCCCATTCATGCATCTAGTATTGAAGCACCCATTGGCTCAAAGAGGAGTTGCCCACGGAACTGCAGAACTAAAGAGCCAGATGCTTAGCTTTTGTTTTCAAAAGTCAAGGTCTGCCTGATTAATATTAGGCTATACAACATCAAAAAATGAGCCAGAAATATCAGCAGCTTTAGCACAAGAAATGTTACTGGGGTTGAGACTTCCTCCTTCATCTAGAATATACAAACTTGAAGTTCGATGATGCAGAGGAAGAGAAAGAATGGAGAGCTAACACTCACTTTTAAATTTCTTAGCCTGGAATCACTTTCCTTCGCATTGACTAGAAGTCACGTGGTCCCACCTTACAACAGGAGGGACGGGAAAGCTCCATCTTCCCACATGCCCAGGGAAAAAAGGAGAACAAGATACGGGTGAGCACTTGAGATCTCCACCACAGAAGAGTGAGACAAAGAAATTCAGAAGAATATGTGATCAGGCACGAAGCATTTTCCCCACCCCTTAAGTGAATGATGGGGAAGAAGTAGGGAAAAGGAAGTGATGAGAACTGACAAAGGGCCCTGATTTGAAGGGATCATGTGGACAGAAGCAGAGGCAGCATTCGTAGACACTCTTCCTTAGCCTGCCTGTGCTCAAGCAAGAACCCTCAGCACTAAGGAGACAAATGAAAGCTGAGTCAGTGCTAACAGGTGGCTCAGATTCCATTTCATCTGAAAGGCATTCTACACTCCCAGAACTGAAGATCCATCCCCCTGGCATTTGGGGAAGATCTTCTATCAACAGTTGAGACCACACTTCCCATTGACCATCCAGAAGGACTGATGCTCACCTGTGCCCCTAGGCCTAGTCATCATCTGATTACTCCACTATGTGACAACTCCATGTGGACAACACACACACATACCCTAGGGCTTTCAAAGATCCAGAGCCAGAGTGTAGGGATGGTAATGGTACTGGAGTGGGAAAAAAAAGTAACTACGCCAGCCATTCCCCTCCCCTCTTGAACATAATGAAATAGCTCAAGATTTCCCTACCAGCTAGAGCAAAAGTGAATTACCCTCCTACATTATGTGGCACTGAACTAACTCGTTTACCAACTCAAGGAAAGCCATAGAGCCATCTACTGGTCACAAGTAAAAAGAGAAGTCACCTGAAAACTAAAAACAACAAAAATAATCAAATTCAACTTTGATAACTTTATTATAGAAATGTGCTGGGAAGCGTCATCTCATCCTTTTCACTGCAAAAAAAAAAAAAAATGTGAGAAACCTGAAGTTAGAAATGCCTTTAGTAAATGTGTTTAGGGAATTAGAATTGTAATATACCACAAGGCTACCTAGTCCACGGTTGTAAGGTGCTTTTCAATTCTCTCAATGCTACATGTTCACATTCTATAAAGATAAGACAGATTCATTCTATGAAACCTGAAACCTCCACATTTAACTAAGGAATTTGAGACCCTGCAGCTTGACTGATAGCTGATGCACTCAGCACCCACTTTTCTGCTACTAGGTGACATACAGTGTCCAGAAAAGGATGGTACAAAATCGTAGAACCACCATAAAATCGTGAGACTTATTTTTCTGACTTTCTCAAAGAGTTTTAACAAAGTAGGAGCTCCAAAGAGTTGGGGGAAGTGTGGGAAGCAACGAAGGCTTCATTTTAACAGGTGCCCACTTTTAAAGGGCAATGCTCATTGGATTGAGAGGTCGAGCTATGTTAGCTAAAACACCAAGCAGCCTTGCTGCTCCGAAGGAAGGTGATGACTTCTGTTCACCCCAACCCACCACCACAGGTTTAAAACGTGACTCTGATAAGGTTTTCTACTTGAACTATAAAACCCAGAAAAGGCTCTTCAGACAAAAGCAGGGAAGAAACACCTGAGGATCATTTTCACAGCCTGAGGGCATAATTCCAAAGCCTACACCCGGACACGATCCAGCCCACAGTAAACGCTACATTTGAGCACAGAATGGCTGACCTTTTATTGAGGGTCAGAAATCAGCTAATCTGTTTCTCAGTCTTGTTCCACAGAAGCTGAGCACATAGATCAAGTTTAACTAAAAAGATGCCAGATGTCATCCTTGCCAAAAAACGGAAATCTTCGAGGCACGTTGACCACCATGCACCGAGTACACAGCGCCACCTACAGCATTATTGGTGCAATTCATCGTAGCCCTCTTCAAAGGCAGCCGTGCAATGGCGGAAAAATCTAGGAGAACGCTACTTCAGGAATCCCTGCCGGGCAGAACATATCTGGCCTAGACTTTAAACTTGGAAGGTATCATGTTTATTCGGGGGTAGAAAAAATAGAAAAGTGAGATAACGGGAGGACTCTGAGCCGATTGCTCACAGCCTTTTTTGCTTCCTTGCTTGCTTTAGTCTAAAAATACTGGTATTTGACGTGGTGATTTTTTTCCAAGAACTGCTGCAGGAACCCACCAGGGAGTAAAAGCAATCATAAATGACTGTGAGAGCAGCCGACACTGACATCTGATGTGAAATAGTCAGTCAATCATCTGCCATCTCTGAAGTTTAGAAAATAAAACCCTGGCAGAAGGGGCTCTAGGACCCTCAGACTCACAGAAGCTGGAGGTTGACGTGATAATAGCTGAGGGTTCTGGGAAGGGTCCCCAAAATCATCATCCCACTAACTCCTGAAAGTGCACCATCTTTCCCTTCTCTCTTTGAGTCTATCTTTACTGGTTCATTTATTTATTTTTTAATTAAAATTGATCAAGCATCTACTGTCTGGTCTAGGGAGAGAGAACATAGAAGAGGGATGAAGAAATATATAAATGGGATTAGCTCTTGCTCTCAAAGAACGTGTGTCATTAATACTACCTAGAATTATAATTTTATCACAATAACATAATGTGCTCTCATATACAGACCCATATTTTCTACTGACTGGTGTTTGCTCAGAGAAAGGGAGGATTATTGGTTCTGAGGCAATCAAGGAAAGCTTCATGGAGGAGAGGAAAAACTTCAAGTTCAGGCTCAAATGTAAACAAGGGAAAGTATGTCAAATGGAATTACTGATATGAGCAAAGGCATGGAGACAGGAAAGTACTAGATGTGCCCTATGTAAAATAACATGTACACGCCCACATGCATGCACACACACACACATCACCACACACACAGGCAGTAAGAGAGACAGACACACCCTCATTTACACACCATCCACTATCCCTTTTCCTGCTTCATTCTTTCTCACAACACTTAGCATCACCTGATTTGCACGTATTTGTGTGATTACTTCAGGTCTCTCTCCAATAGATGCGAGCTCCACAATGGTAGGAACTGTGTTTCATTCACTGCTATATCTCCAATGCCTAATTCAGTGCCTGGTACATCATAGCTTCTAGATAAGTATGGGAGGAAGAAAGGATGGTAAGGAGGGAAGGTGCTCAGGACACCCACTGGGGACCATGTGAGCAAGTCATGGGAAACATGATATTCCAAGTTTGGCTAGTGGGTGGGCTTTGAGTTGGCTGTACTGGTGTAAGAAAAGACTTCAGCCATCCAGCAGGCCTGGGTTCAAATCCCAGCCCAACTTACTTGAAAAAGTACATTGGAAAGGTACTTAAGCTTCCTAAGTTTTTGTTTCTTTATCTGTAAAACAACATACATGAAGTGGTGGTGGTGGTGGTGGTGGTGTTAGGTGCATCAAGTCAGTTCCAACTCATAGAGTGACTCCATGCACAACAGAACAAAACACTGCCCAGTCTTGTGCCATCCTCACAATCGTTGCTATGCTCGAGCCCGTTGTTGCAGCCACTGTGTCAATCCACCTTATTGAGGGTCTTCCTCTTTTCTGTTGACCCTGTACTTTACCAAGCCTGATGTCCTTTTCCAGGGACTGGTCCCTCCTGACAACATGTCCAAAGTATGTAAGATGCACTCTCGCCATCCTTGCTTCTAAGGAGCATTCTGGTTGTACTTCTTCCAAGACAGATTTATTCATTCTTCTGGCAGTCCATGGTATATTCAATATTCTTCACCAACACCACACTTCAAAGGCATCAATTCTTCTTCCATCTTCCTTATTATTCATTGTCCAACTTTCGCATGCACATGATGCGATTGAAAATACTATGGCTTAGGTCAAGCACACCTTAGTCTTCCAGGAGACATCTTAGCTTTTCAACACTTTAAAGAGGTCCTTTGAGCAGATTTGCCCAATGCAATGCATCTTTTGATTTCTTGACTGCCTTGGGTGTTGATTATGGATCCAAGTAAAATGAAATCCTTGATAACTTCAATCTCTTCTCCATTTATCATAATGTTGCTTATTGGTCCAGTTGTGAGGATTTTTATTTTCTTTATGTTGAGGTGTAATCCCTACTGAAGGCTGTGGTCTTTGATTTTCATTAGTAACTGCTTCAAGTCCAGAGATATCATTGCTGATGTCAAATGGATCCTGCCTGAAAGCAGAGAATACCTGAAGGATGTTTACCTGTGTTTTATTGACTGTGCAAAGGCTTTCGACTGTGTGGATCATAACAAACTACGGATAACATTGCGAAGAAAGGGAATTCCAGAACACTTAATTGTGCTCATGAGGAACCTGTACATAGATCAAGAGGCAGTTGTTTGGACAGAACAAGGAGATACCGAGTGGTTTAAAGTCAGGAAAGGTGTGCATCAGGGTTGTATCCTTTCACCATACCTATTTAATGTATGCTAAGCAAATAATCTGAGAAGCTGGACTGTATGAAGAAGAGTGGGGCATCAGGATTGGAAGAAGACTCATTAACAACCTGCGTTATGCAGATGACACAAAATATGAAGTGGTATCTCCACCAAATACTTATTAATCACAATGGGGGAAAAAATGGTGGATTCATGGTGGAGAAATGTGACAGAAACCAAACTGACAAGGTGATCAAGTTAAATCACCAGGGGTGGGAAGAGTTGGCATCTATGCCGCCTGATGTAAGGCACTGAGAAGAGCATGATGTCATATCTGTGGATTTCCTGCCAAGAACACATGTCTTGAGGCTAATAATGAGGACATATCAGGCAGACCCAGGTTAAGGATCAGCCTCAAAATGGAAGATCAGTACTCTTTGGACCTTTCAAGTCATGCTGGTTGCCATCAAGCCAATTCTGACTCATAGTGACCCTATAGGACAGATCAGCACTGCCCCATAGGGTTTCTAAGGCTGTAATTTTTATGGAAGCATACTGCCACATCTTTCTCCCACAGAGCAGCTGTTGGCTTCAAACCACCAAACTTTCAGTTAGCAGTCAAGTGCTTAACCACTGCACCACCAGGGCTCCTGATCATCTAAATTGTTGTTGCTGTTAGGTGCCGTTGAGTCGGTTGCAACTCATAGTGAACCTATGTACACAGAACTTAACACTTCCTCTTTTTCGCTGACCCTCTACCAACCATGATGTCCTTCTCCAGGGACTGATTGCTCCTGATAACATGTCCAAAGTATCTGAGACGAAATCTCAATATCCTTGCTTATAAGGTGCATTCTGTCTAAATTAGCATGTACTCAAAAAAAAATCTGAGAGAGTGTACAGAAAAATCTACACCATCATAACAAACAGGAAAATACTAAGGAGCTACCGCAGACTGAAGACTAAAAAGACGCGAGAGCCCTTTATTTTAGATAGCACTCAAAATGCGCACTGACCCCAACAGTGAACTTGAACATACCAATGATTATGAAGGTGGCACAGGATCAGGCAATGTTTCGTTTTGTTTTGTTTTACATGGGGTGGCCAGGATTCAGAGCTGACTCAATGGCATCTAATAGCAACAAGGAGACATGACAATCGTCTACAACACATGATCCCAGGCTGGATCCTAGACCAGAAGGAAGAAAATGACATTGTTAGGACAGTTGGCAGAATTTGAAATGGGGTCTGTAGACTGAATGAAAATGTACCAATGTTGATTTTCTGATTTAGAAGGTTGTACTGGGTCTGACAGGGTCGCTGTGAGGCAGAATTCACTCCATGGCAATGGGATGGTTATTGGAGCCCTGGTGGTGTAGTGGTTAAGAGCTCAGCTGCTAACCAAAAGGTCGGCAGTTCAAATCCACCAGCCACTCCTTGAAAACCCCATGGTGCGGCTCTACACTGTCCTATAGGGTCGCTATGATTCAAAACCAACTCAGCAGCAATGGGTATGGATACAGTGGTTATTTAGGAAAGTGCCTTTGTGGGGGAAATGCCCACTGAAGTATTCAGAGGTGTTGGGACATCATGTCAGCAGCTTGTCCTTAAATGGTTCAGGAAAAATAACAGTATTATTAATACTGTTTTATAACTATTATTAATAGTTATAAAACAGAATTTTTATTTTTATTCATATGAGATAGTATATGCAAAGCATCTGGAACAGGGTTTACACTCATTATACGCCAGTTGTCTCCCCCAAGTAAGAGGGAGGCGATGTCTATACACTTGGCCGAAAGGAAGACTGACATCAGATAAACCCTCTGTTCCGCGTAAGAGAGTAAGGCCCACACAACAGCCAAGACTGCTGACCCTCCCAATATCTGGATAGCAGTGATAATAACAGATACTTAGCAAAGTGTCAGTATAATGGTAGTTCTTTTTGGATTACAAAGCACTTTTGAGTTCATTATCTCATTTTATCCTCACGGCACCCCAGTGAGGTAGGCAATTATCATTATCGTTGCTGGGTTTTTATATTATTGTTGCAGTTATTATTATGAAGAAATGGCAGTTCAGAGACCTCAGAGTAGAGCTCAATAAATAATAATTAAAATGATGGTTTACCTTTTCTAGGAGAGAAGCAAAATTGTACTCATAACTTGAGGCACGCACACACAGAGCCACAAGCCTAACAGCCTCTGGGCCCAGAGGCATCTCTCAAGACTCAAAGGAAAATGCCGGGATGGTGTTCTCAGCCTCGGTAAGGAGCTGTCTCACCTGACCACACCGTTCCTGAGAATGGGTTCCCTATCCTCGGTACAGAGCTCCAGGTCTCTCTGGGTCCCTCACCTTCCTCAAACCAGAATGTGAGAGGAACATTTGAAACAAAAGCACTGTTCTTGTGGAGACAGCATAGGTAGTCAGACAGGCTGGAGTTCTAATTCCAGCTCCGCTGCTGACCACATGGACTTGGGCGAGTTACTGCCTCCCCAAGCCCCTGTTTCCCAGTTTCCTCATTTGTAAAATGGACACAATGATAACAATTTTAGAGATAAGATATATATATATATACACACGCACACAGCCAGCGAATGTCATTGTTCAGAAATCAAACATTGCATCACTGAAACGTGCAGCTGGCTTTAACCTTGGGATGACATTGCTTGGCCTAATTCTACTGGCTTGAATTTCTAATTATGTTTCCAGTTCGCATTTGTCCAGCTGTGTTGTTTATCTGGGACCACACCCGAGATTTCCTGAAACTTATGGCTTCATTTTCGTACACTCCAGCATCCCTGACTGGCCTTCTGGTGCCAAGCCAGGAAGTAGACAAGAGCCACCCCCGGCTCCTCTGGCACCAGGGCCTCTGTCTTGTTAGGAACGGTGGCCCTGTGCAACACCACCCATGCAGCATTCCAGCCAAGAACACACAACCACAATCCAATCAAGAAGAAATACCAGTCTCAAAATGAGGAATGTCCCGTTAAGAAAGAGGCAGGGGGAAAATACGCCCTTCAAAAGGTCAATATCATAAAAGACAAAAAAAAAAAAAAAGTTGTGGAAATATTCCAGATTAAAGGAGACTAAAGAGACAAGACAAATTCAATGCCTGACCCTAAACTAGGTCCTGTACTGAAAGGGGAAAAATGTTATAAAGGATATTAGATTAACTGATAAAATTAGAATGTGGGCAGTAGCTTATGTAAAATATTATATCAGTGTAAATGGTGAAGTTGGTAACTGTACTATTGTGATTATCAGGGTACGCGTGGTAAGAGAATATCTCTATTGTGTATTCAGTACAGCTAATACTGTAGTAGTTAGCATAATGTAGTATCTGGTTAGCGTTGACTCATAGCGACCCTCAGGACGGAGTAGAACTTCCCCATAGAATTTTCAAGGAGCGCCTGGTGAATTTGAACTGCCTACCTTTTGGCTAGCAGCCGTAGGTCTTAACCACTACACCACCAGGGTTTTCGGGTAGTACTTAGGCATAAAAGGTCATGATACAGGTAGCTTACCTTCAAATTATTTGCACAAAAAAAAGATGTATATACATATATATTCTACACTTTTGGTGTGTGAGGGTCTCAAGGCTGCCATGACAAAGGGCCACAAACTGGGGGACTTAAAAGAACAGAAATGTATTGTCTCACAGTTCTGAAGGCTAGAAGTCTGAAGTCAAGGTATCAGCCATGTTGATTTCTTCTTAGGGCTCTGAGAGAGATTCTTTTCCATCCCTCTCTCCTAGCTTCTGATAAGAACCAGCAATCCTTGGCGTCCCTTGGCTTGTGGATAATTCTAATCTCTGCTTCCACCTTCACGTGGCTGAGACCGGCGGTACGCCAGCCATATTGAATAAACAAGGGGCTGTGCCTGCCACCTTCTGTAATACAGAGAACTAACTCCTTACGTTTAAGCTCTCCCATTATTAAGTAATATGGGAACTAACCTCTGCCTTAGAATATCTCCTTATTTAGGTATACTTCCGGTTCTGACTCAGCTAAAGAAAACAAGGGACTGGGGTCTTCAGTCCAGCCAAAACTGGTCTTGAACCTGTTCAGGCCTGCCTGACATGAGCAGTATGGACGACCCTATCCCTCAGATGACCTATTCACGTCAAAGGCCGAAAAACCTACCCCCATCTAAGCCCCGGACGTGGGCAAAATGCCATCTTTGTGGCCCCCCCCATTCAGACTGAACAGGTGCAAAAGACTGGACCGCCCCGAAACACTTTTTTGGGTCAAACCAGTCAACAAGTTAGCCCCTCCTTGGGGTATTCCTAAGGACCCCAGACCTGATCTACCGTACCTATATAAACTCCTTAAACAATAGTTCGGGGAGACACCTTGGTGACCAGAGTCTGGTGTGCTCCTTTACATGGCCAACTAAATAAAGCTTTTTCTTTTGCTTTCATCCACTCTGTATATCTTCCTAGCCATGCCAAGCAGACCTGGAAGGGAAGATGGTTACGTGGCCATCTTCCCTGTGTCTCTTCACTTTTATAAGGACACCACTCACATTGGATTAGCACCCACCCTATTCATCCTGCTAATAACATCTGCAGAGTCCTTATTTCTAAACAAGGTCATGTTCACAAGTACTGGGGCTTAAGACTTCAACATATCTTTTGGGGAGACACAATTCCATCTGTAACGTAAAGTACGTGTGTGTTTGTGTGTGTGTATATATACATGTATGTATGTGTATATGAATATATATGTACATAGATGCTATATATTTGGAGAAAGAGAGAGAAAACACAAATAATAAAACAAAGTAAATGGAAATAAAATATTACACTAGGTAAATCTGGACAAAGAGTTTATGGGTGCCCCAGGTACTATTTTATGTTTGCAACTTTTCGTAAGTTTGAAGTTATTTCCAAATAAAAAATGAAAAAAAGGAAACAACTCTTCTGGCCCGCACTGCTGGGTTCTTGAAGAGCCAACGGATGGCAAGAATTCAGGTACGTCTTTGTCGCTCACCAGTCCCTTTTCTGTGCCATTATCTTTGTTAATGATAACTTTCATTTGTATAATATAATTAAAATAGCTAACAATTATCGTGTTTGTGTGCTTGTAGGGTACTATTTTAAGTGCTTTACATGTAAGGCCACACTCGAATGCAGCAGTGGAGTAACACAGTCGGTGTACAGCCACTACCAGCTCACCCATGCTTCCTCCCTCCGTCACAGGGAGCCCTCGCCCCTGCCCCGTGAAGCCATGATGTGAGCTGGGGAGCCATCAGGGCAGGAGTGGTAGATGCCATGAGGATGAGGGCCACCTGTTTATGTAACACAGATTATCAGGCTTCAGTCCAAACCAGCCTAAACAGGACCCCTAGGTGAAGGCCCAGGAAGCGGGAAGCTGTATTTTGGAAAAAGCTGATTATCATGGGAGCCACAGAATGCAGTTAACCAGCATCACGACCCAACACTGGTACCTAAAAAAAAAAAAACAACAGTAAGGTGTAAATGTCTAAGGTAGACAGAGTCTTTGCCCTCTAGAAGCCTAAAGCCTGGTGGGGGCAATCAATAGATCCAAAATGCTTTAATGAAAATTTAAAACCTGTCACTTTAAATCAAGGTAGATATGGTAGGTACACGTGTTGTAGGAACTGACAGATAGGGAACGCAGCAGTTACTTCCCGATGGGGCGATCAAAAAGGGCCTATTCCGATACCAATTCTGGTAAAAAATAAGTAGAATTTAGACACGCAGTGGGGTGAGGGAAATTAACACCAGAGACAGGAATAGCATGAGCAAACACACAGAGGTGAGCGAGGCTGGTCTCATTCGTTAGGAGGTCGTCGCTGTTGTTAGGTGCCGTCGAGTTGGCTCCAACTCATAGCGACCCTGTGTACGACAGACCGAAACCCTGCCCAGTCCCGCCCCACCCTCACAATCGTTGTTATGCTTGAGCCCATTGTTGCAGCCACTGCATCAATCCATCTTGTTGAAGGTCTTCTTTTTCAATGACCCTCTACTTTACTAAGCATGATGGCCTTCTGCAGGGACTGGTGCCTCCTGAAAACATGGCCAAAGTATGTGAGATGAAGTCTTGCCATCCTTGCTTCTACTGAGCATTCTGGCTGTACTTCTTCCAAGACAGATTTGTTCATTCTTCTGACAGTCCAGAGTATATCCAGTATTCTTCGCCAACACCATAATTCAATGGCATCAATTCTTATTCCACCTTCCTTATTCATTGTTCAGCTTCTACATGCACATGAGGCGATTAAAAACACCATGGCTTGGGTCAGGTGCACCGTAGTCCTTAAAGTGCATTTCAACACTTTAAAGAGATCTTTTGCAGCAGATTTTCCCAATGCAATGAGTCTTCTGATTTCTTGACTGCTGCTTCCATGGGTGTTGATTGTGGATCCACGTAAAATGAAATCCTTGACAACTTCAGTCTTTTCTCTATTTTTCATGATGTTGTTTATTGGCTCAGTTGTGAGGATTTTTGTTTTTTTTTATGTTGAGGTGTAATCCATTCCGAAGGCTGTGGTCTCTGATGTTCATCAGTAAGTGCTTCAAGTCCTCTTCACTTTCACAAAGCAAGGTTGTGTCATCTGCATAACACAGGTCGTTAATGAGTCTTCTCCAGTCCTGATCCCTCGTTCTTCATATAGTCCAGCTGCTCAGATTATTTGCTCACCATACAAATTGAATAAGTATGGTAAAAGGATACAACCCTGACGCACCCATTTCCTGACTTTAAATCACACAGTATCCCCCTGTTCTGTTCGAACAACTGCCTCTTGGTCTTAGGACAGGTTCCTCATAAGCACAGTTAAGTGTTCCGGAATTCCTATTCTTCACAATGTTATCCATAATTTGTTGTGATTCACACAGTCGAATGCCTTTGCATAGTCAATAAAACACAGGTAAACATCTTTCTGGTATTCCCTGCTTTCAGCCATGATCCATCTGACATCAGTAATGACATCCCTGTTTCCACATCCTCTTCTGAATCCGGCTTGAATTTCTGGCAGCTCCCTGCCGATGTACTGCTGCAACCGCTTTTGAATGATCTGCAGCAAAGTTTTACTTGTATGTGATAAATGGAAAGTTAATCCAGTATCCTAACCAACCAGTTGCCTTTGAGTCAACCCTGGCTCACGGCAACCCCATGTGTGTCAGTAGAACTGTGATTCATAGGGTTTCCAGTGGCTGACCTTTTGGAATTAGATCATCAGGCCTTTTTTCCAAAGCCCCTCTGGGTGGACTCGAACCACCAACCTTTCAGTTAGTAGCCAAGTCCATTAGCCATTTGCACCACCAGTATTCTAGCCCCCAACTAAAGAATCTGGGTTTGATTCAATAGACAGTGAGGAGTGAAACAGGTAGAACTGAGCTTTAGGACACTCAGCCAGACCCACGGGACAGGAGAAAGGGGAAAAAAGGGAAGGGAAATGGAGAAAGAGGAAGACTGATGCCTTTAGGTTCTATTAGGCAGAGGAAAGCAGCTGCTCAAGGCTTTAGTCCAAAGCGACATCAGGGCAAGGGAGCACCAGACCAGACTAACCTGGGAAGAAGCCTTAGGTAAGTGTGCCAGCTTGCATGCATACACACACGGGCACACACAGGCACACACACAGACGCACAGGGCAGCTTGCCAGCCGTGACTCACAAAGGCCTCTCCTTGCTCTACAGCTTCGCCCCATATGGCCTCAGTGATCAACAACCCCGATTTTACAGGACTCCTAAATTCAAAAGTCTGCCTCCTGTCAAACCAGGTGTAACCTAATTTCCACTTCCAGAAACGTGCTCGTACTACATACAGTCCATATTCTCAAGGCTGTTCATCTCCAGTAACAAGTAAATAAGGCGTTTGTGTGGGTTTTTATGTTTGTCAAAGGGCGGCCTGAGGAAAAGCAAGAACTGTAGTACGATAAGAAGAGAGAGGAGCGCCCTCTTGAGGCTCTAGCCTGACCTTGTCGCTTCCTAGCCACCTTGACTTTGGGTAAGTTACTACTCCAAGCCTCCGTCGTCTGTAAAACAGGCAAAATGCCTTCCAGTAGTGTAGCTGTGAGGATTAAAAAAGAGAATGAATGCAAAATCACCTATCCAGGTGTCTGGCCCAAAGTGCTCAGTCAGCTGTAGCTATTAATAACGCTTTGATTATGATCGCGATTACCGTAATGGCGGAGCCAACTCACCTCAGAAGAAATGCTATTGCCCTCCTCCCAGCACCCACAGAATTTATCCAAAACCTCAAGTTAGTTTCACTCCTTACTAGTGCCCTTATGCACAGTAAGTCTCACCTACTAAAAATATTTGAGTTTCTGGCGAAGTTTTTAGCAAAGAATGTTGAATATACCATGGGCTGCCAAAAGAACGAACAAACCTGTCTTGGAAGAAAGAACGAACAAACCTGTCTTGGAAGAAAGTACAACGAAAATGCTCCTTAGAAGCAAGGATGGCGAGAGTAGGTCTCACATACTTTGGACATGTTGTCAGGAGGGGTCAGTCCCTGGAGAAGGACATCATGCTTGGGAAAGTAGAAGGTTAGCAAAAGAGGAAGACCCTCAATGAGATGGACACAGTGGCTGCAGCAATGGGCTCAAGCATGGCAAGGATTGTGAGGACAGCACAGGACCAGGCAGGGTTTCATTCTGTTGTGCGTAGATACAGTCCGATGAGTCAGAACCAACTTCACGGCGCCTAACACCAACAAGGACGAAAACATTGGTTCCACGTCCGGTTTCCTGGTTTCTCTCCCAAGGCTTATGTCTCAAACTAGAAGAGAAACTAGAGATCAATGTTAAAACTCAATTCGTAGCAACTTTGTGCTACATAACTGAATATGGGGCGGGGGTAAACTACTGAAATCCTGCATTGGTGGAGCACGTTGTAAGCCCCTCCTCCCCATTGTCTCAGTATGCATCATTTTTCATGTAAGAAAGGTTATTGAGAGCCTACTGAGTGTTGGGCATTTTGCACTCCTCTCTCCTGTAACCCCAGCAGGGAGATCGAAGTCCCTGCTCTCCTAGGCCCACCAGGGGGAAGATGGGGTGTGCGATATCACCACAGCACCCTGAGCTGGACTTCAAGGATGATGCCACAAGGCACTGAGGAGGAAAACCTTCATTCCTATAGTCAGCATTTGAATGACTCTATGAGCTCACTGACCAGACGGAGAAGGGCGTTCTGGCAGAGGGAAAGTGTGTGCAAAAGTGTAAGGAAAGAAAGTGTGTGGTCCATCTGAAATACTGTGGGTTCTCCTTGCGCTTATCTTGCTTACCAGATCTTCTGCAGTGAACAATTTGACATGGGTTTCCCTACATCAACGGTTATAATACCAAAGATGTGGTGAAGCCCATGTGAAAATGTTCACTACAGATTAGTAAGTAACCACAAGTAAGCCCATGCTTACTTTGCTTACTGCACCATCTGCCCCATGAGGGACTGCAAATTTGGAAAGAGGCTTTGATTCTGTAGGGAGGTGCTATGGGGCTGGGTGAGAGATAGATACCAGCCATACCTAGAAGCAGGATCTTTGGTGTGGTGAAAAAATATGAAATTGTTCACTATAGATGACTGGTAAGCAAGGTAACCAGAGTGCTTACCTTGTCTATTGCATAATCCACCCAAGTGGTGTGGTAGGGAAGGTGGCTGAAGAGAGGGGCAAGGCCCCCTGAGAGGGAGTTGGAGCTTCTTTACTTGGTGTTACCGTGCTGCTTGGTGGTAAACATAAACAGCTTGGCGTTACTTCTAACTGTTCTAACAAGCAACTGTTTATAAAAGAAGAACTGAAAGGACAGGGACGCAGTAGAGCCCAGGTTTCCGAGGCATGCAGGTACTCCTGTTCTGTGGCGGGGGAGCCCACAGCCCAGGCTTCAGGAACACATGTAGGGGGCAGGGGGGTTCTCTCCTTTCCCTCACCCTCTCCGGCTGTCATGATCTCATTGGTTCTGTTACAGATCTCACTGAGAGGCCCCGTGAAGCTGAAAGAGCTATTGTAAGCAGGCACTGGCAGGAATCCCTGGGGTCAGCACGTGGAAAACTCGTCCTCCCCGGAGGAGCTGCAGTTCGTCCTGGCCAGGAGGATCCTCTGGAGTGTGGGAGAGGAGCTTCCTCCCAGAGCTCATCTTATTACCCGAGGACTCCCAGAAACCGGCCAGGCCTCATACAAGATATATTTGTAGCATTAATTAATTAATTAATTAACATTGATAATGGAGACGACAGATGTGTCCACCTCATCCTTGTAGTCAGCATAGGTTTTGAACCCCAATATCTCATTGAAGAACCACCCCGCCCACAATTCTCAGTCCATGTGGCTCACACAGGGCTGACCCAACCTGCTCCCCCAAGACTGGGCACATGGTTGGGTTAGGAAAGGTCACAAACCCAGCTTGGACTAATAAAACTCTCCCCAGATTTTTACTGTAGCAATCAGAAAAGACATACTCTTTCCAGGGCTATGGCCTCAGAGGACCATGTAAGTCTGACACTGCCAGGGGCCTCTTTGTCAACGTGAGAATTGAGTATTCCTAAGAAAGAAAGCAACACACACACAACCAGAGCTGAGAGATCAAGAAAGAAGAAGTTGAGTCCTGATGACAGATGAGCCTATGGATCCAACCATGCCAGGTCACCTTGCCAGACTTCCTAGATGCATAAGTCAATAAATTGTTTTTTGTTACTTGGCAAATCAAAGAATGTGGTCTAACACATTTCTCCTTTTTAGTTTACTCCTTGAGCAGAAATAGGACATTGCTGATCAGGGAGAAGCCTTCCAAAGTACTCCTGGTATCGACAATTTTCCCAAGACACTTTGAGAACAGACTGGGGTTCAAATTCCAGTTCTGCTTCTCATTTGGTATGTTGTTGTTCGGTGTCATTGAGTCGGTTTTGACTCATGGCAACAACCGAATGACACACTGCCTGGTCCTGCACCATCCTTACGGTTGTTGTAATGCTTGAGCCCATTGTTGCAGCCACTGTGTCAATCCATTTCATTAAAGACATTCCTCTTTTTCATTGACCCTCTACTTTAGTAAGGATGATGCCCTTCTCCAAGGACTGGTCCCTCCTGAGCACATGCCCAAAGTATGTTAGTCCAAATCTTGCCATTCTTGTTTCTAAGGAGCATTCTGGTTGTACTTCTTCCAAGAGAGATTTGTTTGTTTTTCTGGCAGCCCACGGTATATTCAGTGTTCTTTGCCAACACCATAATTCAAAGGTGTCAATTCTTCTTCAGTCTTCCTTATTCATCGTCCAGTTTTCACATGCATATGAGGCGATTGAAAATACCATGGCTTGGATCAGGCTCACCTTAGTCCTTAAAGTGACATCTTTGCTTTTTAACACTTTAAAAAGGTTTTTCTGCGGATTTTCCCATTGCAATGTGTCTTTTGATTTCTTGACTGCTGCTTACATGGCATTGACTATGGATCCAAGTAAAACGAAATCCTTGACAACTTCGAACTTTTCTCCCTTGATCATGATGTTGCTTATTGGCCCAGTTGTTTTCTTAAGGTTAAGGTATAATCCATACTGAAGGCTATAGCCTTTGATCTTCCTCAGTAAGTGCTTCAAGTCCTCTTCACTTTCAGCAAGCAAGACTGTCATCTGCATAACGCAGGTTGTTAATGAGTCTTCCTCCAATCCTGATCAAATGCTACCTCCTGAAATGATTGAACGTCAACCAATTTTTTTTGGCACAGTGACTCTGTGTATTCTTTTCATCTTCTTTTGATGTTTCCTGCATGGTTTAATATTTTCCCTGTGGAATCTTTCAATATGGCAACTCAAAGCTTGAATTTTTTCCTCAGTTCTTTCAGCTTGAGAAATGCCTAGTATGTTCTTCCCTTTTGGTTTTCTAACTCCAGGTCTTTGCACATTTCGTTATAATACTGTCTTCTCAAGCTGCCCTTTGAAATCTTCTGTTCAGCTCTTTGACTTCATCATTTCTTCCTTTTGTTTTAGCTACTCTATGTTCAAGACCAAGTTTCAGAGTCTTTTGTAACATCCATTTTGGACTTTTCTTTCTTTTCTGTCTTTTTAATGACCTATTGCTTTCTTCATGTATGATGTCCTTGATGTCATTCCACAACTCATCCGGCCTTTGGTGATTAGGGTTCAACGCTTCAAATCTATTCTTGAGATGGTCTCTAAATTCAGGTGGAATATACTCAAGGTGGTACTTTGGCTGTCATGGACTTGTTCTAATTTTCTTCAGTTTCAACTTGAACTTGCATATAAGCAATTGATGATCTGTTCCACAGTCACCCCCTGGTCTTGTTCTGACTGATATTGAGCTTTTCCATTGCCTTTTCCACAGATGTAATTAATTTGATTCCTGTGTATTACATCCTGTGAGGTCTAAGGTCACTGTTTATGTTGTTTAAAAAAGGTATTTGCAGTGAAGAAGTCGTTGGTCTTGAAAAATTCTATCATGCAATCTCTGGTATTGTTTCTATCACCAAGTCTATATATTCCAACTACCAAATTTTGAACTCCATTTGCCAATAATTATCAATGCATCTTGATTGCATCGTTGATCAATTTCAGACTGCAGAAGCTGGTAAAATCTTCAGTTTCTTCATCTTTGACCTTAGTGGTTGGTGTGTAAATTTGAATAATAGTTGTATTAACTGGTCTTCCTTGTAGGCATAGGGATATTATTCTATCACTGACAGCATTGTGATGGTGCAGTGGTTAACCCAAAGGTCGGTGGTTCAAAACCATCAGTGGTTCTATAGGAGAAAGACACGGCAGCCTGCTTCTGTAAAGATTTACAGCCTTGAAAACCCTCTGGTGTCATTATGAGTCAGAATCAACTTGACAGCAGTGGGTTTGTTTTGTTTTGTTTTGTTCTGTTCTGTTCTGTTTTGACAGCATTGAACTTCAGGATAGATCTTGAAGTGTTCTTTTTGATGGTGAATGCAATGCTATTCCTCTTCAATTTGTCATTCCTGGCATAGTAGACCATATGGTTTTCTGATTCAAAACGGCTAATACCAGTCTATTTCAGCTTACTAATGCTGAGGATATCAATTTTTATGCATTCCATCTCATTTTTTATGATTTTCAGTTTTCCTAGATTCATACTTCCTACAGTCCACGTTCTAATTATTAATAGATGTTTGCAGCTGTTTTTTCTCATTTCGAGTTGTTCCACATCAGCAAATGAAGGTCCCTAAAGCTGGACTCCATTCACATCATTAAGGCAGCCTCTACTTTGAGGAGGCAACTCTTCCCCAGTCATCTTTTGAGTGACTTCCAAACTGAGGGGCTCATCTTCTGGCTGTATCAGACAATGTTCCACTGTTACTCTTAAGGTTTTCACTGGCCAGTTTTTCAGAAGTAAATCTCCAGTTTCTTCTTCCTAGTCTGTCTTCATCTGGAAGCTCCACTGAAACCTGTCCACCAAGGGTGACCCTGCTAGTATTTGAAACACCAGTGGCAAAGCCTCCAGTATCACAGCAACACACAAGCCATCACAGTACAACAAACTCACACACATGTGGTATATGCTATGTGACCTTGAAAGTCGTTCAGACATCCTTGACAGCAAACATACTGTTTCTTGTCTCAAATGACAGCCCTTTTCTAAATTTGTAAATTGGACTCTAGAAAGGGTTCATCTTAACCACAACCACTCAAATTACTCTGCTGTTTTCATGGGTATCAATGTTTGTTGTTGTTGTTGTTAGGTTCTATCTAGTCAGTTCTGACTCATAGTGAACCTAGATACAACAGAACAAAACACGGCCTGGTCCAGTGCCATCCTCGCAATCTTGCTATGTTTGAGCCCATTGTTGCAGTCAATGTGTTAATTCATCTCATTGAGGGTCTTCCCTTTTTTTTGCTGACCCTCTGCTTTACCAAGCATGATGTCCTTCTCCAGGGACGGCCCCTCCTGATAACATGTCCAAAGTACGTGAGACAAAGTCTCACTATCCTTGCTTCTAAGGAGCTTTCTGGCTATACTTCTTTCATGACAGGTTTGTTTGTGTTTCTGGCAGTTTATGGTATGTTGATGTTTAAGCGCCTGCAATATTGTATTTGCACATAAAAACCATTAGAAGGCAACTCTCATTTAGAAGACAACCACTAATTAGCCGGATGTAAGGTGGATTAGTAGGATGTAAACGTGTATTTTCAACCTGGAATATTACCAAACTAGGGGGAGTAAAGCTAATAAAATTGGCTTTCCTGGAGTGAGAAGGCACACGATCAGGTCCTTGAGTCTCCTCATTGCCTCCATTTGCTCACATAAGGAAGGAGGAGGGTATAGGAGAAGGCCCTGGGGGTGCAACAGTTAACCACCCAGCTGCTAACAGAAAGGTTGGCAGCTTGAACCCACTCAGCTGCTCTGTGGGAGAAAGACCTGGTGATCTGCTCCCGTAAAGATTACAGCCAAGAAAACCCTATAGGGAAGTTCTACTCTGTCACATGAGGTCCCTTTGAGTCAAAAACAGCTTGTTTAATTCAGGGCCTGTTCACAGTCAACAGGAAGGAGCCTACTGTGGGAAGAAGGAAGAGCCCTGACTGACCACTGAGACAGCAAACAAGGCTGGGGCAGAGGCCGAGGGCCGGTCAGGAGCTGTGGCCCCAATGCTTTTCCCCATGCCCTCCCATTGCCCCACAGAGGGATCAGATGAACTGTCACCTTTTTAATGAGCCCAGCTCCAAGTGAGCCCCTTTCTCTCTTCTCCCCCCTCTGCCTCTCACCTCTTCTCCCTCCAGCCTCTCTCCCTCCAACCTCTCCTGTTGCTTTGTTGCTTTGCTTCAGGCCTCTCTCTGGCATTCACAGGTCTCTGTATGCCAGCAGGGCCCTTGAGCCAAAGAGATTTCCAGTGTTTTCCAATTCCTGGAAAGTCTCCTTTAAGCCTACTGAAAGGAAGATTTATGGTTGCTTTAGCCTGCAAGCCAGATAGATGTTCATCAGCTGTGGCAAGAGCTGTTAGTCCCAGGCTTGGAAAATCTATTTTTGTTACTATTATTATTTCAAAAGTACTTTATACTCCGGCTTTACTCCACAAGTATCACTGAGTAAAGGAGTCTGAATGAAACCCCGCTGGGGCGGTTGGCAGAGTTTTGGAGTATAACCTCTGACAGTGCCTCTCCTTCTCTCCAGAATCTTCTTTCCACTCCTCTCCCTCTCCAGGAGCCCATCACAATCCCCCAAGCCTGGGAGTCGCCTCAGCCTCCAAATCCCTCACCCTCACTGGTTGTCCCAAGGCCTTGGTCTTCCGTATCCTTGCCCCTCCTACATTCACCTCTGTATCCAGGGATACAACCAATTTTCTTTAGAGTCTGCCATCGAGGGGCACTCGCTCCAAATTGGAAGGCAGAAGAGGAGAAGCCCTGTTCCTCCCTGGCACTGGCAGGCACGTACATCTGTAGACGCAGCGTTTGCACAGGGCAATCACCTCCCCTGATGTGGCAGGCCGCTGACATCACTGAGATTTCTGCAGTCTCCTGGTCGTCAGAAAACCAGCAGTGGTTTTCCGTTTTCCATGATAGGTGTTTCCCACAGCTTTTCCTAGAGTTCTGTAAGCTCTTATTTCCCAATATCCTAGGGGTTGGCAAACTTTCTGAAAACAGCCAAAGAGTAAATATTTTAGGCTTTGCGAGCCACATACAGTCTCTGTCACAAGTGCTTAACTCTGCCTTGGTAATACAAAAGCAGCCATAGACCATACATAAACAAATAGGCATGGTTGTGTTCCCATAAAACTTTATTTATAAAAACAGGCAGCAGGCTGGGTTTGGCCCACAGTTTGCAGTTTGATGACCCCTGCAATATTTAATTTCTTTCTGCTCAAAATATTTATACAGTGGTTTCTGTTTTCCCGACTTTTTTTTTAATCCCCACAATGTGACAGCACACTCCCCCTTTCCACCTCAGGTACTCTATGTCCATTCACCCAGTTCCTGTCCCTTCCTGCCTTCTCATCTTGCCTCTGGGCAGGAACCGCCCATTTGGTCTCATGTATCCAATTGAACTAAGAAGCACACTTCTCGTGTGTATTAGTTTTTGTTTTATAGCCCTAATTCGACTCAATGGCAGTGGGTATTTTTGGTTTTAATCTTTGAAGATCGGGCTTCTGGAATGGTTTCAGTTCTGGGTTAACAGGGCATCTGGGGGCCATAGTTTCAGGAGTTCCTCCAGTCTCTGTCAGGCCATTAAGTCTGGTCTTTTTACGTGAATTTGACTTCTGCTCTACACTTTTCTCCTGATCCGTCCAGGACTCTCTGTTGTGTTCTCTGTCAAGGCAGTCAGTCATTGGTGGTAGCCGGGCACCATCTAGTTCTTCTGGTCTCAGGCTGGTGGAGTCCTGGTTTATGCAGACCTTTAGTCTCTTGGGCTAATGTTTTCCTTATGTCTTTGGTGTTCTTCATTCTCCTTTGTTCCAAGTGGGCTAGGACCAATTAATGCATCTTAGATAGCTGCTCAAAAGATTTTAAGACCCCAGACTCCACTCACTAAAGTAGGATGCAGAACATTTTCTTAATAAACTTCGTTATGCCAATTGATCTAGATGTCCCCTGAAACTATGGTCCCCAGGCCCCAGCCCCAGCTACTCTGTCCCTCAGAGCATTTGGATGTGTCCAGGAAACTTCTTAGCTTTTGTTTCGGTCTGCTCATGCTGACTTCCCCTGTATTGTGGGTTGTCCTTCCCTTCACCGAAGATGATCCTTGCCTACTACCTAGTTAGTGAATTCCCCTCCCTCCTTCTCCACACTACCATCAAAGAATGCTTTCTTCTGTGTTTAAACCTTTTCTTGAGCCGTTTAATAGTGGTTTCATACCATATTTGTACTTTTGTGACTAATTTCACTCAGCATGATGCCCTCCAGATTCATCCATGTTGTAAGGTGTTTCTCGGATTCATCATTGTTCTTTATTGTTGTGTAGTATACCATTACGTGTATGTACCATAATTTACCACTCATCTGTTGATGGGCACTTAGGTTATTTCCTTTTTTTTGCTATTGTGAACAATGCTGCAATGAACATGGGTGTGCATACGTCTATTCTTGTGATGGCTCTTATTTCTCTAGGATATATTCCTAGGAGTACGATTGCTGGATTGTGTGGTATTTCTATTTCTAGCTTTTTAAGGAAGTGCCAAGCCATATTCCAAAGTGGTTGTACCATTTTACATTCCTACCAGCAGTGCGTAAGTGTTCCCGTCCCTCCACAACCTCTCCAATATTTACTATTTTTTGTTTTTTGGACTAGTGCCAGCCTTGTTGGGGTCAGATGGTATCTCATTGTAGTTTTAACTTGCATGTCTCTAGTGGCTAATGATCATGAGAATTTCCTCATGTGTCTGTTAGCTGCCTGAATGTCTTCTTTGGTAAAGACATTTTTAATTTGGTTACTG
The DNA here is from genome assembly GCF_030014295.1 of Loxodonta africana. Lineage (NCBI taxonomy): Eukaryota > Metazoa > Chordata > Mammalia > Proboscidea > Elephantidae > Loxodonta > Loxodonta africana. Next base: position 10,220,316 of record NC_087351.1, read on the forward strand.
GTCTTTTTGTTGTTGAGGTATTGCAATATCTCATAGATTTTAGAGATTAGACCCTTGTCAGATATGTTGTAGTCAATTTTTTTTTTCCAGTCTGTAGGTTCTCTTTTTACTCTTTTGGTGAAGTCTTTGATGAACATAAGTGTTTGATTTTTAAGAGCTCCCAGTTATCTAGTTTCTTTTCTGGTGTTTGTGCACTGTTAGTTACAGTTTGTATACTATTTATTCCATGTATTAGGGCTCCTACCAACTGAATCCTGACTGATACAATATCCTAAATATCTATGAAATTTTCCCTTCACTTCTTTCCTTTCTGTCATTGCCCCAATTATCGCTTATCTGAATTTGGCCTTGGCCTTGGTTACTCTGCCGGGAGTCTGCTCCAGTATCCACAGCTCCCGCATGCTGCTACCATCTCCTGTCATTCCTGGGTAATCTCTGTCAATGGCTGTGCAACACTTTTAGGTTACCTTGTGTCAGTCAGGGTTCCAGTAGGAAGCTGAAGACCTGGTCAAATTAGGATAATTCAAGGTGGTATTATTTACAAAGATAGGGCCCAGACTCAGGACACCACAAGGCACAGTGCAGTAACATGGGGCTCGCAGCCATGGAGCTGTTTTGACCCTGAGGTCCACTGAGATGAGAGCAGGGAGCGTTGCCAGAACACAAAAGGAGAGAGTTGTATGAAACAGTGTTTCTCTAACAGTTGGTACTAAAGGACCAGGATGGGTTTTTCGTTTTCATTTTGGTTTGGTTTGGTTTAGTTTTAATCTAATTCTTCTCAGACTAGTACTTTCATAAAACTTAATAAAACAAATTACTAGGAAAAAAGTAAGAAACAAACACATATAAAATGCATGTCAAAAGTTTTTTTTATTACTAGATTCAACAGACAGAAAAATTCCTCTGTCCAATGGCTGTAAAAGTTCATAAACTCTTACTCTCAGTTGCTCTTCTACCTCATCACAGGGCCCAAGGCAACCCTACAGGGAGGGAGCCAGAAGAACAAATGCCCCACTTCTCCTCCTCCCTCTCTCCCAGCTCCTACCAGCACTCCCCATTGGGCAAACCCAACCAGAACCCAGGCAGCAGGAGAGACCATTGCTATGGACCATGCAGGTCAGTCTCCCAGGGCAGAAACAGGGCGCATATGTGGAAAGTGGAGCTGGAAGAACAAAAAGCAACAGAAGATTCAGCACGAAGTCCTCTATTAGCCCATTCCCACCCTGTCCTCTCACCTCCATCACTGTACACACTGTTCCCCATACCTGGGAAGCGTCCCACTCTTCTGCTCCTGGCTAAGTTTTGCTTATGTTTCAGGACCATAGAAGACTGTGGTAATAATTGTTTTGGACTGCACAGAACATTTTTCTGCCATTCTCCTTCCCCTGGTAGCAAACCCAGGTAAGGAGTGGATGCATGACCAAACTTTAGCTGGTTAGTTGAATCATTCAACAAATATTTGTTGAGTACTTACTGTGTGCCATTCATATTGTTCTAGGTACTACTAACACAGCCAGGAACAGAAGCACACAAATCCCTGCTCTCATTTAGAGTGGAGAAACACATTTGTTTGTTTACTTATTTATTATTCTAACATACAAAAAGAAAAAAACCTATTGCTGCTGAGTTAACTCAGACTTATAGCTACCCTATAGGATAGACCAGAGCTGCCCCATAGGGCTTCCAAGGAGCAGCTGGCAGATTCAGACTGCTGGCCTTTTTTGGTTAGCAGCCATAGCTCTTAACCACTGCACCACCAGGGCTCTGTCAAGAGATAATCATGGAATTGGTCTAAGGACTCTTTTTTTTTTTTTTTTTCCTCTTGGCAGGCCAAGCTGGAAAAACATCCATGTAGCCTCTGCCTCAGCCACAGTGAGAAAGTCTATCTGAAGTAAAAGAAAGACTCAGAATTGAGAGAAGAAAAGAGAGAGAGCGCTCGGACTATATAATTTGAGATCTTGGATCTAGCTAAGCCTGAAGGCTACCCTTAAATTTCCCAGTTAAATGAGTCAGTACATTTTTTTTTTTTTTTTGCTCAGGCATATTTGGGTTAGTTTTCTGTCACTTGCAGCCAAATGAGTCCTGACTAACAGAGGGACTCAGCTCAAACTTCACCTTCTTCTGGATACTTTCCCTGGTTGCCTAATCTAAGCACATTCTGAATGCTTTGAGTGCATGCAGACGGGGCATCTAACCTGGCACTTCACATGATAGACACGTGAGTAATCAAACAGCACTCACTGAGGGCAAAGGCTTCATCTCTGAATCTCCAGGGCTTCACCTATGTTCAAACCCGTTGCTGTTGAGGCAATTCCAACTCATAGTGGCCCTACAGGACAGAGCAGCGCTGCCCCACAGGGTTTCCAAAGGAGTGGCTGTTGGGTTTGAACTGCCAGCTTTTTGATTAGCAGCCTGAGATCTTAACCACTATGCCACCAGGGCACCTTACCTATATTAAACCCACACACTATATTAGGCACCCAAAAAATGCTTATGAGAGTAATGAATTCTTGCCATCATTGAGCCTCTAAGACCAATAGTATATCCAGTAGTATATGTCTATTATATGTATTTATATATCCTGTAGACAGATATACAAAGAGCCTTCTCTGATCTAAACTAGCCAGAATCCACACAGCTTGGGTCTGGCCAGCTACCCGCAGGACCCTCCAATAAAGGAGCTCATCGCATGTCTGATGAGATACCTCATTTCAAGTCACATTGTGGCAGCCAGTTGACTTTTGACTGACTTGAGGCAATTAAGAATAGTGCTTGGCACAATTCATTTGACGTATTGCTTTATTTAATCCTCCCAATAGCCCAATAAGGTAGACGCTATTATTATCCCCACTTTATAGAAAACCGGAACGTAAAGAGTTTAGTAACTTCCCCTAGAGTTACAGCTTTTAATGCCTACTAGTCAAGATAACATTTTCTCATAGGATCTCAATCAACAACCAACTTTTATTTAGAAAATAGAGGTTTGCCCTTTCATTTGAATGTTTCCAAAGAATCAAGCCCACATGGCAGCTGTTTAAAAACATTGATAAAGGAGGCATTTAGTCACCGTCATCCAGAGTAAATTCTTCACAGGGCTAGGTTCCGAGTCCTTTGTGCCACTCTTGGTCAATCGATGAGTGTGATTTTGGTCTAGATGCCATCCAAGGGGAGCAAGGGTCGAAACACCCTTAACTCATACCCAGATGGAACAACTTCCGCAGGAAGGCTGGTCCTCCCCAGTATCCCCTGGAAGAAATAGCACAGAAAAGATATTTGCAGCAAAAGAGATGGGGTGACTTCAGCCAGCAGGATCCTGAGATGGGAGCCAGGCTGCTCAGACAACATGCTTACCAGCACATACATCAAGATTTATCTGTGAGATAGAGAGATCCCAGGCTAGGGGGATGGCCTGCTGCCAGCTGTAGCTTTGGCACTGGCTGGCTGTGTGAGCTGGGCACGCTGACTCAGTCCAGCAACCCTGTGTGGAGCCTGCATTACAAGCAAACTGCTATCCTCTCTGCTTTCATTCACACAATGAGTGTGGGTTAGACTTTCTCAGCCTCGGCCCTGCTGACATTTTGGGCCAGATATTTCTTTGTTTAAGGAGCTGTCCAGTCCGTTGTAGATGTTTAGCAACATCCCTGGCCTCTACTCACCAGATACCAGTGGTACTCCCCCTGCCCCCAGTTGTGACAACCAAAAATGTCTCTAGACATCACCAAATATCCCCGGTGTGGGGGGCAAAATTACCCCTGGTTAAACTAATAGACCACATCTACCACAGCCTCCATCAGACTGGGTCCGGTACAACTCCATGGTGCCCGGCTACCACCACTGACTGCTCTGACAGGGATCACAATAGACGGTCCCAGAGCTGGAGACAAATGTAGAACAAAATTCTAACTCAGAAGGAAAGATCAGACTTGCTGGCTTGACAGAGACTAGAGAAACCCTGAGAGTATGGCCCCTAGATATCCTTTAAGCTCAGTAATGAGGTCACTCCTGAGGTTTACCCTTCAGCCAAAGGTTGAACAGGCCCATGGAACAAAACTAGCACACCTAGGGGCAGGAGGGGACAGGAAAGCTGGTAATAGGGAACCCAGGTCAATTTTTCAGAATAAAGAAGAATTAATTTTTTTTTAATTTTATGCTTATTGAATGCCTACTGTGTCCTTGTCTCTCTACACGCTAGCTTATTAAATCCCCACAATAATCCAATGAGGTAGTGAGATTACTTTCATTTTGCGAATAAAAAGCTGAAACACAAAGAATTGAAGGAACTAGCCATAAGGGTAAACGGCAGAGGCATGACAAAAACGCAGGTCTACCCCACTCCAGAGTCCATGCTCTTAATCACTATGTTTTCTGTTTCCTACAGCATAATAAAAACAATAAGGTAATAGATAAGAAAATACTGACAAGTGAAACTGATTATATGTGTGTAATAATAATTATTTCTTGTTATGTATTTATTAACAAATAAAATAACTGCTATTTATCAATTATTATTACTTTTATCATTTACCCAGAAGCAAGGAAGGCCAGAGCATGACTGACAGTAGATGTGGGTCACTGCTCGTAATGAAGAAAAGAGGCTGCATCCCCCAACAGGGTAGACATGCTACCACTCCCCTTCCCTCACCCAGGCCAGCCCTCTTTCCCACTGAGCCTGGCCAAAGCTTTGGAACCCTTCACAGCCTTCCATCACTAACCCATGAGAAATGGCACGGCAAGGCGGATCCCATTAGCCAGTCCTGCTTTAGGCGGGGATTTCTCCTGAAGTGAAGGCCTCCTTGAAACGATCACACTGCACCAGTTGGTGCAATATGCTAGAAGGTATGTACTTGGGGCTACAAGTCTACACCAGGTGATGCACTTACCTGAGCATCATATTCCAATACACGAAAGGCATCAAGTCAGCCTTCATGAGGTACATGGTAAGGCGCTCTCTGCTCTGGTCAAAGGGGAATGTTTCCAGAGGCTGGGCATTGTAGTCAAATTCTGCAAGGATCACGCGGTTGTAGCCCGTCACCAGCGGGCACGATGTGTAGCCGTCATACTAAAATTAAAAAGGAGCCTGAGTTGGAAAGTGCGCTTCTTTCAGACTATTATATAGGCAGCCCTCTAAAATCTATTACTTGCTCTCAGTAGTTCCAGTTTTTCCTTTTCTTTCTTTTTTTGTGTATCCTAATTTTTGTACAGTGAAATAGATGAATTATATTACAAAAAATAGTGATAAAGGCAAAAGCTGAGGTGTCCATATTAGAGAAACTAAGAAAGTGGCAAAATCATGGGGAAATGCTATTTTCCTACAGAATGGAAGACGATAATTGAGGCTGATCCTTACAAGGCATACGTACCTTCTTTATTGGCGTTTGATTCTTCATAATCAGAGAAATTGTTCTATCAAGTATTCCTGACTGAGCAGCTATAAGAGAAATGGGAAAGTCAGAAAAATCCAAGCATTTAGGTTTTCCATGGAAACGAATTTGCAAATAATTTTAACACGAACAGGTTAAGAAGGTTCCATTCCCCACCCCTTGAGACTGTAACTAGAACACGACTCTTCTTTCCACTTCTATTTCTGACCACCAGAGGGGACACTTCAGTTCATTAGGTTTAAAAAGCTCACACAAAATTTCCACGTGAATTTGAAACTAAAGAACCAGCTCTCTCCAACAGGAGGGCTGGCAAGTTCAAACAAGAATTTTAAACAAGGCTGGTCTTAGCCTAACCCTAGTCCCCTTCCTCCTGGAGGTCAGTCAGTGGTCTGTGTGCCCGGCCTCCTCCCCTGGCCATCCAGAATGTCCTCGTGTCCCTGTTCACAGACAGTCCAGACTGGTAGCCCTGGGATATATAAACAGGCAAAATATTAAATAATCGCCTGTAATGGACTGCCCTGACCAAGTCTGGACCAAAAATAGACAGACGGATAGATAGATGATAGATAGACAGATAGATAGAGATAAATATTTGTAGATAGATATTTTATACATATACACACACATATATATACGCAGAGCCCTGGTGGTGCAGCGGTTAAGAGGTCATCTGCTAACCAAAAGGTCAGCAGTTCAAATCCACCAGGCACTCCTTGGAAACCCTATGGGGCAGTTCTACTCTGTCCTATAGGGTCGGAATGAGTCAGAATTGACTTGATGGCAACAGGTTTGTGTGCGTGTATGTGTGTGTGTGTGTGTGTATGTTTCGTTTTGTTTTGTTTTGTTGGTATATACACATACATATATACATGCATATAAATATAATTTTATGGCAAGAGTGGGGGAGGCTGTCCTTTTTATTATGAAAAATGTAAAACCTAATATAGTGAACCCCATCCTTCAGCCCTGTCTCACACACTCTGCGGTCCACAACACTCGTGCTTTCTGGAGTCTGTGCAGAGCAGATATCATTCCAGCTCACCCACAAACACTCCTGTGTGTGTCTCCAATAGATGAGGAATTTTCTAACACAGAAGGATTATCACACCCAAAGTATTGACAATAATTCCTTAATATGATCTAGTCCCAGTTCGTGTTCAATTTTGACTAATTAAAAGTGCTCCTTTAAAGCTACAAGCAGTTTGGGTCTCTAGAGGTGGAAGACTGGGTTTACTTTTGAGGAAGGGTGGGTTACCTTTGCATTGCAAAATGCTCACTACAGTGGCTATTTTTAATCCCCCAAATCAGGGGTTAGCAAATTTTTTCTGTAAAGAGCCACACGGTGACTATTTTAGGCTTTGTGGGCAATATCAAAGATATTCTATAACAAGAGAGAAAATATATATCCACAAAAATGTTTTTGACAATATTCAAAAGACAATAACTTATTATACTTCTTAAAATATAGGTCTATTACTGAGAAGAATGGGGTTATTTTTCTCGGGATAACATTTCACTTAATGGGGTTCAGAGTCCATGCTCCTTATCATTGAATCCATTGCCAGTGCTCACCTGTAGAGCCATTCTTAGCGTGCTGTATGAAAACAGACAGCGGGGATGCCTTTGGCCCACAGGCTGAAGGTTGCTGACACCACCCCCAAATCAAAAAAGCAATGAATTTTTTTCCAGAATGAAGGGGTTCAAAAAATATAAAGAGTAAACAACTCTGCTTTAAAAATATTAAATGGCTCTCTTCATCGTGGGCAAAGCAATATCTCTGATGATTGTATTTCCCTTTTCAGAAACTTTGTTCCTCTTTGGGAACTTACAGGGCTTGGGATCTGTATGGGGGAGACCTGAGAGGCCCCCGAAACTGGGTATCAAGGCCAGGGAAAGCAGAGATCAGCCTGAAGAGGGTGGACCTTGACAGCAACCACACTCAATGTCCAGGTTTAAGGCATGTGTGTGGAGGTGTGCGTGAGCTGTTTTTCCAGGCATCACAACCCGCTGCTGTTATGCCCTAAGTCTCGTTGGTACAAATGATTGAGCATTTGGAGGTTTAAATCCACCCAGAGGCACCTCAGGAGAAAGGCCTGGTCATCTACTTTTGAAAAATCAGCCATTGGAAACCTGATGGAGCTCAGTTCTAATCTGGTTCACATGGGGTCACCATAAGTCAGAGCCAACTCACTGAAAACTGGTGGTTTTCCTGTTATGCCCAAGCCTTCAGTTAACTTCTATTAAACGTCACATCCTGGTCTTGTCTGTGCTGCGGTCAATTAAGGAAGAGTCCCAGGGCAAAGAGAAGCAAAGGAAGAAGCACACGCCCCTAGAAAGCCAGATTCGGGGTGGCAAGATGGGGTCTCACAACAGTGTGGTGGTCTGGAATGAGGTAAGACAATGGGCTGGGTGCCAGAGAAACACAAGGGCAGATTAGGGGAACGAGCTTAGGCATTTCCTGCAGATACTCAGAGAACAAGGAAGTGAGCAGAGAGTGAGAAGTGAGACTTCCTGCGGGGCCACTGGGACTCGTTATGTAGAGTTGAAAGAGAAGAGCCCGTGAAGAAGAACACTCCCTGCGCTACTGTTTGAAATACAATGGGTCAGAAACAACCCAAGTACAAATTCAAAGTCCTCTTGTTAAATGAGTTTTGGAACAACCATACAATAAAATACGGATGGTAAAAACAGCGTGGACGCTATGTCCTGAGATACATTCAGTGAAAAATGCAGCAGGCAGAACAGTGTACACAGTCTGCCACACTCTGTGTCAAAAGGGAGAAAATAGGAACGTTTTTCTTATTTGCTGGTATTTGGATAAGGAAACTCTGGAAAGTTAAAAAAGAAAGAAAAGTGACGAGTAATGTGGATACTGAGCAGATGGAAGGCAGGGCTGGGAGCAAGGCTTTTCCTTTATAGCTTTTTGTCTAATCATATTTAATATTATCTATTCAGAATCCACTCGACAGCACAGGGGTTTTTTTTTTATTCAAAACATTGAATTAAATGTTTGGGTTTCTTGTTTTGTCTTTTTTTTTTTAAGTAGGCTTTTTTTAAAGGCGGGGTAATCTGGGTCTCACATACTTCACAGGCATTTTCACCACATAAATTCAGTAGGTTTACACTGGCTGAAATGTAAAAGTATTCAAAGTACCGCCCCACACACAACCTATAAATTACAAACAGAAAAGTCTCCTTATAATGGAGAGAACTGGTGGACATCCCACCCCCTTGACCCAATGACAAAATTTAGCTTCACCAATAACGGGTCAAACTAAGTGGATGGGTCCTGAGGTGAGCAGTGGGAGGTACCAGCATGACCGAGGAGACCCTTGCCAAGTTGTGTGACCTGACTCTAACCTGAGTAAATAACTGTTGTTGTTGTTAGGTGCCATGGAGTCAGTTCTAACTTATAGCAACCCCACGTGACAGGGTAGAACTGTCTCATAGGATATCCTAGCCTGTAGTCTTTACAGAAGCAGATCACCAGGTCTTCTCTCCCAGGGAGCCACTGCGCAGGTTCAAACCACCAACCCTTGAGTTAGCAGCCAAGAGCTTAACCATTGCGCTGACAGAGCCCCCTGAGAAAACAACTAGACAACTCCAAATCATAGGATATCCTGCAAAGATAACTGGCCTGCACCCTTTAAAAATGCCAATGCCATGAAAGTAAAAAAAAAAAAAAAAAATCAAATGTCAGGAAGGCTGTTCTAGATTAAAAGAGACCTAAGAAATGTGACGACCAATGCAGTATGTGACCCTTGATTGGATCCTGGATTGAAGGAGAGAAGGGCTATAAAAGGCATTTTTAGGAAAAGTGGAGAAATTCAAACTGTATTATATATTAGATGCTTTTATCATGCAATGATCAATTTCTTATGCTTGATAATGGTCTTGTGTCATTTTTCTTAGAAGATAAAGGTTGAAGTATTTAAGGGTGAAGTATCATGTCTATACTTTCAAATGACTCAGCAAAAAAAGTACATAAGTAAATTAAGTGACGAAGCAAATGTCACAAAATATTAATAGCTGGTTACCTGAAGGGCATGTAGGTGTCAAGAGTTCCTGGGTGGCGCAAACGGTCAAGCACTAAACTACTAAGCCCCGGCCATCTGCTCCCAAAGGTCACAGCCTTGATGACCCTACGGGGCAGTTCTACTCTGCACACACGGGGTCACCATGAGTTGGAACTGATTCAACCGCAACTAACAACAACAACGATATGGCTATTCATTGTACTTTCTTTCAAATTTTGCTGATATTTGAGATCTTCTATTGGGGGGAGTTACTATAATAATAAAAAAGACACTCAGTGGGTTTCCTAGAAAGCCTTTCTTACGTTGAAATAGTGAAAGTAACACAACATGCTATGCCGGTATGTAGTTCACACAAAACACAGCAGGGAGGCCCATGTTTTACAGCCTCTGGAGGAGACAGCTCCTGTCTGTAAAGGACACAACCTAAAAGGCAATTCTCCCAGTCACTGCTAGTGCAGAACAGTGAGGTTAAGGACTTAGTTTTTCAGGCCGAGGCCTTAATCATGCACCAATCAGGGCATGCTTTGCTGTATTTGTCTTAACAGAGCAATTTTCTGGTCCACAAGCTTTCACTGACTTCCACGTGTGTTCTGGGGAAACAAATGATTCCTTAGTTTTACGGTGGTTCAAGCAGAAGAAAAACAGCCACCTTGCCTGGCATCAGGGGCAAAGAGTGCCAGGGATGTGGGCACACAGTATGAGAAGTAGCAGAATTCCAGAAAGCTGGAAAAGTGCTACCCTCCCTGTAACGCCCCTTCCCCTGAAAACAAGCCTCTGACCTAGGAAAGGTGGAGAAGACCATGCTTCTCTGGGGACAGCACTGAAACCATGGTTCCTTCTCTTCACAGCCCTTGGTTCACTGACAGCTCGCTTCTGTGTCAGGGAGGTCAAAGTCATTTTTACAGCAAACAAGTTTCCTCATTATTAGTGGAATGCTGTTGGTGCCAAACGTCTGTTTTTGTTAGGACAGTGTCTTGGGGTGACATCATTTTGAGAAGGGGAGAACCATAGCTCTTTATCTTACCCACTGCAGCAGCGGTCTTTGATGTCGGCAGGTTGGTGCAGTCCCCAATCCCAAACACGTTAGGGTATCTCTTGTGCTGCAGAGTTTCTTTATTCACATCCACCCAGCCAGCAGCATCGGCCACAGGACTCGTCCTGATGACATCTGGCGGGCCCATCGGTGGTGTGACATGGAGCATTTCATACTACACAGAAGGAGAACATCCAAATGTGTGGGTTTTCACTATTTCCCCAGCCCTGCAAGTTCTCCGCCATCTTTCTCTTACCCTGTATTATGTATTATGACTGCATGAAGTATTATACAGGTTAGTGCTTATACTCATTCGTGCCTTCTCCAAGATCTTACATACTCCCAGGGAGACTGGTGGTAAAATAAATAACCATTCTCTTCTCCCCATACAGAGTCCAAGTGATGCCTTTAGCAGTAGGCAAGGGGGATGCAAGGTACTGGGGTGAACCTAATATTTGGAAAGAATCCATTGGTGTTTCTATCATTACTAAAATTAAGGTGTGTTGCAGTTGCTCTCTTTCTGACCCTCAGCTATGGATCTGTAAAATCTGGTACTGCCTTTCTGACCCTCAGCTATGGATTTGAAAAATCTGGTACTTCAGTTTTATTCTGAAAAAAGGTCATCAGAGTTCCTAAAACGTGTCAAGGCCACGTTAGGAGCTAGTAAATAAACACCATTCCCAAATGTGGGTCATCTCACAAGACACAAAGGAAACAGTCAAAAACCAATTTAAAATGAAATAAGAGATGTCAAGCATATTGACTAGCACTTTGGAGGGGCAAGAGGTCTGATTTGGTACTGGGTTTACTTAGCAGTACAAGGGGCAATGGTGGACTTTTCTTCAAAAAAATAAAACTGTATCAGGGTTACCCTTGGCAATAGTGCATTGACCCATCTTGATTGCTTTTGATGGCTTGTTTAATTTTTTTGTTTAGGTAATGTTCTTCTACTTTTTGAAGTTCATTCTTTTTATTCTTTTTAATAAAAAGTTTAAAATTTAGCTTTAAAGAACTACATCTAGCAATTTCAATTTGTTGGTGGTCCACTTTAGGACAAATTGATTCAAATGTTCAAGTAATATTTCATTAGAGTGAAAAACTGTTGGCATCTTAGAGCAATTCCGGCCTGTAAGAGTCGATAGGTGCTGTATAAAACCTATTGCTGTTGAGTCCATTCTGACTCATAGTGACAGAGTAGAACTGCCCCATAGGGTTTCCAAGGAGTGGCTGGTGAATTCAAACTGCCCACCTTTGGGCTAGCAGCCAAGCTCTTAGCCACTGCACCACCAGGGCTCCCGATAGCTGCTAGTTCCCATGAGAAGTTTGTCCATACCTCCATCCAGGCTCAGCAGCAATCGCTGAAGGAAGGGGAAATAGGAAGATGACTTATATTTTTTCTAATTCTCAGATTATAAAATTATAAGCTTCAGTAACCTTAAGGCGCTGAACGTGTGTTATGATTGATTTGTGTCCACAACACAAGAACACCTGGAGCTACCTGAAGCTGGGAGGGATAAGGGCCTTCCCCTTTTCCTCAGAGACAGCATGGTCCTGCTGACACCTGAATTTGGACTTCTAGTCTCCAGAACTATGAGAGAATAAGCTTCTCTTGTTTTAAGCTACATAGTTTGTGTATGTTGAAACTAATACAGTGTGTCTGCAGGAGAATGGATGAAGGGCCAACAACCAGTCTCCACCAGATGGTTGAGGTTCCACCAGATGACTAGGGCCACTTCTGCATTTCTGCAGTCAACTAGAGCTGCTTTTATGAACTGAGGTCTAAGCCTTACCAGAGCCATCGTTATCTGCTGGAGTTAATGTGCTTGAATTTCCCCGGTACAGCCAAATTTCATACATCTTCTCTAGAAGGAAAGTCAAGTAGTTTTACAAAATCATGATCAAGGTATAGAGTTTTACTTGAGCTAAAATCCTACTCAAAAGAAATACTAGGACCTGCTTTATGGATTTATTAAAAATTACCATTATAGTTAATTTTATGGATTTATTAAAAATGAACACTGTGGTTGTAGCTTCTTCTCTAGCCATTAACACTAAAACTTCAGTGTTCAATACACTTTATTTAAGAAAGGAAAGATGTGTGTAATACATTTTAGAAAAAGCTTGAGTTAAAAAGTTTAAAATTTGAAGTTCTGATGTTTAAAAGATTAATCTTTGGTTCACTTCAAAATTCATTTTATGGAAACCTTCATTCTTCTAAAAATGCTGAATGAGTAAAATGTGACTGTGCAATGCCTTCTCATTTTGCTAACAGCACTTGGCAGGATGATGTAAACAAATGCTTCCTCCATGCACACCTCTTCAGGTGCTTTTGCATCTTTTTCTTAATCCTCTTCACACATGAACAGGAACAAAAGTCTATTTCCACACACAGAAGAAGCAGCTGAGACACAAAAAGGCCAAGCCCATACAACAAAGGTAGGCCTTTCCAAGAAGAGTGGTAGCTCTGCCAGCCGTTTCAAGAAGGATTTTTAAGCACTTCCCTTCATGCACAGGTGAAAGATGCTTGAAGACAGCACATTCCACAGGTGAAAGACACGCCTGTCAATTGTTGAACTACCCCCGAAGCTGCTTCCTGCTCACAAGCAGGGCTGTCTCTCAAAAGCCAGAGATTGAGACAATCACCAGATCATACATTTAAGGAAGGCTTTCCTGAACTCTGGAGTCCCTGGGTGTTACAAATGGTTAACGAGATCAGCTACTAACCAAAAAGTTGGAAGTTTGAGTCCACTCAGAGGCGCCTTGAAAGCAAGGCCCAGCTATCTACTTCCCAAAAATCAGCCATTGAAAACGCTAGGAGCACAGTTCTACTTTGACACACATGGAGTCACCAGGAGTTGGAGTTGACTCGATGGCTTCTGAACACTAGACGATAACTGAAGTTCTGGGATATTTTTGGCTGCTTCAAGGGACTTGGAGCCAGGAAAAGCACTGACAAAGGGATGGGATAAAAATTACTCAGCAGCAGTAGATAAGCCCTCCTCTCCTTGCACAGGTGCAACTTCTCGCTTCTTTCTCTTCCCCACTCATTTGAGTTCACCTTTTCACACTATCAGGAGCCCTGGTGGAACAGTGGTTAAGCTCTTGGCTGCTAATTAAAAGGTCAGCAGTTTGAACCCACCAGCCCCTCTGAGGGAGAAAGATGTGGCAATCTGCTTCTGTAAAGATTACAGCCTTGGAAACCTTATTGGGGGGAGGAGGCAGCTCTACTCTGTCTTAAAGGGTTGCTCAACAGGAATGGGTTTCTCACCCTATCACTGCCCTAAGGTGTCGTTTTAGCCAGCCTGCCCCAACACACCGTGATGGCAGACAGGGAGGTGGGAGCCGCAGTGCACCGGCATCTATGGCACTGTCCCACGCTCGACACCTCAGGCCAACAGCTTAGCCTTGCCACTCACTGAGATCACTTGGGTCTCTCCAGGTTTGTCCAGGTTCTCAAAAACAGCCTCTTGTTTGTCGGCTCGGACTTCAACAAGGTTTTGCTTGTAGTTAACAGTGAGGTTCCTCTCCTGGATGATCTTCAGCAGGGCATCTGCATACTTCTTCACTCCAAAAATTGCTCCCAGAGAAGTGTTGAAAATGATATTGGCTTTGGGTCGCTTCCCCGTCTGAGAAAAAAGGAAAGAAGAGAAATAACACCAAAGCATCACTCCATCCACTTTTTTAAAAACCTAGACAAGGATTAAAACCCTCAGAAGAAACCTTGCTAGCTTTTTCCATCACTGTGCCCTAGCGGGGTGATGGGTGGGCCAATCCACCACCTCATCTTCTGTTAGCAACACAGGAACCAAGTGCACCCTTGAGTGTGGGTTGAGGTGGGCACTGTTGAGTTAAAGGCTAGCAGTGAATATCGAGTTCAGGTAAAGGTGGATAGAGCTGAACTGTTTATTCATACATTCATTGATCTGATGATAAATATTTAACAAGGTTGGAAGGTGGGGGGGGCAGTTGTGGTTCATTGGTATTCTCCATGTGGGAGACCAGGGATCGATTCCTGGCTAATGCATCTTATGTGAAGCCGCCACCCATCTGTCAGCGAATGTTGCTAGGATGCTGAACAGGTTTTAGGGGAGCTTCTAGACTAAGCTAGATTAGGAAGAAACGCCTGGTGTCTATTTACAAAAGCCACCCAATGAAAACTCTATGGATCACAATGGTTTGACCGGCAAGCAATTATGGGAATGGTAAAGGACCGGGCAGTATTTCATTTTGTGTATGGCGTCGCCATGAGTTGGGGACCAGCTTGACAGCAGCTAACAACAACAGTTGGCCAGGTGCTGTTCCAAGTGCTGAGGGAACAGCAGTGAAGCAGACGGATCTCCTGTTCCTTGGCTGTTACATTCTAGAATTGTTCACTTGTTTCAGGGAGGGCAGTATTCCCCCAAATCCCTCAGATATTTTGTCACCTGAAAAAGAAACTTCCTTTTATGCACAGGTGAAAGATGTTTAAAGACAGCATATTCCAAGGTGAAAGACATCCCTATCAATCCTTGAACTACCCAAGGTGTTGCTTCCTGCTCACAAGCAAGGCTGTCGCTCACTTTCCTCTTGGGGAAAAAGAGCTATGAAAAGAGGATTTCCGCAAGGGAAACAGCAGCTGGTCTCTTATTCTTTTCCTTTGTTCAGCTTCCTTTAAGATTCGCTCACCTCGATCTCACCATTTGCAGCCCCTTAAGACCCAGAATGAACGTCCTTTTAACCAGAAGCAATTACTGCAACTCTTCCTTAATTCCCACGCCCACAGGGTGGCTGCGAGTTTACACAGCCCAGGGGGAGGCTTGGCCAGTGCCAGGTACTGAGCACGCATTCAACAGCTCTTCACCCCATCTCCCCCCTCCTCCTCCACCTGTGCTTTTACAGAAACACAGGCTGCTCTGAATCCTGCCACTGTGTCAGCTCAAACCACTCCTCGGTAAACCGAATGTCACAGCCCAGGCAAGGGCAGGGGCGCTCAAGCAGCTCTCCTCAGGGCCTGTGTCACGTACACCTGTTCTTACAAGAGGCCTCTTCAGCCCTTTCCACTCAGGTTTGAAGTTGTAAGTTTTGCCTATTATGTTTCCAAAAGGGGTATATCAAGAGCCAGAAAATATTCACAACTTGAACTTGAGTGGGAACAGCTGAGGATATTATGTACAAAAATGAACAATTTGAAACTATCAAGTTATCTACCCATACGGGAATAAACAATCTCCAGCATATCTCCCCAGTAGACTTTTTACACATAAACAGTTATGTTACAAAGGCTATTTAATAACACGTAATATATCTACATGGGAATGTGTATTATGATTGTAACCATGTTTTTTTAAAAAAGCCACGAGTAGGAAAACAACTACCTAGGACGTGTCAAATTGACGGCAGCAGCTGTATTAAAGTGGTTGGATTATGAGAGACTTCCTCTTCCTTTTTTCTATTTTGTAAACTTTCAGTTACATGATTTTGTACATATATAATAAAAATTTAGAAACAAAAAGGTGTTGTGACAGCGATAAAAATGCAATTCTGGCCATGGTGGAATTAGTGCTGTCTGCTGCCCTGGTCTCTGCGACTGGACGGGAAGCATACCTTCCTGAAATAGGCTTCCGACAGATACATGATCTTCTGTGGGGCTCCAGCACACTTCACGGGAGTATTTGGGAAAGTAAATATGGCGTTGCCCTCCTTAAAGTCCTGCAGAGCTTTCCATGTCTTCTCCACCGTCTTAACTGAATAATTGGACCCTATTTTGGGATGATCGAAACCTTCTGGTAGGCCTTTAATCTGCAACAAAGCACACAAAGAAACTATTTTTTAACAGAAGTGCAAACGGCTTTATAGCCCTCGCTCTTTGTTATTTCTACAACCTCTCTAGTATTTCAGCATCTTTGTTACTGCTAATACTCACCCATAACGGAGCAGGCAAGGTGGGCGAGGGGTCTGCTAAGACCCAATCTGTGGCACATGAAGTCATGGGTCAAACCGTAGAAGGGACTCAGCCCAGGGGAACCCTTCTGCCTAAGCCACTGTGTGTTGCCCTGGCTCAGAGAAGGAAGAGAGAAGGGCTCACCTGACCAGCCAAGATATGAAGCAGATGGCAGGAATGAGCACACTCCCTGCCAACACCATCATAAATCAGTTTCAGACTTCAGCTTGTGGCTACTTTGTGCCAGATTTCCACAGGTTCAAGGAAGACCTCCGTATTACACACCTACCAGCTAGCACAGATGAGGCCTAACCCACGCTGGCACCAAGATGGGAGACCTCAAGCCTTTCAAGGAATGCCAAGTGCTATACGCCAGTCTGGGCCTTGCCCAACTCTTTGCCATCTGGCTCCAGCTGGTAATGCCCTGGCCTCTCCTGGCCTCCCTATTACCGCTCAGAAAGCCAGTGTTCCCACAGCTGTGCAGAACTGCTCCTCGGGCTGTGGCACCATACAGATATGCCTCCAGCGTCCACAGCCCTCACCCTACGATGCAGCCTCTGCAGTCCACGTGCAGGGAAAGGAGCCCCTGACCACCTCCATGCTGGCCACAGCACGCCCGCGGGAGCACAAGCAGATCCCACTCGTCCAAACAGTGCATTCAAGCCTAGCTGGATAGATTACAGGATGCTGCTGGAGGTCATCAACTCCAAGCTGCAGCACATGCTGGGGTCTCCAGAGTCTGTCTGCTCCAAAGTAGATGAAGCTGTGGCAGTTCTACAGGCTCATCGTGCCAAGAAAGATGCTGCCCAGAAGGTGGGTGCTACTGCTACTGCTACCTCCCAGACAAGGAAAAACCAATTCAAAAGCCAAATAGCCCCTTATGGATTTCAGCTCAAGTTTGAAGACTTCCTAGCTTGTCCTATGGTCCTCAACATCAAGAACCAAAAATTGCAAGTTTAATACATCATTTTGTATCAAAAGGTCAATTATGAAACACCTAGAATGTTTCAGTTATACTCTATGCCAACACGGGGTTCTTATCGTACACATCTGAGGGTGCTAGGGAACTATCATAAGCCTACAGAAGCGATGAGGAAACTGTAAGCAGAACAAAGTTGAGAGGCCCTCCCAGAATCTTTCACAGCTGGACACTGAGGCCCCTGACCACCAGCCAAAGGCTCTTCCCAAAGGACTGCCACACGTCCTGGACCCCAGAGCAAAACTTGCTATGCAAGAGGAAAACTAACAGATGATCTTTTACTTCCTTTGTCATTTTTCTCTAGTCTGAAGACTTTGTTAAGGAAAAAGCTGCCCTTTAAGTAGTAACAAGCTCCTTTTAGGAAGACCTGAGTCATGAAGGGTGAGTTATAAGCCCTCATCCAGTGGGAGCTGCTTCCCTGGGAACTGCGACTGGAGAGGAAGGAAGAGAGGAAGAGTGGGAGGAAGGAGGAAAGGGAGGAAGGAAGAGAGGGAGAGAAGGAATGGGGAGAGGGAAAAAGAGGGAGCGGGAGGGAGGGAGAGAGGGAGGAGGAAAGGGAGGGAGGGGAAGAGGGAGGGGAAAGGGAGGGGGGAAGAGGGTGGGGGAGAGAGGGGAGGAGAGGGAGGGAGAGAGGAAGGGGAGGGGAGGTAGGGAGAGAGGGAGAGGGAAGAAGGGGAAGAGAGAGGAGGGAGGAAGGGAGAGGGAGGAAGGGGAGAGAAAGACAGGGAGGAAGGGGGAGGGGAGGTGGGGGAAAGGGAGAGAGGGAGAAGGAAGAAGGGGAAGAGGGAGGAAGGGAGAGACGGAGAGGAGGAAGGAGGAGAGGAAGGGGGAGAGGGACGGAGGGGAAGAGGGAGAGAGAGGGAGGGGGAGATGGGGGAGAGGGAGGAGGGGGAAGTGAGGGAAGGAGAGAGGGAGAGGGACAGAGGGGGAAGAGGAAGGAGAGGGAGAGGGAGGGAGAGGGGGAGAGGAAGGAGGGGGAGGAGGACGAGAGGGAGGGAGGGGGAGAGGGAGAGGGAGGGGGAGAGGGAGAGGGAGAGGGAGGAAGGGGAAAGGAAGGAAAGGGGAGAGGGAGGGAGGAGAGAGGGAGGAATGAGGGTCAGAGTGAGAGATTGGATGTGCTCCCCCTCTGGCTGTACAGTATCAGGCTGTACACTGAGATGTGCACTGTCCTATCACACCAAGCGACCAACAAGTGGGGATGTCTGTCTGCAGAGACCTCGGGAAACCAGTGAGAAAAAGAGAGACAAGTAGGCAGAGAAGGGCTGCCGGGGTTCCAACAGAACCCACATCTGAGATCCAGTCCTTCCAGTGTCCACCTACATTCCTGCCCTGGAGTTCCAGAAATGCCTCAGTATCCTCATAAATAAACCCCTTTTTTGTTTGCACTAACCTGAGTAGTTTTCTTGTGCCTGCAATCAAAGGGTTCTAAATAACACAGTAACCATGGTTAAATTACTTACCATCTCCTACCCTCAGTCTCCAAATCTGTTCAGTGAAGAAGTGATTGTGAGGAATCAGCACTGGATTCCTAACGTAGTAGAAAGCACAGACTCCATGATAACAGGCACTTTTAAATGTCATTGTCGTTTTGCTGCAAGAGGCTGCTAAGAATTCTCAGCTCTGGTCTCTCAAACAGTCCTCCTCCCATGGCATTGCAGGCTGTTTGGGAGACACTGTTGTGTAGATGGAGTCCCTTGGTAGTGCAAACAGTTAACGTGCTCAGCTGCTAACTGAAAGGCAGAAGGTTCAGGTCCACCCACACAGGTCCGCCTTGGAGGAAAGGCCTGGTGACCTACTTCAAAAAAATCACCCACTGAAAACTCCACGGAGCCCAGTTCTCCCCTGACACACATGGGGTTGCCGTACTGGGCGGCAACCGGCATGTTACTGGAGTTGTGTAGATAACACTGTCTTTGCATCACCAGTCAACACTGGTCGGGGCTTTTTAAAGATGTATGGACCTCCCAGGAGTATTTGTAATTGGCACTTTTCTCCATATAGTCTAACAGATTTAGTTTGTCCTCTTATACGAGACTCATGAATCATGGCACCATGACTCAAACAGTGCCCCAACCGTCACACCAATCCATGTCTTCTCTGAACCTTGCAGAACACATCCCAAGGCATTTTTACCTACTTCATCCTGGACATGTCATGATACAAGTTACACAAGAACACATTCCTTACTGAGCCAACTCAGATGAGATCCTCGCCTGGATCACATTCCTATAGCTTGTGGCCTGGTGATAACTATGCTTTATGTGCTCCAAGTATTTATCCACAGTCCCTACAAACGTCTGGAAGTTATAATAAATACTGGAGATTGTAATAAATACTCCATTATGTTCTAGAAAAACAAACCTGAACCTCACAACTAACTGTCAGATAGCATAGAGCTCCCTAGTTTGCTAAAAAAGAGATCTAAGGAACTGCAAGGGTAGCATTTATATTGCACCAGCCACTTCATATGACAAGTTCCAGCCTCTACACAACAGAACCCAGAAGTGCTCACAGCGCCTGATGAGCTTACTAATGGTGTTATGTCCTTAAAATCTGTTTTATGAATCGAATTGTGTCCCCCCAAAATCTGTGTTGTAAATCCTAGCCTCTATGTTAACCACAGTGGTTAACAGCTTGGCTGCTAACCAAAAGGTCAGCAGTTCAAATTCACCAGCTGCTAATTGGAAACCCTAGGGGGTAGCTGTACTCTGTCCTGTAGGGTCACTATGAGCCAGTATTGACTCGACTGCAATGGGTATGCCTGTGGTTATACTGGGAATGGTTTGTCCTTACTACGTGAATGCAGCAGGATTAATGTACAGTGTGTCTTGAGACAATCTCTTTTGAAATATAAAAGAGATTAAACAAGCAAGCAAGGGAAGCAGAGATGGGGTTAGAGATGTGCCAAGGGAGTGGGGTCACCACTCAGATGGACTAGGAAAATGAGGCCACCCAAAGCCAAGGGAGTAGAGTTACCCTCCTATCGGGCCTGGGAGGCAGAGCTGAAGCCCAGGGCCAAGGGGCCTCCACCCGGAATCCAGAGAGCATGGCCAACACCCAGAGTCTGGAGGGCAGGGAAGTTGCCCAGATGGTTTCAGAGAAGAGCAGATTATTTTCAAGCCTTTGAGAGCTAATGTAAATTGTTTTGCTGGGCTTTGGACTTGCTTGATACCCATTACCCCTTCTTTCCCTCCAACTTCTCTCATTTGTAATGGAAATCTCTACCTTGTGCCTGTTCCATTCTAGTACTTTAGAAACAGACAACCTGCATTCTATATTTCACAGGTTCACAGATGAAGAGGAATTTTGCCCAGGGATGGAATACGCCTAAAGTCTCACCCATATTTGATTTAGATGATTCGGGAGATGAGGTTTGGATTTGGAGTTTAATTAAAGACTTTGGGGATGATGTGATAGGGTGAATGTGTTTTGCATGTGGTAAGGTCTGGAATTTTGGGGAGCCAAAGAGTGGAATGTTATGGATGGAATTGTGTCCCCCAAAAATACATGTTGTAAATCCTAGCCTCTGTGCCTGTGGCTATAATCCCATTTGGGGATGGGTTGTCTTTGTTATGTGAATGAGGCAGGATTAATGCAGGGTGTGTCTTGAGTCAATCTCTTTTGAGATATAAAAGGGATTAAACAAGCAAGCAAGAGAAGCAGAGATGGGGGAAGAGAGATGCCAACGCACATGAAGATCACCCAGGAGAAGAAGCTAAAAAGTCTAGGACCTTCCTCCAGAGCCAACAGAGAAAGAAAGCCTTCCCCTAGAACCAGCACCCTGAAGTCAGACTTCCAGACTCCTAAACTGTGAGAAAATAAATTTGTTTAAGCCACTCATTTGTGATATTTCTGTTACAGCAGCACTAGATAACTAAGAATTCATACCCTAAATCTTACTTACAAAGTAAAATTTAATCTTTAATATAGCCAACTTAGTCCTACATACAAAGGCAGTTTTCTTGTAAGTGTAAAAAAGGCTGCTATTTTGCAAGAATTACCACTAAGGCGTGGATATGCTGAACTCTGATTAAAGCTTAAAGCTAGAACATAAATTGTTGTCATTGATGGAATCTTAAAGACTTTTTTAAAACCACAAAGACTTATGAGAAGTAAAACTAGAAGAGGATTTCTTAGAACTTTTTCCTGTCAAATTAATATAAAACAATTAAGTGCAGTGCTTGATCTTGGGATAAATAGGTCAATGGAGCATAGAAACAGTTTAAAACAGTACCTTCTCATAATTCAGCTGGATTCCAAGAGCAATGATAAGATATTTGTAGGAGATCTGCAACACAAAACAATGCCATTTTAGACCAGTACCCAAGAAGTGGCAGCCCAAGGGCCAACTCGGGCCTCAGATGTATGTGTTTCACTTTCTAATGTGGGTGACTTGGGGCTGTGGGTGGTGAGCAGGCAGGAAGAGAGGGATGCACATTCCAGCCCTCCATTGTGCCCCCGATGCTCTCCTGCCTCACAGCTCACTGCTTCTCAGACACCAAGTAACCCACCTAGCTCCTGGAAGCTGGGTACCCCTGCATTTTTACACAGTGGAGAATAATAGCAAAGAAGCTACATTTATTTGGGCAGTGCTTATATTAATACTTTTTCATGTTGAGGCACAGAGGAATGACTTCCTAATCTTAAAAGACAATCGCTTCTTTTAAAATCTATGGTGTAATGTGTGAATCCCAAGCAAAACTGACTTGTCATATGGGTTAGACCAATACTATCATTGGGAAACTGCTCTTTGGAAAGCACTGAAAAGAATGTGATCCAGTGTACTTGATTTAATGATCTGTATAAAAAAAAAAAAAATTTTTTTTTTTTTTTTATGGGATGGAAAAGTCCCTTCTTCAATTCTGTTACCTCCTTGCCATTGTCTGTACGGATGCAGTTCTTGTCTGGGTTAAGTTCAACCACTCTCGCTTTGATCCATTCTACTCTGGACGGAATCACACTCGCTGTGGGACGACCAGATGAGGATAACTGTTTGGCACCAGCACCTACCAGCGTCCAGATTGGCTGGTAGAAATGTGTCTGAGAAACAAAGTATTTGGGGGTTCATTTCAGTTTGAGGCTGATCAAAAGGCTACATGAGCTAGACTCTCAATTACTCCCTTCTGACCCCTGGAGCATAGCATAGGAAGGTCTCCAGAAGGCCGGTTTCCCCTATTGGCTTCTCCCATTATGTTAAGCTCTGAAAGATGGTCACCCAACCATGAGAATTTCTCGCAAGATCCTAAAAAAAAAAAGTCATAAACTATCTTTAGCAACCACTGCATTGCTTATTGCCAAAAGCTAATTTCGTGTTTAATACATACATGCTATATATACCCAAGAAACCCTGGTGGGGCGATGGTTAAGAGCTATGGCTGCTAACCAAAAGGTCCACAGTTCAAATCCACCAGGCACTCCTTGGAAACCCTATGGGGCATTCTATTCTATCCTATAGGGTGACTATGAGTCAGAATTGGCTCAACAGCAACAGCTTTGGGTTTATATATATATATATATACACACACATACATATATACACATATATTATCAGTGTATTTGTATACAAAAGTAGAAAAAAACTTAAGCCCAGCAGCCTAAATATGGCTCCTCAGAAGTATGTAGGGACTATGGTAAGTCTGGAAAATTTTCAGCCACTTCTGAAGAGCCTCCTAACGTCATCAACTTCCAATTGTATTTCCACAGCCCGTGGGGGACTGCAGACACTCCCTTTTTATTCCCCTTCTACTTCTCAAAGGTCTTACCCCCAAAGTCTGTAGGAACCAGGTCCTATATCACAAAGCAACATATGCCAAACTTTCACTGTTTTCTGGAGTTTTCTTGATGGTCCACTCTTGATTTAGTTGTGAAAGTTTTAGACTCGGTGGCAAAGGGCAAATTGGCTAACTGGTCTCTCAGAATTCCAGCTCACTCATGGAGTGGACTAAGGGACCCAAGAGCTCTCAATATTGCCTAAATCCTTCAAAGTAGTAGGACAGGACTGCTCAGAACCCACAGAGAAGTGAGAGGACATGAGGAATGCCTTTGCAAGCTCCCCTCAGCCAATAATGGATGTGGTCAAAAAGGAGATGGGGAGGGGTCACCATCTATGAGAGTTCATCCATTTCAAGACCACCTTGAACAGGAAGCAGAATGAAAATACAAACTCAGGTTTTTTTATACATTGAACAAGCATGAGCTCCAGCAATCACTAAACCAGGCACAGGTGGGAAAGTGCCCATGGGTTGGTCATGATACACTATACACCAGAGGGAATGTCCACCTGATACAGCTCTCTGATCATTCTCATTGAAATGTCATCACTGAATTGAAGAGACACCTTGAAAAGGAAAGTGACACAGAGAGTTCTCTAGCCTCCTCTCAGAACACAGAGAAGGCAAGAGTGATTACCACAAAGCCCGGGGTAGCCTATTCAATATTGGGAGACATCTTGAAAATGATGTCTACCCCTACTCCCACCTAAACAGGCACTGAATCCATTTTGCTCTCCTGCACAAGGACACAGCTCTCAGCTGGTGCACGTCTAGTCCTTTGGGAAACAGGCATGGCACCAAAATCCTGAATATTTTTCTGAAGATTTTGGACAATCTTAAAATGCTTCTCATGAAATAGTGCCTTATAAACACTTCCCAACTTAGTCTTCCCTTCTAGTGTCTGCTACCTTTTTCTGCCTTAGAATTTGTTCTCTCCCTTGCTCCATCTTCCCTGACCCCTGTCACTTGCACTTAAATTTCTCAAATCCACTGACTCCTCTCAAGAGGTTATCTCTGATTCTGCCTGGAGAAGGATGAGGAGATGGGGGGTAGTGCAATTTCAAGTTCCTCCAGGCAGGAACAGAGATAAGAAAGTACAATGGCCATTGATTTTCTTCTGGACAAGAGACTAGGGGTGGGAAGGGAACACAGAAAGCCAAAAAAGCTGTCCTCCCTCCCTGCCTCCCTCTACTCTCTCCCAATCCTTTTGGACATGCTGCTTCTTATGCCTAGAAGGAGAAGCTCTGGAAGATATCCCACCCCCTCCCTAACACACTCACATGCATGTACACACTCAGGCCCTCAACAAGGGAGACTTACCTCACTGGGCTCAACGATGGCCACATTGTCTGCACCTACTTTCCTCTTCATGCGGGCAGCCATGGTGATGCCACCACTTCCCCCACCCAGCACCAGCACCTCATAGTGGTTCTTGGCTGCGCAGCTGGCTCCTGTGTGCAGCTGAAGTGGGCCAGCCTGTTGGGTGCCCAGCCTGAGGAAACAGGCAAAGAGCCGGGTACGGGGGCTGGACACCACAGGGACCAGCAGGGTCATCTTTAGGGTAGGTCAGGCTAGAAGGGAATAGACAAGGTTTTGAGTGCTAAGGAACGGACCACTATGGCACCAGAGCGTTTTCTTTCAGGAAGGAAGTGGAGGTCGAGATCCGCCCAGCTCCAGCTGCCCTCAATCTCCTCTTGAGACCATTTTCCCCTTTGGCTATGTTCCCAAGGTCTCCTGAGAGAGCTCAATTAATAGCTAACAATTTTGACTAAAATTTCCATTTCTCCCCTTCCCCCTCCTTTTAAGCTATCTAAAACTCATTGCCATCGAGTGTTTCCCACTCATAGGGACCCTGCAGGACAGAGTAGAACTTCCCCATAGGGTTTCCAAGGAGCAGCTGGTGGATTCGAACTGCCGACCTTCTGATTAGCAGCCAATTTCTTAACCACTGCACCATCAGGATTCCTTAAGCTACCTTGGCTGCTAATACAAAGGAGCCATGGTGGCACAGTGGTTAAAGTGCTCAGCTGCTAAATGAAAGGCCAGCAGTTCAAACCCACCAGAAGAAAGATGTGGCAGTCTGCTTCTGTAAGGATCGCAGCCTTGAAACCCTATGAGTCAGACTTGACAGCAATGGGCTTGGGTTTTTTGAGGCGGTTCCAATGCTGTTATAGGTCCCTGGATGGCAGAAATGGTTTGTGCTCAACTACTAACCTAAAAGTTGGCAGTTCAAACTCACCCAGCAGCATCATGGAAGAAAAAAGCCTAGTTGATCTGCTTCCGTACAGATTACGGTTCTATGGAGCAGTTCTACTCTGTAACACATGGGAATTGACTTGACGGCAACAGGTTTGGGGTTGGAGGCGGGGGCTTGCTTGTTTGTTTTTGGTTTAGGATGTTGTCTGAACCAGGTATCCCCCACCCTTTAAGATCTTCCTTATAGTCTGTAGCCATGCCTGCCCACCCATAAAATCTAGGGCATCATCTGGTATATCCAGCAGCCACCCATTCCCCTCTCTGGCATACTCCTCAACCCTGTCTTTGCCTTTTCAGTCCATCAGAATTGACTAATGAGTCCACAGATAGAGACTGTATAATTCTGACCACAAAGGGTACCTGAGACCTTGCAGGAACAGGAGCAGTCCAGCAAGAAACCCACTGTTCAGGACCTACCTTCTGAACTGATTTCACACCAAGGCCTCAGTCCCTCTTAGAGGCCTCCTGGTTCTGTGCCAGGGACATGCGATTTAATCAAACCACTGCATGCAGAAACGCAAGCAAAGGCCCTCCACGCCTTTAGCAATTTCAACTAGATGATAAAAAAATCATAAAAGGAACCCTGCCTGCGATCATAAAATTATATATTATGTGCCATATCTGCACACGCTGCTGACCAGCCTTTCATTATATCCAATTCAGTAAGCAATCTCTCCTTAATAGCTCCTCCAAGAGATGTCCTTTACCTTCAGGAAAAACGTTTCTACTTTTAGCAGTGAGGAAATTACAGCTTCTCAAAGGCCGGTTTTTGCTTCACCCTGTCCATAGAACTGGCCTTACATCTAGGACGTCATCTACTTAGTATAACTGGAAGGCCCAGACTTCAAGTATCTCCCTCTCTGTACATTATAGTGCTCCAAATTCCGCCATCACCTTCAGTCCTTTGGGTGAAATACTGCTCCAAGAACTCCTTATTAAAATGCAAATAGCCAGCTGGGGAGTAAGGCTTTCAACTGCTAAGGTGGCTAACTTCTCCATGGAAATGATCTAATTATATCATTTCCCCACTTATTAGAGAAGAGGACTGCTCCATGAGGGAATTAGAGAAAGGTGGGAAGGGAGAAAGGGCTGTGAAAGGAAGGACCCTGGGGAAGAGGAAGCGAGAGGGGTGGGAGTGGGAAGAAGGGGCCAGGGTGTTTGTTTTAATTAAGATTAACTCTATTCCAGAGTTTTGGCACCCCTGAAAATGTCCCCAACATTTCAGATCTGAGAAGCAACACATAGCTGGACAAGGGGCCTTGGAGGCCCACAGTAAAGGGGGGAGGCTCATACATTATTGCTGCCAATTTAGAATTAGTATAGACCTTTAGAAAACGACATTTATCATCCTTCGACCCTGCATTTCCATTTCCGGGAATCTAGTCTAAGGAAATAACCTGTAAGATTGAAGAAGAAGGGGGAAAAACCTATCGCAAAGATGCTTCTCACACGTATTCATGATATGGTCCATCCTCAATTAACTAGTTTGTAGGTTGGACCTGATTACATTCTGGGGACAGAAAAAAAACACTCTAGGCTGTGCACAGATCAGGGAAGGCACTGGTCTGTGACTGATTAAGCCAAGAGTCATCTATGATTATTTCAATTTAATATGGTTGGGGGAAGGGTAGGCAAGATTAAGATTAAGTAAAATATAGTTATACGCGATGACTTGTGTTGCCTTTTAAAATTATATTTCCAAACAGCATATGAAATGCTTATGTTATGATCAGGATATAAATTGAAAATACAATATGATCTCAACTACGCAAAAGAAAATACATAGAAAAAACAAGATAGCCAAAGTCACCACTGTGTGAGTGGTTTCCTCTGGGTTGTAGAAAAATGGGTGGTTTTGATTTCTTCTGCTTTTCTGCATTTTATAAAAGTTTCTATCATATACAAGGGTAAGTCAAAAAGCATTGCTACAACGGCTCCAGTTCATACATGCACAGGTTTATCTCAAACAAAACGTGTTCAAACACGCCTCTGCAATCAGTGGCTGGCTGCAGACAAGTCCTCGCAGTAGTACACTTGTTTTAGTCTCATTGTCTTCCAAAAAAAGAATACTTTTTGTGCCACAAAAAAAACAATTTTAAGGTCAGGGCTAAAATCAAAATTTTTAACAAAACTCAAGTGGACATCTTCCCAAATCATTGAAGCTTTGCAACAAGTTTATGGGAATGCTGCCCCACATGATACAACAGTTTTTAAATGAATCAAGTGTTTTAAGGAAGGTGGGAAAGACCTCAAAGATGAGCCAAGGGAGGGAAGACCGCTGAGAAGGTCATGGTGACTGTTTTTTGGGACCCCAAAAGGATAATCTTGATAAGTTTTCTTGAAGGGCACAGGACGACCTTGGGGGTTTATTTATGAAGAAGTTTGAAGAAAATTGAAAACTGCATTGGTGAGAAAAAGGCCAGGAAATTTGCACTGAGGAATTTTTTTCCATCACAACAACGCACCTGGTCATTCTTTGAGGGTAGCAAGGGCTGTCCTACAAGAATTTTATTGCAAAACCTTACCCCATTTACCCTACAGCCCTCATATTGTCCCTTCAGACTCTTTTTGTTCCCAAAACTCAAAGAACATCTAAAAGAAACACAATTTGAGTCCCTCAAGGATGCCAGAACTGCCATTTTGACGTGGTGTAAATCAAAGAGTGCAGAATTCTTCAGGGAAGGGCTAGAGAGAGGGAAACACGGCCTTCAGAAGTGTAGAGACCTAGATATGTCGGGAAACAATAGTTTCACGTTTTGATATTTTTGTTTAATAAAAGTTTCTATGATTTTGTAGCAATACTTTTTGACTTACCCTCGTACATATATTAATCTTATACTTATAAACTATTTATTTTAATTATAATAACTAAAGCATATTAAGTAATCACATAAATAAGCATTTAACTTGAATTGGCCACCATTATCATACCCATTTTACAGATGTTAAAATTGAAGCCGGAGCAGTTACTCTGTTTAGGTTGTCCAGCCTGTAAGCAGTGGGCTGTGATCTGAACCCAGGCGCTTTGATGCCAGAGCCTCAGCCTTAAACCACTCTGCTTTGCTATCTAGGATCTTTAAAGAACTATGTATCAACAACAACAAAAATGCTGATGAGAAAAATGTTAAATGCAAAAAAAAAACCCACACTTCCCAGAATACAGAAGCCATTTTTTTATGGTACTGGCTATGATTGATATTTTCTTCTTCTTTGTATTTCTTAGCTTTTCCCAAGTTTTCTTTAATGAGCTCTACATTTTAATATGTTTTAATTACTCGATTTGATTTTTTTTTTTTTAAGGTTGATGAGTGGAAGTAATCAGCAAGTAGGGTGTTCCTGTTTGGTTCAGAAGGAAGAAGAAATTATATGGTGAATCCTGCCTTTCTTTCTAGGTGTCCTCAAAATGACAGAATCACAGCAAAACCCCTCACTTTCCAGAAAAGGGAAACTATTTTCTCATGGCCCAGACATCTATGTCTTAGCCCCATTAGCCAATGGAAAGAGTTTAAAAAAAAAAAAAAAAAAGACCACCTATCTGGGAGGTGGCAACCCTGGTAGCACAGTGGTTAAGAGCTACAGCAGCTAACCAAAAGTTCGGCAGTTCAAATCCACCAGGTGCTCCTTGGAAACCCTGTGAGGCAGTTCTACTTTGTCCTACAAGGGCTGCTACGAGTCAGAATAGACTCAACAGCAACAGGTTTTTTTGGGGGGGAGGGGGGGTTGATCTAGCTAGGAGGTGGCCTGGCTAAGTTTCTGGTTTCCAGCTACCCCACTGGTCTTAGTTATCTAGTGCTGCTATAACAGAAATACCACAAGCGGTTGGCTTTAACAAGCAGAAATTTATTCTCTCATGGTTTAGGAGGCTAAAGTCCAAACTCAGGGCTCCAGATCCAGAGGAAGCCTTTCTCTCTCTATCAGCTCTGGGAGAATGTCCTTGTCGTCAATCTTCCCCTGGTCTAGGAGCTTCTCAGCATAGGGACCCCAGGTCCAAAGGATGCGCTCTGCTCCTGGCACTTCTTGCTTGGTGGTATGAGGTCCCCCGTCTCTCTGCTCATTTCTCTCTTTTATATCTTAAAAGAGACTGACTGAAGATACCTAATCCTGTAGATTGTGTCCTGCCTTATTAACATAACTGCCTTTAATCCTGTCTCATTAATATCATAGAGGATAGGCTTTACAACATAGGATAATTACATCAGATCACAAAATGGAGGACAACCATACAACCCTGGGAATCATGACCTAGCAAAGTTGACACACATTTTAGGGGGACACAATTCAATTCATAACACTATCTGAGGTTATTTGACCTTCTAGCTCCCTTCCAGCCTAACACCCCATGGTTCTTCCTCTTGAAAGAGGAAGATGTTATGCAAATATTTTTCTCACTCAGCCATGAAGGCTAGGTTCTGTTTTATTTCAGCAGTTATCCATAACCCATTGCTGGATTTCACATTTATAAACACAAAGTCCTCTGAACCAGTTTTATTAACTTCATTAATAACAGCTACCACCAGAATGCCCACGCTTTTGCAATCAAATTTCACTTTTGAGCTATAAACAATTTCAAAACTACAGAAGAATGTATTAAAGGAAATATCCCAAGTTTCCAAATCCCTGGCCCTTTGCCACCTGAAAATCTTGATAATTTTCTTAGTCTAACAGTATAACATTACCTAAACTCCCAGATCAGAAAGGCCAGAGCCGTAATCTAAGGCAGTTTGTGTAGAAAGCAGAGCATGATACAACACCAAAGACTAGAAACAACCCAGGGCAACAATGCATAGCCATTATTTTTAATACTTCACTTAGGAACCAACGGGAATTCCTGATCTAAGCCAAGTCTACCTCAACAACTAAACAATAGACAATTGAGGCAAGCAACGGTCACACAATCTTAACAACAGAAGCCAAAAGGCCAAAAAAAAAGAAAGAAAAAGCCAAACTTGAAGTTGCAGAAAACTTCTGTCAACAAAATAACTAAAAAACTTGAGTTTAATATGACTTCTTAGTCTCCTCAGAAGTTAGCCTTAAATGTATGTACTTGTGAGGTTAGGAAATAAGAATTAACTACCAATGATACAGGAGCTCTGATGGTGCACTGGTTAAGTGCTCAACTGCTAACTGAAAAATTGGTGGTTTGAACCCACCAGCCACTCCATGGAAGAAAGATGTGGCAGTCTGCTCTCGTAAAGATTACTGCCTTGGAAACCCTATGGGGCAGTTCTACTCTGTCCTATAGGTTTGCTATGAGTTGGAATCCACTCCATGGCAATGGGTTTGGTTTTTTGGTTTTACCAATGGTACAGAAGAATGTAGCCACTTTCTCTCTACATTTTTACAAGGTGGAACACACACACACTTTCAAAAAAATCAATAAATAAGGCAAATTTAATTTTCATTTCACAAGTGGCACGCACAATACATTTTACAATTAAGTAATGTCATGATTTTAATCCTACATCAATTGAATACCTCCTTCAAAAAATCAAAATAAATGCTTTTGTATATCTTTGACCTAACTGGTGAAGTAAAAATCACTGTTGATTGTCGAGAGATAAGACAGCCTCTTGAGCATCCCCTATTTACATCGCTGGCCACTGGTTCCAGGCCCTGGTCTAAACAAGTCTCAGGAGTCCACCTTTCCACAGCAGGCCCTCCCTGGACAAACAGTGCAGATCACCATGTCAAAAGCTCCGTGATCTCATGTCATGTGACATGCCACGCAATGGGTTGTGAGCAGCTATGACACCTGGCTGAGTTCAAAAAGAGCTCACCCCTAAGCAAGGGAATAAGCAGGGTTAGTCAGGACATTCTTAAATGTCTACCAAGCCAGCAAGGCTTATCATCAACATTTCAGCAATTTTGTTTTTAAGGAGACTGTCAGTCTTTTTTGTAGGGTTCATAGTTGTTTTATCTCAAGCCTACAACAATAACCATAACCACAGGGCCAACCTTCAACAGATCATTTTTGTAGAACACTTACAAAACCAATGAAGAAAACAGACAATTCACAGTGCTCACACTTGAGCCCACACTTGAGGTACTATTACAACTTTATAAAAGGGGAAACTG
Source organism: Loxodonta africana (assembly GCF_030014295.1). Lineage (NCBI taxonomy): Eukaryota > Metazoa > Chordata > Mammalia > Proboscidea > Elephantidae > Loxodonta > Loxodonta africana. The sequence goes on from NC_087351.1 coordinate 10,251,768, forward strand.
AGGCTCAGAGAGGTGAGGTCACACAATGAGTTAGGAGCAGGGCCATAGCTAGGATGAGTTCTTTCTGCATAGAGCAAATTTTTCTGAATGCCATTTGCAGCAGCAGCAGAAACATTATCAGGAGCTAAAGATTCAGAGGTGGGGAAGCTCCCAGGCTTAACTTCTCCCAGATCCAGATCTCATGATGGCCTCTCTGCTTGGACAGGGCACAGCCAAGTGGCCCCACACACCTTCTGCACCATGCACTGAACATCTCACCTCCAAGCAGCACAGGCACAGCCTACTGGAACCTGCCCTGCACCGATTCCCAGCCCACCCTGTTGGCCCTAGTACATGCCAAAAACAACCTATCCCAGCCCTTCCCCTTCAGCTGGACCTGCCCTGCTGCACCATAGCTGAGCAACTGGCCCTGCCCACTGGACAAGGAAGTGAAAAGTATTGTGCCCACAGATGAGCAAACAACAAAGAACATATAGCCCGCCTGCTCAGACACAGCCAAATTAAACAAAGAAGCAGGACAAAAAAAAAAAAAAATCAACAATCAACAAATAAAATAACTACTGAATGTCCCAAAGACAGCAGACCATACCAAAACATTAAAAAAAAAAAAAAAAACAGGACAGGATGGTTCCACTAGGCATCCAAAATAAAGCACCAGGTGACTTTCCACAAAGAAAAGGCACTAGAACTACTTGATAGGGGATTCAAATCCCTAATATTCAGATCTATCAAAGAGTTGAAGCAAAAAGTAGGCAAAAATGACAAAAACATAGACAAATTTATGGAAAAGGCAGGCAAATTCATGGAAAATACAGACCAAAAAACGGAAGAATTCAGGAAAATAATACAGGAACAAAATGCCAAAATTAATTCACAACTAGAATTCATACAAAAACAACAACTAGAAATCCAAAAGATAAACAACAAGATTTCAGAAATGGGCAGTGTCATAGAAGGGCTGAGGAGCAGGTCTAAAATGATGGAAGGCAGGATAAGCAAAGTTGAAGACAAACACTTGGATACTACTCTGAGGAAAAATGAGAAAAAATAACGAAGAAAAATGAAGAAAGTCTGATAATTATGTGGGATAGAATCAAAAGCAAAAATTTGCAAGTGATCGAAATTCCAGAACAGGGGAAGAAAACAGAATATGCAGGGGGGATCATTGAAGAACTGCTGACAGAAAACTTCCTTAATATCATGAAAGGTGAAAAGCTAACCATCCAAGAAGCTCAACAAACCCCGTATAGGACAGACCCCAAAACAAAAGCACCAAGACATATCATAATCACACTTGCTAAAATCAAATACAAAGAGACAATCCTAAGAGCAGCTCAAGAAAAACAAAAAGTCACATACAGAGGAGAAACAATAAGACTAAACTCTGACTACTTGGCAGAAACCATGCAGGCAAGAAGACAATGGGATGACATATATAAAACCGTGAAAAAAAAAATTGCCAACCAAGAATAATATATCCTGCAAAACTCTCGTTCAAATATGATGGTGAAATTAGGGCATTCCCAGATAAACAGAAATTAAGGGAATATGTAAAAGACAAACCAAACTTAAGAGAATTATTAAAGGGAGTCCTTTGGTCTGAGGACAAACAACATTACACCACAGCCTGAATCTAGGATGCAAGATTGAACCAGCCAGACATGAACCTAGGAAATGAACTCTCAAGGACTATCCAAAACCAAAAATATTACGACAGAGAACCAGAGAGGTTAATCTGTAAATGGCAACGACAGAACAATAAAAGAGGAAATAAACTGTGTCGGTATAGAACTTTCTAATGGAGAGGAAATCAAGATGATACCAAGCAATAATAGACTGGTTCAAACCTAGGATGATAAGGGTAAATTTCAAAGTAACCACAAAGGAAGTTAACAAACCTACTTATTAAAAGAAAAATGTAGAGTCTCAGTAAACACAAAAATAAAAGAAATTTTAAAAAATCCACAAACAAAAGGAATTCAGCACAGCAGAGTAAGAGGAACAAATAAAATGTCAGCACCACAAAAAAAAACACTATACAATGACAGAAATAAGCTCACACTTATCAATAATTACACTGAATGTAAATGGCCTAAATGCATCCATAAAGAGACACAGACTGACAGAATGGATTAAAAAAAAAAAAAACAGGATCCATCAATATGCTCTCTACAAGAGACACACCTTATAAACAAAGACGTAAATTTATGAAAAATCAGAGCATGGAAAAAAAATACAGCAAGCAAACAGCTACCAAAAAAAGAGCAGGAGCAGCAACAGTAATCTCAGATAAAATAGACTTTAAAACAAAATCCACCGAGGGAGCAGAGCCAAGATGGTGGAATAGACACTCGCTTCTGGCGAGCCCTCTTTACAACAAAGACCCAAAAAAAAAGTGAAACAAGTCTATTTGTGACACACTGGGCGCCCTGAGCTTCAAAAGCAAGCTTAGAAAACGAACTCAGGGGCAGGGGGAGGAAGAGACCATTCAGAAGTGGAGAGGAGTTACCGGACCTGAATCACAGGGCACCCTCAGGCATCGTTCCTGGAGCGGTGGTAGCAGCTGCAGCAGGCTGTTACTAGCATTCAGCTGCAGTTTCCTCAGGGAGAAGCAGCCAGCCACACAGCCTAATCAAACCTCCAGAACCTGAGGAGAACGGCGCTCTCAGCAAAAGCTAAGCACTTGCGTATATTTTAATGCACCACCCCCCTCCGCCCACAAATCGGCTTCAGCTGCTGAATTCCCTGGGCCTGAGATAGGCACCTAGAGCCATCCTCCTGGCCTTGGGGAAGGAAAAAATTTGCATTTGGGGGAAAAGATAATTTGCTAGCTCCACTAACTGGGGAGCTCCGGCCAGAAGCAGCTTCTGTCCAGGCATAAACCGTCCATGGACGTTGAGCACCTTTCCCTTCTGCATGGACCTGTGTGGGCCTATTTCGGAAGAATAGGCCCTTGTTGGCAGACGCCAACGATTTCAATTGTGCAGTGGAGAGGTGGGTGTTTGATGTTTGACATTGCTTTGCCTATTAAACAAGGTCCTCACCTACCCACATCAGAGACCTAAGGACTGGTAGCTCCACTCAGGTCACCCAGCCATCCACGACAGGGGCCAAAGATAACTGGTACCTCCCAGTCCTTACAACCAAAAACTTTGGGTCCCCATGGTGAATCTGCAGAACCCATTCACCTGCACACTCTAGGGAACAGGGACGCACTATACTCAGAGACACTCAGGAGTCCGTTCTCAGTCCCCTGCCTTGTTCAGAGTGTGACCCCCTGCTACAATCAGATATCGGTATATACGCCAATCACACATGCCCCTCTGAGACTGTAGGAGAGAGCCTATACCACATACTTGATGATTAGCTACCTAGAAACCTGAGATGAATTCATACAAGAAAACTGAATAGACTCCTAGACTGATATACCTGAATAACAGCTCTAGCCATCTGGGAACAGGATGTCAGAGCTCCAAAGGCAAAAATAATCAAGCTAGCTCACTCAAGCAACCCACAGGGGTATACCAAAACAAAAAAAAGCAAGCAGCTACAACACAATAAGCAAGCATACACTAAATACAATAACTTACAGATCGCTTGGAGACAACAGGCAATATCAAGCCACATAAAGAAAAAAACCATGATCACCTCAACAGGCTCTCAAAAAAAAAAAAAAACAATCCAGGGATCTTCTAGATGAAAGTGCATTCCTGGAATTACCAGATGAAGAATACAAAAGTTTAATATACAGAACCCTTCAAGACATCAGGAAGGAAATGAGGCAATAAGCAGAACAAGCCAAGGAACACAGAGATAAAGCAATTGAAGAAATTAGAAAGATTATTCAGGAACATAATGAAAAGTTTAATAAGCTGGAAAAATCCACAGGCAGGCAGCAATCAGAAATTCAGAAGATTAACAATAAAATTACAGAAGTAGACAACTCAATAGAAAGTCAGAGGAGCAGAATTAAGCAAGTAGAAGCTAGAATTTCTGAACTCAAAGATAAATCACTTGGCACTAATATATTTGAAGAAAAATCAGATAAAAGAATTTTTAAAAATGAAGAAAACTTAAGAATCATGTGGGACTCTATAAAGCGAAATAACCTACAAGTGATTGGAGTACCAGAACAGGGAGGGATAACAGAAAATAAAGAGAGAATTATTGAAGATTTGTTGGCAGAAAACTTCCCTGATATCATGAAAGATGAGAAGATATCCATCCAAGATGCTCATTGAAATCCACATAAGGTAGATCTAAAAGAAAGTCACCAACACATATTATAATCAAACTTGTCAAAACCAAAGATAAAGAGAGAATTATAAGAGCAGCGAGGGACAAATGAAAAGTTACCTACAAACGAGAGCCAATGAGAATAAACTCGGACTACTCGGCAGAAACCATGCAGGCAAGAAGGCAATGGGATGACATATTTAAAAAATTGAAGGAAAAAAAATTGCCTGACAAGAATCATATATCCATCAAAACTATGTCTTAAATATGAAGGTGAAATTAAGACGTTTCCAGATAAACACAAGTTTAGGGAATTCATAAAAATCAAACCAAAACTACGAGAAATACTAAAGGGAGTTCTTTGGTTAGAAAATCAATAATATCAGGTATCAACCCAAGACTAGAACACTGGGCAGAGCAAACAGAAGTCAACCCAGACAGGGAAACCAAAAAAAAACAAAGCAAGATTATAAAAAAAAAAGCTTAAACCAGGGTAACAGCGATGTTATTATATAAAAGAAGACAACGTTAGAATAATAAAGAGGGGCTAAGAAATGTAATCATACACCTTCCATATGGAGAGGAAGATACGGCAATACAAAGAAATGAAAGTTAGGTTTAAATTTAGAAAAATACGGGTAAATAATAAGGTAACCACAAAGGAGACAAACTATCCTACTCATAAAAATAAAATACAAGAAAAAAATACAGACTCAGCAGAAACAAAATCAGCAACAACAAATATGAGGAAAGGACAATATATAAAGATAATCTACTCGGCATATAAAATTAAGAGGGAAAAAGAAACTGTCAACAACACACAAAAAAAGACATCAAAATGACAGCACTAAATTCATACCTATCCATAATTACCTTGAATGTAAATGGACTAAGTGTACCAATAAAGAGACAGAGAGTGGCAGAATGGATTGAAAAACAAGATCTGTCTATATGCTGCCTACAAGAAACATACCTTAGACTTAGAGACACGAACAAACTCAAACTCATAGGATGGAAAAATACATATCAAGCAAACAACAATCGAAAAAGAGCAGGAGTGGCTATATTAATTTCTGACAAAATAGACTTTAAAGTTAAATCCATCAGAAAGGATAAGGAAGGACACTATATAATGATTAAAGGGACAATACACCAAGAAGATATAACCATATTAAATATTTATGCACCCAATGACAGGGCTGCAAGATACATAAAACAAACTCTTTCAACATTGAAAAGTGAGATAGACAACTCCACAATAATAGTAGGAGACTTCACACATCACTTTCGGTGAAGGACAGGGCATCCGGAGAGAAGCTCAACAAAGACACGGAAGATCTAAATGCCACAGTCAACCAACCTGACCTCAAAGACATATACAGAACACTCCACCCAATAGCAACCAACTCTACTTTCTTTTCTAGTGCACATAGAACATTCTCTAGAATAGACCACATATTAGGTCATAAAGCAAGCCTTAGCAGAATCCAAAACACTGAAATAGTACAAAGCATCTTCTCTGATCATAAGGCCATAAAAATGGAAATCAATAACAGGAAAAGCAAGGAAAAGAAATCAAACACTTGGAAACTGAACAATACCCTGCTCTAAAACAACTGCATTATAGAAGACATCAAGGATGCAATAAAGAAATTCATAGAATCCAATGAGAATAAAAAGACTTCCTATCAGAACCTTTGGGACACAGCAAAAGCAGTGCTCAGAGGCCAATTTACATCAGTAACTGCACACATACAGAAAGAAGAAAGGGCCACAATCAAAGAATTATCCCTACCACTTGAATAAATAGACTGAGAGCAACAAAAGAAACCACAGACACCAGAAGAAAACAAATAAAAATTAGAGCTGAACGAAATGAAATAGAAAACAGAATAACAATTGAAAGAATTAACAAGACCAAAAGCTGGTGTTTTGAAAAATCAACAAAATTGATAAACCACTGGCCAAACTGACAAAAGAAAAACAGGAGGGGCAGCAAATAACCCGGATAAGAAATGAGATGGGTGATATTACAACAGACCCAACTGAAATCAAAAGAATCATATCAGATCACTATGAAAAATTGTACTCTAACAAACTTGAAAACCCAGAAGAAATGGATGAATTCCTAGAAATACACTACCTACCTAAACTAACACAAACAGAGGTAGGACAACTAAATAGACCCATAACAAAAGAAGAGATTGAAAAGATAATCAAAAAACTCACAACAAAAAAAAAGCCCTGGTCTGGGTGGCTTCACTGCAGAGTTCTACCAAACCTTCAGAGAGTTAACACCACTACTACTAAAGGTATTTCAGAGCATAGAAAAGGACGGAATACTACCAAACTCACTCTATGAAGCCACCATATCCCTGATACCAAAACCAGGTAAAGACACCACAAGAAAAGAAAATCATAGACCTATATCCCTCATGAATATAGATGCAAAAATCCTCAACAAAATTCTAGCCAATAGAATTCAACAACATATCAAAAAAATAACTCAAGACCACATGGGATTCATACCAGGTATGCAGGGATGGTTCAACATTAGGAAAACAATTAATATAATCCACTACATAAATAAAACAAAAGACAAGAATCACATGATTTTATCAATTGATGCAGAAAAGGCATTTTACAAAGTTCAACACCCATTCATGATAAAAACTCTCAGCAAAATAGGGATAGAAGGAAAATTCCTCAGCATAATAAAGGGCATTTTTTTTTATATATACAAAGCCAACAGCCAACATCACCCTAAATGGAGAGAGCTTGAAACCATTCCCACTGAGATCAGGAACCAGACAAGGATGCCCTTTATCACCGCTCTTATGCAACATTGTGCTGGAAGTCCTAGCCAGAGCAATTAGGCTAGGTAAAGAAATAAAGGGCATCCAGATTGGCAAGGAAGAAGTAAAAGTATCTCTATTTGCAGATGACATGATCTTATACACAGAAAACCCTAAGAAATCCTCCAGAAAACTACTGAAACCAATAAGAGTTCAGCAGAGTATCGGGATACAAGATAGACATACAAAAATCCGTTGGATTCCTCTACACCAACAAAAGGAACATCGAAGAGGAAATCACCAAATCAATGCCATTTACAGTAGCCCCCAAGAAGAGAAAATACTTAGGAATAAATCTTACCAGAAATGTAAAGGACTTATACAAAGAAAACTATAGTACACTTCTGCAAGAAACCAAAAGAGACTTACGTAAGTGGAAAAACGTACCTTGCTCATGGATAGGAAGACTTAATATTATAAAAATGTCTATTCTACCAAAAGCGATCTATACATTTAATGCAATTCCAATCCAAATCCCAACGACATTCTTTAATGAGATGGAGAAACAAATCACCAACTTCATATGGATGGGAAAGAGGCCCTGGATAAATAAGGCATTACTGAAAAAGAAGAACAATGTGGGAGGCCTTACTTTACCTGATTTTAGAACCTATTATACCGCCACAGTAGTCAAAACAGCCTGGTACTGGTACAACAACAGATACATGGACCAATGGAACAGAATTGAGAATCCAGACAACAATCCATCCACATACAAGCAGTTGATATTTGACAAAGGCCCCAAAACAGTTAAATGGAGAAAAGACAGTCTTTTTAACAAACGGTGCTGGCATAGCTGGATATCCACCTGCAAAAAAATGAAACAAGACTCATACCTCACTCCATGCACAAAAACTAACTCAAAATGGATCAAAGACCTAAATATAAAATCTAAAACAATAAAGATCGTGGAAGAAAAAATAGGGACAACATTAGGAGCCCTAATACATGGCATAAACAGTATACAAAACATTATTAAGAATGCAGAAGAAGAACTAGATAACTGGGAGCTCCTAAAAATCAAACACCTATGCTCATCCAAAGACTTTGCCAAAAGAGTAAAAAGACTACCTACAGACTGGGAAAAATTTTTAGCTATGAGGTTTCCGATCAGCATCTGATCTCTAAAATCTACATGATACTGCAAAAACTCAACTGCAAAAGATGAATAACCCAATTAAAAAATGGACAAAAGATATGAATAGACACTTCACTAAAGAAGACACTCAAGAAGCTAACAGATACATGAGGAAATGTTCATAATCATTAGCCAGTAGAGAAATGCAGATCAAAACTACAATGAGATTTCATCTCGCTCCAACAAGGCTGGCATTAATCCAAAAAACACAAAATAATAAATGTTGGAGAGGCTGTGGAGAGATTGGAACACTTCTACACTGCTGGTGGGAATGTAAACTGGTACAACCACTTTGGAAATCAACTTGGCACTTCCTTCAAAAGCTAGAAATAGAGCTACCATATGATCCAGCAATCCCACTTCTCGGAATATGTCCTAGAGAAATAAGAGCCTTTACACGAACAGATATATTCACACCTATTGCAGCACTGTTCACAATAGCAAAAAGATGGAAGCAACGAAGGTGCCCATCAAAGGATGAATGGATAAACAAATAATGGTATATTCACACAATGGAATACTATGCATCGATAAAGAACAGTGAGGAATCTGTGACACATTTTATAACATGGAGGAACCTGGAAGGCATTATACTGAATAAAATTAGTCAGTTGCAAAAGGACAAATATTGTATAAGACCAATATTATAAGAACTTGAGAAATAGTTTAAACTGAGAAGAAAACATTCTTTTGTGGTTACGAGAGGGGGGAGGGTGGGAGGGTTGGAGAGGGGTATTCACTAATTAGATGGTAGATAAGAACTACTTTAGGTGAAGGGAAAGACAAAACAACACAGGGGAGGTCAGCACAACTGGACTAAACCAAAAGCGAAGAAGTTTCCTGAATAAACTGAATGCTTCGAAGGCCAGTGTAGCAGGGGCAGGGGTTTGGGGACCATGATTTCAGGGGACATCTAAGTCAATTGGCATAATAAAATCCATGAAGAAAACATTCTGCATCCCACTTTGAAGAGTGGTGTCTGAGGTCTTAAACGCTAGCAAGCAGCCATCTAAGATGCATCAATTGGTTTCAACCCACCTGGATGAAAGGAGAATGAAGAACACCAAAGACACAAGGCAATTACGAGCCGAAGAGACAGAAACGGCCACATGAACCAGCAACTACATCATCCTGAGACCAGAAGAACTAGATGTTGCCCGGCTATAACCAATGAGTGCCCTGATGGGGAACACAACAGAGAACCCCTCAGGGAGCAGCAGGAGAGCAGTGGAATACAGCCCCCCAAATCCTCATAAAAAGACCAGGCTTAATGGTCTGACTGAGACTGGAAGGACCCTGGTGATCATGGCCCCCAGACCTTCTGTTGGCCCAGGACAGGAACCATTCCCGAAGCCAACTCTTCAGACGTGGATGGGACTGGACGATGGGTTGGAGAGGGATGCTGGTGTGGAGTGAGCTTCTTGGATCAGGTGGACACTTGAGACTATGTTGGCATCTCCTGCCTGGAGGGGAGATGACAGGGTGGAGGGGGTTAGAAACTGGTGAAATAGACACGAAAAGAGAGAGCAGAGGGAGAGAGTGGGCTGTCTCATTAGGGGGAGAGTAATTGGGAGTATGTAGCAAGGTGTACTGGGTTTAGCAAGGCATATATGATGTTTTTATGTGAGAGACTGACTTGATTTATAAACTTTCACTTAAAGCACAATAAAAATTATTTTAAAAAAACAAAACAAAATAAATCCCACCATAAAAGACAAACAGGGTACTATATAATGATTAAAGGGATGATCCATCATGAAGACATAACCATAATAAACATTTATGCACCCAATGACAGGGCCCCAAAATACAAAAAACAAAATCTAACAGTGCTGAACATAGAAATTGACAGTTCCACAATAATAGTAGGGGACTTCAATACATCACTCTAGGTAAAGGATAGAACATCTGGAAAGAAACTCAACAAAGGTACACAATCAGCCAAGTTGGCCTCATAGACATATATAGAACACTCTACCCAACTGCTGCAAAGTACATATTCATTTCCAATGCACATGCAATGTTCTCCAGAATAGACCTCATCTTAGGCCACAGAGCAATCCTCATCAAAATCCAAAACATTGAGATAATACAAAGTATCTTCTCTGACCACAACTCCATCAACGTAGAAATTAACAACGGGAAGAGTAAGGGAAAAAAAATCAATTACATAGAAACTGAATAATACCCTACTTAAAAACCACTGGGTAATAGAAAAAATCAGACTCAGAGATGGAATAAAAAAATTCCTAGAATCAAATGAGAATGAAAACACATCATACCAAAACCTTTGGGACACAGCAAGGGCAGTCCTTAGATGTCAATTTATAGCAATAGATGCACACATCAAAAAAAGAAGAAAGGGACAAAATCAAAACATTAGCTACACAACTCAAACAAATATAAAGAGAACAGCAAAAAGCCCACAGCCACCAGAAGAAAGGAAATAATAAAGATCAGAGCAGAAATAAATTAAATAGAAAAACAATAGAAAGAATCAACAAAACCAAAAGTTGGTTCTTTGAAAGGATCAACAAAATGGACAAACCACTGGCCAAAATGAAAAAAGAAAAACAGGAAAGGATCCAAATAACCCAAATAAGAAATGAAACGAGGGACATTACAACAGCCCCAACTGACATAAAAAGGATCATAACAGAATATTATGACAAACTATACTCCAACAAATTTGAAAACCTAGAGGACATGGACAAATTTCTAGAAATACGCTACCTACCCGAACTAACACAAAATGATGTTGAAAATCTAAACAGACCCATGACAAAAGCAGAGATTGAAAAGGTAATTAAAAAAAAAAAAAAAACCTCTCCCCCCAAAAAGACCTGGTCCAGGCAGCTTCACTGGAGCATTCAACCAAACATTCAGAAAACAGCTTACGCCAGTACTACTCAGACTATGTCAGAACATAGACAAGGAAGTGATACTTCTAAATTCATTCTCTGAAGCCAGCATAACCCCAATACCAAAGCCAGGCAAAGACACCACAAAAAAAGAAAATTACAGACCAATATCTCTCATAAATACAGATGCAAAAAATCTTAACAAAATTCTAGCCAACAGAATTCAGCAGCATATCAAAAAGAATAATACACCATGACCAAGTAGGATACATACCAGGTATGCAAGAACGGTTCAATATTAGAAAATCAGTCAACATAATCCACCACATAAATAAAAGGAAAGAAAAGAATTACATGATCACCTCAATTGACGCAGAAAAGGCATTCAACAAAGTCCAACACCCATTCCTGATAACAAGTCTCAATAAAATAGGTATAGGAGGGAAATTTCTCAACATAATAAAGGGCATCTAAAAAAAAAAAAAATTTTTTTTTATGCAAAGCCAATGGTTAACATCATCCTTTATGGAGAGAGGCTGAAAACATTCCCCTTGAGAACACGAACAAGATAAGGATGCCCTTTATCACCACTCTAATTTAACATTGTGCTGGAAATCCTAGCTAGAGCAATAAGGCAAGAAAAAGAAATAAAGGGCATTCTAATTGGTAGTGAAGAAGTAAAACTGTCCCTATTTAAGGATGATATGCTACTATACACGGAAAACCCAAAAGACTTCACGAGAAAACTACTGAAACTAATAGAAAAATTCAGCAGAGTAGCAGGATGCAAGATAAACATACAAAAATCAGTTGGGTTCCTATACTCCAATAAAGAGAAGGATGAAAAGGAAATCACAAAAGCAATACCAATTATAATAGCCCCTAAAAAGATAAAATACTTAGGAATAAATCTAACCATGGATGTGAAAGACCTATACAAAGAAAACTGCAAAACACTACTACAAGAAACCAAAAGAGATCCACATAAATTGAAAAACATACAATGCTCATGGATAGGCAGGCTCAACATTGTGAAAATGACAATTCTACCCAAAGCAATTTACAAGTACAGTGCAATCCCGATCCAGATACCAACAAAATTCTTTAAAGAGATGGGAAAACATCATTAACTTTATATGGAAAGGGAAGAAGCTCCAAATAAGTAAAGCATATTGGAAAAAGAAGAATAAAGTAGGAGGACTCACACTACCTGACCTCAGAATGTACCATACAGCTATGGTAGTCAAAACAGCCTGGTACTGGTACAATGACAGATATACATTGAGCAATGGAACAGAAATGAGAACTCAGATGTAAATCCATCCACTTACTGTAACCTAAACTTCGACAAGGGCCCAAAGTCCATCAAATGGGGAAAAGACAGTCTTTTTAACAAACATGCTGGCAAAACTGGATGTTCATCTGCAAAAAACAAAACAGGACCCATACCTCACACCATATACAAAAACTAATTCAAAATGGATCGAAGACCTAAATATAAGGCCAAAAACTATAAAGATCATAAAAGAAAAAAAATTGGATCAATGCTAGGAGCCTTAATACATGGCATTACTAGGATACAAACCATAACCAACAACACACAAACTCAAGATAATCTAAATAACTGGGATCTTCTAAAAATTAAACACTTATGCTCATCAAAAGACTTCACCAAAAGAGTAAAAAGAGAGCCTACAGACTGGGAAAAAATTTTTAGCTATTCCAAATCAGACAAAGGTCTTATCTTTAAAATGTACAAGAAAATCCAACACATCTACAGCAAAAAGACAAATAGTCCAATTAAAAAATGGGGAAAGGAAATGAACAGACACTTCACCAAAGAAAACATTCAAACGGCCAACAGACACATGAGGAAACGCTCACCATCACTAGCCATTAGTGAAATGCAAATTAAAACCACAACCATCTCACACCGGCATTATTGGCACGAATCAAAAAAACAGAAAATAAGCAAATGTTGGAGAGGCCGTGGGGAGATTGGCATTCTTATGCACTGCTGGTCAGAATCCAAAATGATCAACCATTTTGGAAAACGATATGGCGTCTCCTCGGAAAGCTAGAAATAGAAATACCATATGGTTCAGCAATCCCACTCCTAGGTATATACCCTAGAGAAATAAGAGTCGTCACATGAATAGACATATGCACAACCATGTTCACTGCAGAATTGTTCACAATACCAAAAAGATGGAAACAATTTAGATGCCCATCAACAGATGAATGGATAAACACACTACAGTACATAAAGAAGAGGGAGTATTATGCAACGGTAAAGAACAATGATGAATCTGTGAAGCATCTCATAACTTGGATGAATCTGGAGGGCATTATGCTGAGTGAAGTAAGCCAATCATGAAAAGACAAATATTGTATGACACCACTGATATAAAAACTCATGAAAATGTTTACACGCAAAAAGAAACAATCTTTGATGGTTACGAGGGAGGGGAGTGGTGGAGATGGAAAAACACCAAATAGAAAATAGATAACTTTGGTGAAGGGTAAGACAGTACACAATACTGGGGAAGCCAGCACAACTTGTACAAGGCAAGGTCATGGAAGCTCCATAGACACAGCCAAATTCCCTGAGGGACAGAATTGCTGGGCTGAGAGCTGTGGGGACCATGATCTTGGGGAACATCTAGCTCAATTGGCATAACACAGTTTATAAAGAAAACGGTCTACATTCTACTTTGGTGAGTAGCATCTGGGGTCTTAAAAGCCTGTGAGCAGCTATTTAAGATACAACACTGGTCTCACCACTTTGGGAGCAAGGGAGAATAAAAAAAACTAAACATACAAGGGAGAGATTAGTCCAAAGGACTAATAGACCATGTCTACCACAGCCTCCAGGCTGAGTCCAGTACAACTAAATGGTGCCTGGCTACCACCACCAACTGCTCTGACAGGGATCTCAATAAAGGGTCCCAGACAGACCTGGAGGACAATGTAGAACAAAATTCTAACTCACACACACACACACACACACAAAAAGACCAGACTTACTGGTCTGACAGACACTGAAGAAACTCTGAGAGTATGGCCCCCAGACACCCTTTCAGCTCAGTGATGGAGTCACTCCCGAGGTTCGCCCTTCAGCCAACGATTAGGCAGGCCCATAAAACAAAACAAGACTGAAGGGGTGCACTAGCCCAGGGGGGGCAAGGACTAGAAGGCAGGAGGGAACAGGAAAGCTGGTAAAAGGGAACCCAAGGTTGAGAAGAGTCTTGACATATCGTGTTGTTAACCAATGTCATAAAACAACCTGTATACTGTTTAATGAGAAACTAGTTTGTTCTGTAAACCTTCATCTAAAGTACAATTAAAAAAAGAAAAAAGAGAGAAACCCTGGCAGCAGAGCGCATCCTCTGGACCCAGGGTCCCTACGCTGAGAAACTCCTAGACCAGGGGAAGATTGATGACAAGGACCTTCCCCCAGAGCCAACAGAGCGAGAGAGCTTCCCCTGGAGCTGGTGCCCTGAATTTGGACTTCTAGCTTCCTAAACGGTGAGAGAATAAATTTCTGTTTGTTAAAGCCATCCACTGTGGTATTTCTGGTATAGGAGCACTAGGTGACTAAGAAAGCCACCCTTAAGGAGTTCGCTGAACTAGGAAACCCCTCCTTACACCAGGGGCGAGCTTTGTCAAGCCCTTCTCACATAACATACCTGCTCTGGACAATCCGAAACTAGATCACAACCCCTATTGTAAAACTTGCTCATCACTGCTCTATACCAGGCTCCTGTGTGCAGGCACCATGCTAGGCACTCCAGGTGGGCATTGCCATCCCCATTTGACAACTGGGAAAAGTGCGGGTACTCGTTACATCAAGGCATACGGCCAATAAAGGACAAAACCAGGATTCCAACTGGAAGGAAAGGGAAGGAGAAAGGGAGAGAACCAAAGCAAACATCACCGCTTTGCCTATTATATGGAGGACACTCCAGGGATTAAACCCTTCAGCCTGTGATTTAAACCGTAAAAATCCAAATCTGGAGAAATATCAGGAAAGAAATTGTTACTGTCCCTGAATTAGCACTGCTTTGGGTGCCGGGAAAACGTCAAACATTGCCCCATAAATGCTATGGTTCCTTAACATGATTTCATCTTAATTTCAAGTACTTACTAATAATGTATGCAAACTCATAGCATTTATCTCGGCACGGGATTAGACACTTCGTGAAACCAGGGAGGCAACTGACTGCTTCGTCTTCCTGAGCTACTGTGAGTCGTACATTAAAATGCATGCACCGAGCGTTTGGTCAGATGGAAGATTTTAAATGTTTAACAAATTTTTGCTGGGTTCCTTCTCCTTACATGTCCAGTGAACCAACAGGTGGCATTTAGAATGCAACGCAATTTAATTACATATTAGTGTAGAGTGTTGTAATTATGTGGGTGGTTGGGCCAAATTTTTGCAACTAAATAACAGTTACAGTATGATCCTTTAATGCAATAATTACTCTGGAGGAATAAAGCACCTGGATTTCCTTTCCTTTGTCAACTATACCACCCATCCCGTGGGGATGGGAGCTATCTTTTTCACCAAGGAAAGTTTTCACATCTCTTTTATTCATTTAACCTTGATAAAGAGGGAAATGTCATCAGGCAGAAATGCTGGGAGAGATGCTCAAGGATTGGGTTTTCTGGAGGGTACGTGTGAAAATTCAGGTTTATGCCACTATTGAACTTGTCACAAACCTACAGTGACCAAATTTCCAGAACTGAAAATCAGGACACACAATCTAAGCTATATGTTTATTTACAGATTTTATTTCCTGCACAAAATGTATACACTTAGTTACTACGCATATATCAGTGTATCATTATGGAAAGAACAATACATGAAACCTGCTGCTACTTAAGAATGTTTCCACAAGTATTCATTGGTTGTCTGCTACCTGGAAGGACCTCTACTGATAGATTGCCCCAGCCAGCCCTTGTCACACTCCCAGTCTATTAGCTTTGGACACTAAGAGAAGAACAGCAGAGCTTGCCAGCGGCTGATAACACAGGCCAAGCATAAGGTGAGCCAAATTTCAGGGGAAAGTTTTTAAATATTACAAGGTCTAATTTAAATATTTAAATGTTAAAAACAAACCACAAAAGAGCTAGAAAAAAAAATTAAGTGGCATTGATGTTATCTCTGAGTAAGATAAAAACTTCCTTAGCACAACACCAAGAACCTAAATCAGAAAGGAGAATATCAATGATTTAAATACTTCAAAAAATTTTAAACTTTCTTCCAAGTTTTTCTCCATTTGCTCCCTCCCTCTACATACAACCTGCACCCTTTTCTGCCCTGCTATGCCTGGAGAGGCTGACTGCATCACCTGGGCTCCCTCATCCTCTGGCTTCTGGTTGGGTTCAGCCAGTGGGAGGTGTTAGCAGGAGCTCAGAGGGAGTCCAAAGAGCAGTTGGGGTATTTATCTCCCATTTTTTCCTGGCTTTGGGTTATGCTTGGAATTGGGCAGTGGACAGAAGCTAGAAGAATGTTGAGGAGTATGATTTAAAAACAACAAAACCCTAGATTGCCTTGGACAGACTGTTAGTAAAAGTACGAATATTAATGAATGTGTTAATGAAGACTCAGAAAAATAGTGAGCAGCATGGAAAACAAAACATAAACCTTAGAGAATATACCTAAATTGTCATGAACAGACAATTAGCAGAAATATGAATGTTAAAGGCACTGCTTGCGAGGGTTCAGAAGGAAATGAGGAGCATGTTATTGGACACTGGAGGAAAGGAATTCCTGTTATAGAGTGGCAGAAAGCGTAACAGAATTGTGCCCTGAAGCTATGTGGAAAGCAGAACTTGTAAATGAGGAAATTGGACATTTAGCTGAGGATATTTCCAAGGAGATGTTGAAGGTGTGGCCTGGTGTCTTTTTGCCGTTTTTAGGTAAATGGAAGAAAAGAGATAAATCAAGGGAAGAACTGTTAAATAAAAAAGGAACTAAACTTGATAATTTGGGAAATTCCAAGCCTATCCAGATTGGAAAATATGTTAAAATTAAGAGATAGGAGTGAGGAAAGTGTGCTCTAGAGAAAAAGACAAAGATGTCTGTACAACCTTTTGCTAATACCTCAGAAAGTTCAAAAAGTCAGATTATTCAGTTACACAAAAGGTTCTTTGAAGGGAAGAAGCTTGTGATTCATAGAACCCCTCAGTCATTTCAGCAGAAGACGAAAATAGAGATGGTATTATCTAGGAAAGATCTTCTATCTACTGGAGTGAACCCTTGTCACATACACAGGAGACCCACAGGATTCTTGAGAATTTTATAACAGCAGAAACACTGCCAAATTGGACAGGCCTCCCTTGCCCTTTGGCTTCCAATTGGGTTCGGTCAATGGGAGGCACCAGTAAGAGATTAGAGGGTGGGAAGAGAGTGAGTTCAGGTATTTATTTCCCCAACCCCAAATGAAAGATGTTGGATCTCCAAGCTTCTACCTGCAGGAAACAGGCCGACAAAACCACTCAAGTGCAAACACATGCTATACTCATTGCTATCAAGTCAACTTCAACTCATAGGGACCCTATAGGACAGAGTAGAACTGCCCCATAGAATTTCCAAGGAGCACCTGGTGTATTTGAACTGCTGGCCTTTTGGTTAGCAGCTGAGCTTTTAACCACTATGCCACCAGGGCTCCAAACACATGCTACATTTCATAAAAAATGAAGGAAGCCTCAGAGGGCAGAGCCATAGGCCCAGAGGGCAAAGCCAAGAACCATACAAATTATTCCCAGACCTTAAAACCTTATGGAATTTGCCCAGCTGGATATTTTGAAATTCTTGAGAAAAGTGACTCCATTTTTCCTTTTATTTTCTCCCTTTTTGAACCAGAATGTTGATACTGTTATCCTGTGCCTGCTCCACCTTCTCTTTTGGGTGAAGATATTTGTTTCTTTAGTTTCTCAGGTCTACAGATGGAGAGGAATTGTGCCCCAGAATGGATCACACCCAGAACCTCACCCATACCTTAGATGATTTAAATGAGACTTTTTTTTTTAAATAGTGCACCTTTAGGTGAAAGCTTGTACACAGCAAATTATCTTCTCATTTAAAAACTTATACACAGATTATTTCATGACATTGGTTGAAATCCCTGCAATGTGTCAGCACTCTCCCCTTTTCCACCCTGATTTCCCCATTTCCAGTCATTCAGTTTTCCTGTCCCTTCCCACATTCTTGTCTTTGCTTTTGGGCAGATATTGCCCATTTGGTCTCATATACTTGATTGAACTAAGAAGCACATTCCTTACATGTAATATTATTTTTTTATAGGCCTGTCTAACTTTTGGCTGAAAGGTGGACTCCAGGAGTGGCTTCAGTTCTGAGTTAGAAGGGTGTCCAGGGGCCAAAGTCTCAGGGGTTCCTCCAGTCTCTGTCAGACCAGTAAGTCTGGTATTTTTTGTAAATTTGAATTTTGTTCTACATTATTCTCCTTCTCTGTCCAGGACCCACTGTGGTGATCCCTGTCAGAGCAGCTGGTAGTGGTTGCTGGGCACTATCTAATTCTGGGGCTTGTGAGGGCTATGGCTCATGTGGTCCATTAGTCCTTTGGACTAATATTTTCCTTGTGTCTTTGGTTTTCTTCATTCTCCTTTACTCTGAACATGATAAGACCAATAGATGTATTTTAGATGGCCGCTTGCAAGCTTTTAAGACCCTAGATACTATTCTCCAAAGTAGAATGTAGAACATTTTCTTCATAAACTATGTTATGCCAATTGACCTAGATGTCCCCCAAGACCATGGTTCTCAGCCCTCAGCCCCAGTAACTCAGTCCCTCAAAGTATTTGGATGCTTCTGGGAATCTTCCATGACCGTGCCTCCTTTGTGCTCTATAATATATATGAATATTCATGCTGTATATACAAATATGTATGTAAAAATATCCACAGCCTAACCTACATATGTACGTGGGTATACTCCTATATGCCCTCCCTCCCCTATTCAGCACACCTATCTTCATAAGTATCTGCTTGTAAGTTATTTTTACTGTTGTTGTAGGGTTGTATATGCTGTAGTATTTACTGTGGTTCTTTTTTTTTTTTTTCTTGTGTCCCTCTAAGAGTCTTCCTTTGCCTTGATTAAGTTGTGCTGACTTCCCCTATATTGTGTACTGTCTTTTCCTTCACCAGAGTTAACCCTTGCCTAATATCTAGTTAGTGATTTCCTCTTCCCACCCTCCCCTCCCTCATAACCATCAAAGGTTGTTTCTTTCTGTGTATAAACATTTCCTTGACTTTTCATAATAGTGATCTCATACAATAGTTGTCCTTTTGTGATTGACTTATTTCACTCAGTATAATGCCCTCCAGATTCATTCACGTTGTGAGATGTTTCACATATTCATCATTGTTCTCATCGTTGTGTAGTATTCCATTGTTTGTATGTACCATAATTCGTTTATCCATTCATCTGTTGATGGGCGCTTAGGCTGTTTCCATCTTTTTGCTACAGTGAATAATGCTGCAATGAATATGGGTGTGCATATGTCTATTCGTGTGATGGCTCTTATTCCTCTAGGATATATTCCTAGGAGTGGGAATAATGGATCATATGGTATTCCTGTGTGCCAGGGTTGTATTCTTTCATCATATCTATTCAATCTGTATGCTGGGCAAATAACCTGAGCAGCTGAACTATATGAAGAAGAACGGGGCATCAGGGTTGGAAGAAGACTCATTAACAATCCGTGTTATGCAGATGACACAACCTTGCTTGCTGAAAGTGAAGAGGACTTGAAGCACTTACTAATGAAGATCAAAGACCACACCCTTCAGTATGAATTGCACCTCAACATAAAGAAAACAAAAATACTCACAACTGGACCAATGAGCAACATCATGATAAACGGAGAAAAGACTGAAGTTGTCAAGGACTTCATTTTGCTTGGATCCACAATCAACAGCCATGGAAGCAGCAGTCAAGATATCAAAAGATGCATGGCATCGGGTAAATCTGCTGCAAAGGACCTCTTTAAAGTGTTGAAGAACAAAGATGTCACCTTGAAGACTAAGGTACACCTGACCCAAGCCATGGTATTTTCAATTACATCCTATGCATGTGAAAGCTAGACAATGAATAAGGAAGACCGAAGAAGAACTGATGCCTTTGAATTGTGGTGTTGGCGAAGAATATTGAATATACCATGGACTGCCAGAAGAAGAAATAAATCTGTCTTGGAAAAAGTACAACCAGAATGCTCCTTAGAAGCAAGATGGCAAGGCTGTGTCTTACATAATTTGGACATGTTGTCAGGAGGGATCAGTCCCTGGAGAAGGACATCATGCTTGGCAAAGTACAGAGTCAGCGGAAAAGAGGAAGACCCTCAACGAGGTGGATTGACACAGTGGCTGCAACAATGGGCTCAAGCATAACAACGATGGTATGGATGGCACAGGACCGGGCAGTGTTTCATTCTGTTGTGCAGAGTCACTGTGAGTCAGAACCAACTTGACAGCACCTAACAACAACAACAACATGGTATTCCTATTTCCAGCTTTTTAAGGATGCACCATATATATCATTTTCCATAGTGGTTATACCATTTTACATTCCCACCAGCAGTATATGAGAGTTCCAATCTCCCCACAACCTCACCAGCATTTATTGTTTTCCAAATTTTTGATCAGTGCCATTCTTGCAGAGGTGAGATGGTATCTCATTGTCTTGATTTACAACTCTCTAATGGCTAATGATCACAAACATCTTTTCACATATTTGTTGTCTGCTTGAATGTTCTGACTGGTGAAGTGTCTGGAGATTTGAGACTTTTGAGATGATGAAATTTAAATGAGATTTCAGACTTTGAGCTGATGCTGTAATGGGTTGACATTTTGGGAAACCTGAAGTGAGTATATTTTGCATGTGGGACAGACATGAATCTTTGGGGGCCAGCATTGCCATCGAGTCAATTCTGACTAATAACAACCCTATAGGACAGAGTAGAACTGCCCCATATGGTTTCCAAGGCTGTAATCTTTACAGAAGCAGACTGCCACATCTTTCTCCCATGGAGTAGCTGGTGGCTTTGAATCACCGACGTCTCTGTTAGCAGCCAAGCACTTAACCACTGCACCACCAGGATTCCTGACAGTATAATTATAAAAAAAAGAAAACCATTGCTGTCGAGTCCATTCTGACTCACGGTGACCCTATAGGACAGAGTAGAACTGCCCCCATAGGGTTTCCAAGGACCGGTTGGTGGATTTGAACTGCTGACTTTTGGTTAGGAGCCGAGCTCTTAACCACAAAAACACCAGGGCTCCAATAGTAGACTCCCAAAAATGTATATGTCATAATCTCTAGAGCCTTTGAATATATTACTCTGTCCTATAGGGTCCCTGTAAGTCGGAATCAACTCGACGGCACTGGGTGGGTTGGGTATGTGGCAAAAAGGACTTTGCAGATATGACTAAGTTAAGGATCTTGAGATGGGGAGAGTATCCTACATTATGCAGGTAGATCAACTATAATCACTTGGGTCCTTTAAAGTGGAGACCTTTTCCCAGCTGTGGTCAGCGGGAGATGTGACTATGGACGAACGGTCAGAGTGATGCAACATTGCTGATTTTGAAAACAGAGAAAGGAAGCCATGAGGCAAAGATGAGGGCAGCCTCTAGAAGCTGGAAAAGGCAAGAAAACAGATTCTCCCCTAGAGATTCCAGAAGGAATGTAGCCATGTCAACACCTTGATTTTAGCGTAGTGAGACTCATACCAGACTTCTGAACTCCAAAACTGTAAAACAAATTTGCATTGTTTAAGTCACCAAGTGTGCAGTAATTTGTTTTAGCAGCAATACGAAACTAACCCATAATACATCATCTTACATAATCTGCACAATCCCATAATGTAGGTATTGTTGTTCCTATTTACAGACGCTGAAACTTAGGTTCAGAGAAATAACATGCAAGTTAAATATAAGAATTGGGATATAAACCCAAGTCTTTGGATGCTAACTCCAACACCCTTTTCAATGTTGGAAATGAAGGCACCCCATTTTTTGGCAACCATTCCTGAGAAGGCGGCCAGTGAACTTAGTGCTGCACTCTTAGTAGACTACAGAAGTAATGGGCCTGCCACCAACACCCATCTGAACCACCCCACGGAATGACTGGAAGGGCCCAGATGTTCTAGATGTTCCACAAGTGTCAGAGGGGACGGGTAGGGCCTGAGTCCAAAATCAGAGTCTAAAACCACTGAGAGGTTTCAGGCTCTCTGGGACAGCAGATGCATCAAAACATCAACAAATAACTCAGTGACCCAAGAAAGTTCCAGAAGGGTGGGGTAGCAATATGACTGGTAGGATCAGCATGGACTGGAGGAACTAGAAAAGCTGGGACTCGGGCTGGGCTTTGGTCCATGACTAAGATGAGGAAACAAAAAAGGGCATTTCAAAAAGCAGGATGAAGTGGGACTAACACGTACTCCATTCCTCTAGAATGTAAGCTCTGTCAGCACATGGTCCTGCTATGACATGTTCGCCATCTTATTCCCAGCACCTACACAGCGCCTGGCACAATGAAGGGTCTCAATAATATTTGCCAAAAAGAAGGAATGAATTAATGGTTATTCAATACCTTTACATGCCATACACTGTACACAACGAACGAAGGTAGAACTTCAATCACTCGAAAACATATTTATTGAGTACTGAGGAAAATACAGATAACTAGGACGTGTCTTATCCAAGCTAAAAAGGTGATGTGTCCACATCCACCTACCTTCAGCTTAAGCAGAAGCAAAGTGCCCAATACAGTAAACCATACACGTGTTTGATGAGAGAAGTAGTAACAAATGAACGTTTAGCAAAACAGGTGAAATCTGAGCAGGAGTTAAAAGACTGAGAGCAGTTTGGTAAGTGGAAACGCTTTGGGAGGATATACCAAGTGGAGGGAATAGCATGGTAAGTGACTCAAAGAGGCTGCGACTGTCCTGGAGATACACTCTCTGCCCTTCTCTGCTGGTGCTTTGAGCCCTGACAGCTTACCTCTGAGGAGTCCATCAACTGGCCTCCTTTGCCCTCTGGCTTCCAGTTGGGTTCAGGCAATGGGAAGGTAAGAGGTTAGGGTGAGAACAGAGTGAGGTCAGGTGTTTTTTCCCCCAGCCCCCTCCCTGCAAAGCCTCAGCTTGGCAGTGCCTATATTCCTGAGCCAAAGCCCTTGGTTCCTGTGTGGTGACCCTCTCCTGAGCTACAGCTCTTTCTCAGAATTCTAGTAACCACTCTCTACCTGTTGCTCCAGGGCCCAAGATCCCCCACCACCCTGTGTGCCTCCCCTAACCCTGTCCCCACCTCTGTAAAGAGCCCTTTCATTAAACCCTCCTACACAGTACTGCTGCCCAGAGACCCTGACTGGTACAGTGAGTTTGGGCAATGGAAGACCAACTAGATTTGACTGATGTTGAGAAAACCAGACAAGAAGAAATATCTTCAGCCAAATTTTAAAAGGCCATGCCAGGGAACTGAGGCTTTATATGGAAAAACAATGTTCTGGGAAGTAACAGAACACAGGGGCAACTTTGAGAAGATGCATCTGGGGTCAGGGAGGGGAGACAAAATCACTACAGGAAGTCAGGAAGGTGCTGCAGTGGTCCAGGTATGAGTGACTGAATTAGGCGCTAGCATTAAAAATGCAAAGATTCAGATAAGATGGAAATTGGGAAGAGAGAATGAATGGGAAGAGCCCCTGGGAGAAAAACAAGCCAAAGTTCACATCCAGGCAGTTGAGAAAAAGGAGTTCTGTGAGCAGAAGCGGGGAACTCAATGCAAAGCCTGTTTGGGCTAATTTTGGAGAGATTGGTTTGAAGTTCTGGAAGTGAGATTGCTTGGAATGAGCATTCCATGACTGTGAAGAAGGAGGGCAGCAGTCTAGAGCAGGTGCACACTGGGAAAAGGAAGAAATTAGGTTGGATGGGCGTATGTTAATAAAGTTTAGGTTTCAAATTTTAATCCTAGATAATCGTAATCCCACCTAGGTGTCACAAGCCAGCAACCTGCAGGCCAAATGCAGACCAGGTTGTATTTTTTAATTTTTAAATTAGTTGCCAACATTAAAAATTCTGGCTATCTCACCAAAAAAAAAAAAAAAAAAAAAGCCCAGGATTTTGGCCTCTCTGACCACACTGGGTCCACGTTCTCCCACGGCAACACTTGGCCAGAACTGCACAGCCACTGCTCACCTCAAACCTGCACAGGGTTCCAATTCGCCCTCGTTCTGTCACTCATTTACATTACCTGCTTGGCCCTGGTGTGCATTCCTGGTGTGCATTTGAGTTTCAGTCCCTGCTAGTGGCAATGAGAATCCTTGGAGGTTCTTAATGAAACCAAAGTCTTAGAAAGACCTCCTGGGAAGTATTAAGAGGATGAATTGGGGCAATTCAGTTGAATTCAACACTTCTGAGTACTTACTTCAAACCAGGCATTGTGCTAAGCCCAGATATTGTGCTAGGCGTTAGGGAGACAGCGATGAATAAGAAACCAAAAACCAAACCAAGCACAGTAGAGCTGCCCCATAGGGTTTCCAAGGCTGTAATCTTTCCAGAAGTAGACTGCCACTCCTGGAGAGCGGCTGGTGGGTTCAAACCGCTGACCTTTCAGTTAGCAGCTGAGCATTTAACCACTACACCAGCAGAGAAGGGCCTAGTGTCACAGAAAAACCATAGATATGAAGATCCCTTAAGGGGCTGTTTCAGAAATTCAGGCACCAGCGAGGGCTGGGTCTAGGCAATGGAAACAGAAATGAAGGCACATGTTGAAGAAAGTTTTGCAACAAATTGCAATAGGGGATAAAGAACAAGAATGTGATAGAAAAGCTATGACCTTCTTCAGGTGGCTATATCGAAGAGAGGGTGGAGGAAGTTAACAGTATTGGATTACTCTATGTGTAGCAAAGGTCCAAAGAGGGAGAAGGACACCGCCCCCCTTGAATACCAAATAAGTGTTATTATGGGACAGGATTATACAGGCTGCACCCTTTTTCCTGGCACACACCCTCTTGTGTAATGCTGGCATTATCCTCTCCTGGTATGCAGGAAGTGGATTACTATATTGTTAACAAATAAAGAGGGTACAGCAATCTTCATTTAGCCCTGCAGGGCCAGGCTGGAATTGTACCTTCAGAGCTGTTAAAAGGCCAAACATTTGTTTAAATATTAAGCTGTGAAGCCCCACTGGTGGACAAGGACTATCATCCACGAAATGGGAACAATGGTATACAACTTCCTGATAACTCAAGGTCTGGAGCCACTGAGTTTTTCAGTTCCTTAACTCTTTAGGGATGAGTTGTAGGAATTTTCTTTAAGAAGTTACTAAAAATGAGTACTGCAGGAGCGCCTCAGTGGTGCAAACAGTTAAGCGCTCGGCTACTAACCAAAAGGTTGGTGGTTCAAACCTTGGAAGAAAGGCCCAGGTATCTGCTTCTGAAAGGTCACAGCCATGAAAACCCTACGGAACGCACTTTTAGTCTGCAATGCCTGGGGTCTCCATGAGTCAGAATCGACTTGACAGCAACTGGTAGGTTGGCTAATGGGCACTTTACAAGTAAAACAGTGGCTCCCTTTGCTGCTGAAAGCTCCCTACAAGTTTCCCTAGCCTATACTTCTTTATGTTCCCACTGCTATTTAAGGTGGATCGACCCAATGGCTACAGCTTTCTTTTAATGGGTGGGGCCCTGGTTAAGCACACAAATCCACCAGCAGCTCAACTGGGGAAAAGACTGGTGATCTGCCTCTGTAGAGATTTACAGCCCTTCCTTTTCCAGCGGGATAAGACAAATTTACATCACTATAAATCAGTTTCTGGCAGGCTTTTGCAGTTTGTGTCAGGCTTTTTATGGTTAATATTTGGTGTCCTGGGTAAGGAAAACCTTAAAAATCAAATTAAGACGTCTGTATTAATTTTCCTCTTCCACACCCTGGTGTGTTCTGTAACTTTCCTGATACAGATACACACAGACTACAGTGGGGACGCAGGCGATGATGAAAGGGAAAGAGTCAGAGGGATAGCATGGAAGCAGGACCTGCTAAATCACGAGCAGGAGCTTGCTAGTGGGACAAGGAAAAGGCAAAGCAGGCAGAGAAAGGCACATTGAGAAGCCCTGAGAATGGACACAGCATGGCCTGTTTGAGATACGCTCAGTACACAGGATTGTGGAGTGTCCTGGGAGACCCTGCATGGTGCAAACAGTTGTTAAAATAAAAATCACATAAAGCAAAAAAAAACGATTTATAGCCTTGGAAACCAGGGCTTCGAATCAGTTTATTCCGGTTCTAATCCCTGCTGAGAATCTGCATTTCCACCCCAGATATACTGAATCAATATCTACATTTTAACAAGATCCCCCAGATGATTCTTATGAATACATAAGAATTTGTGGCAGCTGTTGTGGGTCGATGCACTGTCCTAGGCGTAAGGATTCTTGTGTGTACATAAGAATCACCTGGAGATCTTGTGAAAATGTAGATTCTGCTTCAGCACATCTAGGGTAGAAATGCAAATCCTCAGCAGGGGTTCAAACCGAAATGAACCAGTTCAAAGCCCTGCTAGAAACCCTATGGGGTAGTTCTACTTGTTCCTATAGGGTCTCTATGAGTCAGAATCAACTCAACGGCAATGGGTTTTTAATGGGATACTTATTTTACAATCAGAGAAGATATTACTATGAGAAGGGATTGACAATTTCACCAAATCAATATAATTTCCAAGCACAAAACAAAAATTTACAGAAGGAAAACTCACATTTTGGAACCAGAAAGGAAAAATAATAAGTCAGTCAACTGGATTATTTCAATGTAAAGTTAAAGGTTTTGACTAAATTTTAGAGAAGGAAAAAAATGTCTTGTTACTCTGCTTGCTTTAGCCAGTGGGAGCTTTACGTCTCAAGTTCTATTGTATAAATAAGCACAACTTAGCTCCTCTTCAATTCCATCTTTCACAGTGAGCCTCTAGTAAGCATATTTCAAGTTTTCTCTTAACGTCTGCGAATGCCTATTTGTGGGGCTCTGGTGGCAAAGTAATTAAGAACTTGGCTATTAACCAAAAGGTCACAGCTTGAATCCACCAGCCGCTCCTTG
Organism: Loxodonta africana; assembly: GCF_030014295.1. Lineage (NCBI taxonomy): Eukaryota > Metazoa > Chordata > Mammalia > Proboscidea > Elephantidae > Loxodonta > Loxodonta africana. The sequence continues at coordinate 10,278,967 of NC_087351.1, forward strand.
GAAACTCTGTGGGGAGTTCTACCCTGCCCTATAGAGTCGCTATGAGTCGGAATCAACTCCACGGCAGTAGGTTTGGTTTGGTTTTTGTACGCCTGTGTGTACACATCCCCAGACAATGCACTGGAGCAGGAGGCCTGATACGGAATTAGTTCACTCTCAGTCACACGTCAGGGCTCAATTTAGGCCTTGGTTTCCTGGACCTGTTCAACGATTTCAATAAAATTAGTCATAGGCCTCAGGAGCATTGGGATTCCTGCTCAGAGTCTCAATTGAAAGGAGCCCTGAAGGGTGGAGTTTCACCATAATCAGGTGACTGGGCATCCAGTGCGTGAGGTCTTGACACAACAAGAAAAAGACTCTTTAATTAAAGGCTATACATCTGTTATTTGAAAATAGTTGGAGAGACACTAAACTCAATCCCTTAATGGTTAGGATAGGATGAGGTGTAGGCAGGTAGCAGGTGTGTCAGGTTCCCTAACAGCTCATATCATTACTATGCCCAATGAAATGGCACAGTTATCGCCCTGGTAAAGCCTTGTCTGAAGGAGTTTCAGGAATCAGGAGACCTGAGTCCACATTCCAGGCAGTGCCAGGTAGGGCTAGTCTTTACCCACTCGGGGCCACACTTTCCTCATTGATGGAATTACGGATTGGACTGGGCGGCTTCAAAGTTTCTTTCCATCTCTAAAACCCTGTGATTCTATAAACGAGGGGAAGAGGGAAAAAGAGTTACACAAAAAGGCACTCAAGTGGGGATACTTGTTCCACTAACTCCTCAGATTGACAGGAGCTGTGACTTATTGTGGCAAAGAATAACAAGGGACATAGAACATAAGAATGACAGACCTGGAGCATAATCAGAATGGAAAGCATATCTCCCATTCTCTTCCCCCAAGTCCCACTCCTGGACCATTATCAACCGTGATTGGCTGGGCAACTGTTGTGAGTAGATGCACTATCCTAGACATAACAAAATCATCCCTTCCCCTACAAAAAAAAAAAAAAAACCAGGGCTCTGAACATTTCTAACCAGTCCCTCCTCTGCCCAAGTTATACATAAGAATCACCTGGGGATCTTATTAAAATGTAGATTCTGGTTCAGTATATCTGGTGTAAAAATGCAAATTCTCAGCAGGGAACTTGTTAGAAATGTGAATGGGTTCGAACCACAATGAACTGATTCAAAGCCTTGGTTAAAACACATTATTTTCCTATGGCAACATCATGGGCTACCTTTAGATCAAATAGCCCGGGAAACATAAAAGTATCACAGAGTGAAATACACAGGCCTTCCTTCCAGAAGTCAGGAATTGGTCCCAAGATAAATACACAGGTATGTCTTCTCCATTGACATAGACAGGGCTGGAGCTCCCAGATAGAATAAAAGCTTCCTGAGGGCAGGGCTGGGGTCAAAACTTGGAAACTCATTGTGATTAGAAGGGAGTAGCTCCTCCATGGTGGCGCAATCATTAAGCACTCTGCTGCTACCCAAAAGCCTGGCAGTTCAAACCCACCCATTGGCTCCACCAGAGAAAAGACCTGGCGATCTGCTCCCATAAAGATTAACCAAAAAAAAAAAAAAACCAAACCCAGTGCCGTCGAGTCCATTCCTACTCACAGCAACCCTATAGGACACAGTAGAACTGCCCCATAGAGTTTCCAAGGAGCCCCTGATGGATTTGAACTGCTGACCCTTACACCACCGGGGTTTCCGCCTGTAAACATTGCAGCCTAGAAAACCCTGTGGGGCATTTGTACTGTCAAATGGGGTCGCTATGAGTTGGAATTGACTCCATGGCACATAACAACGGCAGTTCCTGATACTTAAGGGAGATCATCGACACCATCACCCACCTTGCATCTATAAAGCACCTACTATGTAGGACACAAGAGATAAACTAGGTCATTAACTGGAGATGCCCAGTTCTTTTTTTCATGTGAGTCAGAATCATCGAGGTGAATAAGGCCTCAATGACCTCAGACAGGATTCTAGGGACCATAAAGAATGTCTGTAGAAAGTGTATATAATATTCTTCTGGGTAGTTTGGGGCAGGAGGGAGGAGGACCCTAAAAGCACATTGGAATCATGGCTTAGCATAGAAGTCGTCCAGTTTTTGCCTTTCCCAAAGTTATAGGCATAGATAGCCCCAGAACGTGTTGCTGTCAAGTCAATGCCAACTCATGGTGACCCATGTATTACAGATTAGAACTGCTTCACAGGGTTTTCTTGGCTGTAACCTTTACAAGCAGATGGAGAGTTTTCTTCAGCAGCGCTGCCGAGTGGGTTTGAACCGCCAACCTATAGGTTAGTAGCCGAGAACAAAGCACTGGCACCACCCAGGGACACAGATAGCCCCAATGCGTTCTGAACTTCCTGTTTTTTACAAAGTTCTCTCTCCATTTTGCTGCCCAAAATTAGCACTAAGGGGATGCTTGGCTGGACCTGCTTTTCTTCATCTTTTTGCCAACTACGTTTGCTAGATTATAAAGACTTTTCAGGCTGGAAATTAAGAAGCAACTACATAGTTGACTTCAGGCCTGGTCTGGGTAGCTTTTAGCAACCTAACCCCACTGCTCCTATTTACCAAAGCTGCAGGGTCAGAGAGGAGGCATGTGGGTGGAGGGGGGGCAGGAAAAGCTGAAAAGAGGAAAGATGAACATGCATCCGTGCCCAGAAGTGCCTCGTCACGGGTCTGTCTCCAACCCTGATTGAGACACTTCGCATGTTACAACACATAGGATTAGCACAGGCAAGATGGAGGGAGAAACTGTTATGCAAAGGAATGCTGGTTTCCTACCAACACTCCAGTTCATTTTCCCTGGCAGAATGCCAGACCACTGCACTCACAGGCCTGGGGCCCCTGACTGACATCTCCAGAGCTCCAGCTCCAGATGTCTCTATGTATTTGTTCAGCCAGTGAAAAAACAAGCCTAAAAATTAAACACGGTTATTTCTCAAACCATCAGTTATCTCCTCGACAAATTGCGGGTTTTAGATGTAATCATAAGCAACCCTCCCCAATCCACTTATTCATTCAGTACATATTTATTGAGTACCTTCCATGTATTAGGACTGGGGTACAATGGTAATGGCCATGAGCTTGCAGTTCTGTGAGGGAACCAAAAAAAAAAAAAACCCATTGCCTCGAGTCAGTTCTGACTCATAGTGACCCTACAGCACAGAGCAGAATTGCCGCATGGGGTTTCCAAGGAGCGGCTGAAGGATTCAAACTAGCTAACAGTGGAGCTCTTAACCACTGCACCCACCAGGGCTCCAGTCAGGGGAACAGGCACTAATAAATGGTACTTATTTCACCCCTGTATGCCAGGTGCAGGGCTAAGTGCCTTCAATACTCTGGAAGACATTATCCTCATTGTACAATGAAGAGGTACAGAGAAGTTCAAAAACCAAGGTTATGCTACTAGTCAATGAAAGTATCAGGTACACAGAGTCTAGAGAAACCCTGAGAGTATGGCCCCCAGACACCCTTTCAACTCAGTAATGAAGTCACTCCTGAGGTTCACCCTTCAGCCAAAGACTGGACAGGCCCATAAAACAAAACGAGACTAAAGGGGCACAGCAGCCCAGGGGTGGGGAACTAGAAGGCAGGAGGGGCAGGAAAGCTGGTAATAGGGAACCCAAGGTTGAAAAGGGAGAGTGTTGACATGTCGTGGGGTTGTTAACCAATGTCATAAAACAATATGTGTACTAACTGTTCAATGAAAAACGAATTTGTTCTGTAAGCCTTCATCTAAGGTACAATAAAAAAAAATTTTTTTTTAAGTGTCAGGTACAGAAGCCTGGTCACCTGACTTCCTGGGCTGTGCCTTTTCCAATCTCAAAGGCTCTTAACCTGGGGCTGGTAAACTTGGGTAGGAAAAAAGCTACGTCTTTATTTTCAATAATCTCTAACAGAAATTTAACATTTTACTCAACAATAAACAGAGGCAACAAGCCACAGCAGTATTAGCGGTGTCTGGGATGGCCTCCTGTAGAAACCACAGACAGTTCGTTACACCGCAGGAGTTGTCTCTATCTGAAAGTAGCGCTTATGCTCATTACTACTTCAGAAGTATGGCAGATATTAGGTCCACTGCCAGATCTTCTTATTTAATGCATTAGTAAAGAAGCGCATAAATTATTAAATCATAAATTGTTTTACTGTGACAAGTGTTTTGGAATTAGTTTCCTTTATAATACTCTGCTTTTTATTTTTTATCTTTAAAAGCGTTGTTCTGAGAAGGGGTCCTTAGTCGTCACCATACTACCAAACGGGTATAAAAAGAAAAAAACATGGTCGGAGCCCTTCCTCCCCCGCGGGACCACTGGCAAAGGCAGGCTCCGCGCGCTGTGTCCTGAGCAAGGAGCCGGGTTGAGATTTTCATCATTGACAGAGAGAGATGAGGAGGACAGGAAAGGAGCACGATTCCATCAGAGGAGCCTTTCCCCCCTTTCCCAGTTCTGTCCAGCACGACCCCTAAAGGTCCTCCTCCGCCGGTTCCAGCCTCCGCTCACCCCTCCACCGCCCATCTGTCTCTCGGGCACTGTTAGTGGATAAATGTCACCCCTGCGGGCAGGAGGGCCGACGCCAGTCCCAGACTCCCCCGTGGTTGAGCACCCACTCCTGCTGAGAGACACAGCCAACAACTGGAAGCCTCCAGAAATTCCCACACACCAAGACCACTTTGGTTTTTAACCCGCCCCTCGCAGGTTGGCCTCTTGGCCCGGGACTCTCGACATTTGGGGGAGGAAAAGCCCAGCAACCCGGGGTCCAGGGCCAGGGCAGCAAAAACTGCGGGTGTCCGGGGGCGGGAAAGGAAAAGGAAAACGGTCTGGAGCGCAGGACGGGGGTCTGCGGAGTCCCAGCAGCGGGGGCAGAGTTGGGCCTTGGGACGGCTTTCTGTTCCCGCCCGGTCCCCCTCCCCTGGCCAAGGGCCGGAGATCGACCCCTAGATGCCTCTTACCCAGGTGCCAGCGGAGCCTCCGGCCACAGCGGTGGCGCAGCGACAGCTATCGCTCCCTGTCCCGGCTGCGCGGCCTCGGCTAGGGCCCCGCCCGCCCGCCCGGTCCCCCCCCGGCCCGCGGAGGCTGGAGGCGGGGAGAGCGCGGCTCGCCCCAGAGGTCCCGGAAGGTCCCGCCGCCGGCCCCGCCCGGCGCCCCAGCCCCGGCCCCATGGACTAGTGCAGACCGCACCCGGGCCCGGAGCGCGCACAGGGGACGGAGCCGGGATCGCCAGTCCAGTCGGCCCGCTGCCCTGCCCGCGGGGCCCGACTTGCCCCTGACCCCCGCGTGCCCTGGAGCGCTGCCCGGCGCCCTCGCGAGTCAGCGGAGGCCACGGAAGCCACCGGACGCTCCGGCCCCCAGGGTGTCAACCGCGTTGCGTAACCCGGCGGGCGAAAGCCGAGGCTGTGCGCTGCCGATAAAAGCTCCGGCAGTTCGCTTTGGGTCCTCCAGCGCTCCCCGTGCTTCCCACCTGGTTCCCACGAGTATCCCGAGAGTCACCAATTCCCCCGCTCATTTCACAGATAAGGTAACAGAGAAGCGCAACGACTTCCCTTGGGAAGCGCTGGAGCCGCGCTCAGACCTTGGGCGCAGGCTGGGTGAGCTGGCGTTCAGCCGCCCGCCTCCACAACGTGTTCTGGGCCAACTGTGTGACCAGAATGTTTTATTTGTCTGCTCTTTCTAGATACGTGCAAAGTTGAAGTGAGTGGTTCTCCACCCCATCAGATCCAGCGGCCCTTTTTATACTGTATACGGGGTGTCCCAAAAGTATCACTGCACTTTTCAGCTTTAATAATTTCAGAAGCTTAGAAGCTACAAACTTATAATCTTTAAAACTGTTTTTTTACACTTATTTGTAAATTTTGAATAATTAGTTCTTTTAAATTTTTTTTAGCTCAAGCACCGTTTTTTATCTTCACTCGGAGGCACTGGTTGCCTCTACAATAAAACCATGACGGCTCCACAGCTACAATTGCGAACTGTAGGCCTCTATCGGCAAACTCAGCGCTACCAGCAGCCCTGCTTCTGGGACGCGATTCTCTGATACGGGGAACAACTCTGGCAAAGCAGCTCTGAACAAAGGAAGCCCAGTCTTAGTTCTTCCAAAAGATCCATTCCTGGAAAGTTCAGTATATTAAAACCATGCAAAATGCTTAGTGTTTATAATTATCTGAGCCTAGAATCTAATTTTTTTTAACTCCCCCCAAAGTTGATTTTCATATGCTTGAGTGCTGGGACAGAGTAGGGGACCCCAGAAAGCATGCAGGACTTAAAAAAAAAAAAAAAAAAAAACCCTTGCCATCGAGTCATATTCCAACTCGGTGAATAGTTGTATGGGACCGTCCACACAGCACAGGATGTCAGCAACCCTGGTTTCCACCATCTAAATGCCAACAGACTGTGTTCTAATCGTCTGACAAATAAAAACTCCCCCATGTTTCTAAAATGTCCTGCCCCACCTTCCAGTCCCACCACCTCCCCAGCCCAGCTAAGAGACCCTGGTTTAGATGAGAAGGATACAAGCAGGGTGGTTTGAGATTGGTGGCTGGGGAATCAGACTCAGAGTGAAGGAACATGTCCTGAGAAGATCCCATATGCTGAGGGCTTCTACCTGTCCTCATTCCATTATCTCACCTAAGACCCCTCCTTCCACTGCAACAAAGAACACTTGAGAGTAGCTAAAGGCATAAAAGGTAGAACAGGGTAGTCACTTGCCCACCAGACAGTGAGAAAGGGGACTGGAATTTTACTCACTCATTCAAGCTTTCACTCTTCTGGCTAATGAATATTCCGAGTCCCTAAGCAAGATGGTACAGTAGTGAAAATACTCCACCCTAGAGCAACAAAGTGTTCTCCTATTTCGACTCATGGCAATCCGCTGTTTTACAGAATAGAACTGTTCCACAGTTTTCTTGGTTTAATCTTTAGGGAAGCAGATCGCCAGGCTTTTCTTCTGTGGCATCATTGGGTGGGTGTGAGCCACCAACCTTTAGGTTAGTAGTCAAGTACAAACCACTTGCACCAACCAGAGACAACAGATAGACAGTAGAATGCTATAGAGCGCAGGTGTGGCTCTGGCCAACTTACTCTCTCCAGTGGGATCTTCTAGGACATAAGAAAAATGCTAGTTCTGAAATCAAGTCTTTCTGGTAAGTTTAGTCCCAAACTCACCTTTGGGCAATTCTTTTTGCCTGGATTTCCTCATCTATAAAATAGAGATAAAATCTATCCTCCTGTCTCAAGTGTATACCCATTGCCATTGAGTCTACTCCAATTCATGGAACTCCCAAATATGGTTTCCAAGGCTATAATCTTTACAGGCATTTTTGCTTTTTAACACTTTAAAGAGATCTTTTGCAGCAGGTTTGCCCAATGCAATAGGTCATTTGATTTCTTGACTGCTGCTTCCATGGACATTCATTGTGGATTCAAGTAAAATGAAATCCTTGACAACTTCAATCTTTTCTCCATTTATCATGATGTTGCTTATTGATCCCGTTGTTAGGATTTTTGTTTTATGTTGAGGTGTAATCCATACTGAAGGCTATAGTCTTTGGTCTTCATCAGTAAGTGCTTCAAGTCCTCTTCACTTTCTGCAAGCAAGGTTACGTCATCTGCATAACGCGAGTTGTTAATGAGTCTTCCTCCAATCCTGATGCCCTGTTCTTCTTCATATAGTCCAGCTTCTCCGATTAACTATGCAGCATACAGATTGAATAGGTATGGTGAAAGGATACAACCCTGATGCACACCTTTCCTGATTTTAAACCACAAAAGTATCCCCCCGTTCTGTTCAAATGACAAGTTCCACATGAGCACAATTTAAGTGTTCTGGAATTCCCATTCTTCCCAATGTTATCCATAATTTGTTATATGATCCGCACAGTCAAATGCCTTCCCAGAGTCAATAAAACACAGGTAAACGTCTTTCTGGTAGTCTCTGCTTTCAGCCAAGATCCATCTGACATCAGCAGTGATATCCCTGGTTCCACATTCTCTTCTGAATCAGGCTTGAATTTCTGGCAGTTCCCTGTCGATGTACTGCTGCAACCATTTTTGAATTATCTTCAGAAAAATTTTACTTGTGTGTCATATTAAGGATATTGCTCGATAATTTCCACATTCTGTTGGATTACCTTTCTCCAGAATGGGCACAAATGCTAATCTCTTCTAGTCAGTTGACCTGGTCACTGTCTTCCAAATTGCTTGGCATAGACAAGTGAGTGCTATTCTATGCCAGATATGGGACCGATCACTTTAGATGTATTAACTGATTTAATGACAATTAGATAAGTTAATACATACAAAGTGAATGCTGCCATACCTGGCACAGAAGAATTACCTGGTAAACAGGTGGTAGGTGCTAGTATTATTTTATTGCTGTTGTTGTTAAGAAATGCTCACTCAGATGTGGTACCAGGTGCTGAGGAGAATGAAGTTAAAACATCCCTCCTTTAAGACAAAGGGAACAGTATGAATATCAGGCCCAGGGCAAGAAAAAGAAGACGGTTTCTCAAAGATGGGAATTACGTGCGCTGTGGAAAAGCTGTTTACAGGGTAGGCAGATGGCAAAGCGCCTGTTTAAATATAACTCTGAACCTGGGAGGGAAGCAATGTCCACAAAAGATGAAGCCAAAAGTGAAGGAGACTCCGGTCTCTCCTTCAAAACAAATGAATGCAGGTGGCTGTTCCTTCTGCCTCAGGAGTACCACCTCGCGGAAGACGGGCCTGGTGATCTGCGTTGTTCCTTCTGCCTCAGGAGTACCACCTCGCGGAAGACGGGCCTGGTGATCTGCGTTGTTCCTTCTGCCTCAGGAGTACCACCTCGCGGAAGACGGGCCTGGTGATCTGCGTTGTTCCTTCTGCCTCAGGAGAACCACCTCGCGGAAGACGGGCCTGGTGATCTGCTGCCATTAAGGTTACAGCCAAGAAAACCCCATGGTGCAGTTCTGCTCTAACACACGGGTCACCATGAGTTGACACTGATTCAATGGCAAGGTGCTTTTTTTTTTCAAGGAACCACTCAGTTGAACACAACACACTTGTATGGGGTAAAAGACACAGTGCTAAACCCTTAGGACAAAAAGATGAAGAATATACGGTTCCTGCCCTCAATGGGGATATCATTGCTGAGGTCAGATGGATCCTGGCCGAAAGCAGAGAATACCAGAAAGATGTTTACCTGTTTTATTGACTATGCAAGGGCATTCGACTGTGTGGGTCATAACAAATTATGGATAACATTGTGAAGAATGGGAATTCCAGGACACTTAATTGTGCTAATGAGGAACCTGTACATAGATCAAGAGGCAGTTGTTCAGACAGAACACGGGAATATTGTACGGTTTAATGTCAGGAAATGTGTGCGTCTGGGTTGTATCCTTTCACTATACCTATTCAATCTGTAAGCTGAGCAAATAATCCAAGAAGCTGGACTATATGAAGAAAAACGGGGCATCAGGATTGGAAGAAGACTCATTAACAACCTGCGTTATGCAGGTGACACAACCTTGCTTACTGAAAGTGAAGAGGATTTGAAACACTGGTGAAGATCAAAGACTACAGCCTTCAGTGTGGGTTACACCTCAACATGAAGAAAACAAAAATCCTCGCAACTGGACCAATAAACAACATCATGAAAAACAGAGATAAGACTGAAGTCGTCAAGGATTTCATGCTACTCAGATCCACAGTCAACACCGATGGAAGCAGCAGTTAAGAAATCAAAAGATGCGTTGCACTGGGCAGATCTGCTACTAAAGACCTGTTTAAAGTGTTGAAAAGCAAAGACGTCACCTTGAAGACCAAGGTGCACCTGACTCAAGCCATGGTGTTTTCAATCGCCTCTTATCCGTGAGGAAGCTAGATGATAAATAAGGAAGACAGAGGCAGAATTGACACCTCTGAATTGTGGTGTTGGCGAAGAATACTGAATATACCATGGACTGCCAAAAGAACAAACAAATCTCTCTTGGGAGAAATACAACCAGAATGCTTGTTACAAGTATGAACTGTGAGACCACCTCTCACATACTTTGGACACGTTAGCAGGAGGGACCAGTCCCTGGAGAAGGAGATCACGCTTGGTAAGGTAGAGGGTCAGCAAAAAAGAGGAAGACCCTCAATGAGATGGACTGACACAGTGACTGCAACAATGGGCTCAAGCATAACAACGATTGTGAGGACGGCACCGGACAGGGCAGTGTTTTGTTCTGTTGAACACAGGGTCACTATGAGTCAGAACTGACTCAATGGCACCTAACAACAACAAAAACAATACACCCAAATGAGGAATATACTGCCTACAAAATCCAAAGAGCCCACTAGGCACTGTGCGTCCTTTTCAGTTGCGGGAGAAGCCAGATGCAGTAACTTATCCTTGACTTTAGAAGGAATATCTCGACATGTCCCACACCACTGGACGCCTAGAAATTTCACTGAGGTGGAAGGTGCCTGGATGTTTGTGGGAATAATTTTCCACCCTCTAGCATGCAAATGTTTTACCATTAAGTGCACAGTCATTAACATTTCTTCCTTACTAGGTCCAATCAGCATAATGTCTTCAATGTAACAGACCATGCGATGTCTTGTAGAAGGAAAGGTGATCAAGATTCCTGTGGACTAAATTATGACATGGGGCTGGAAAGCTGAGGTAGCGCTGAGGTAGGCAACTGAAGGTGTATTATTGGCCTTATCGGCTGAAGGAAAACTAATTCTGATGGTCTTTGGAAACAGGTATGGAGACACCAGCAATGATATCCCTGGTTCCATGTCCTTTTCTGAATCCAGCCAGAATTTCTGGCAGTTCCCTGTGGATATACTGCTGCAACTGTTTTGAATGATCTTCAGCAAAATTTTACTTGTATGTAATATTAATGATAGTGTTCAATCATTTCTACATTCGGTTGGATCACCTTTCTTTGGAATAGGCATAAATATGGATCTCTTCCAGTCTAGGTGGCTGTCTTCCAAATTTCTTGGCATAGACAAGTGAGCACTTTCAGCGCTGCATGTGTTTGTTGAAACATCTCAACTGGTATTCTGTCAATTCCTGGAGCCTTGTTTTTCACCAATGCCTTCAGTGTAGCCTGGACATCTTCCTCCAGTGCTGTAATGGATTGAATTGTGTCCCCCAAAAATGTCTGTCAATTTGCTAGGTCATGATTCCCTTATATGATTGTCTACCATTTTATCTTCTGATGTGATTTCCTTATGTGTTGAAAATCCTAACACTATGATGTAATAAGGTGGATTAATGGCAGTTATACTGATGAGGTTTACAAGATTAGGTAGTGTCTTAAGCCAATCTCTTTTGAGATGTAAAACAGAGAAGCAAGCAGAGAGACATGGGGACCCCATACCACCATGAAAGCAGTGCAGGGAGCAGAGTACATCCTTTGGACCTGAGGTTCCTGTGCTGAGATGCTCCCAGACTATGGAAAGACAGATGACAAGGACCTTCCTCCAGAGCTGACAGAGAGAGAAAGCCTTGCCCTAAAGCTGGCACCCTTAATTTGGACTTCTAGCCTACTAGACTGTGAGCGAATAAACTTCTCTTTGTTAAGGCCATCCACTTGTGGTACTTCTGTTATAGCAGCACTAGATGACTAAGACAAGTACCATCGGTTCATGATCATATGCTACCTCCTGAAATGGTTGAACGTTGACCAGCTCCTTTTGCTTGAGAAATCCCGACCACGTTTATCCCTTTTGGTATTCTACCTTCAGGTCTCTGCACGTGTCATTATAATACTTTGTCTTCTCAAGCCACCCTTTGAAATCTTCTGTTCAGCTCTTTTACTTTATCATTTCTTCCTTTCGCTTTAGCTACCTGACTTTCACGAGCAAGTTTCGGAATCTCCTGTGACATCCATTTTGGTCTTTTCTTTCTTTCCTGCCTTTTTAATGACCTCTTGCTTTCTTCATGTATGATGTCCTTGATGTCATTCCACAACTCGTCTGGTCTTCAGTCATTAGTGTTCAACTCAATACCTTTTTTCACCAACATCAATGGTGACTATATATGTGGGCCTCACCACAGGAATCAAATCAACTATATTTGTGGAAAAGAGACATTGGAAAAGCTCAATAGTAACAGTCAGAACAAGGCCAGGGGCTGACTTTGGAACAGACCATCAATTGCTCATATGCAAGTTCAAGTTAAAACTGAAGAAAATTAGATCACATCCACAAGAGCCAAAGTGTGCTCATTCAAGTAGGTGGGAGTTTTTCTGATGAATGCTTTTACTTGAACATTAAAATATAAAGCTGGAAATCTTTAAAAAAAGAAAACGGGTTACAAAAGAAGTTTAGTCTCTGCATGACCTGCATTGCACCTCTGAAGTCAGATCATTTTACGGGTAAGCAATGCCCAGCTGGAACCCAACTAGAAATTGTTGAGGAGAGTAAACTCAAAGCCATAACGAAGGGTTTGTTATATACATATGTGATGGACAGCAGGATTGAGGGGCTGTGTTGGTCAAGGTACTACAAGGAGCAAGACAGTATTAAACATGCAAGGATTTTATTAGGGAAACTCTAAGAGGAGAAAATGAGGAGGAAGCTGGAGAAGGTTGAGACAGCCATCAGTCTGCAATGCAAGTCTGATCCCTAAAGAAGAAGAGAGGAAAGGAAGGCTGAATGGAAGCTTCTTAGACAGCTATGTCATCTAAGGAAGGTCCAGCAAGGCTGTCAGGGAATCCTCAAGCCAAAGTCTACCATTACAGGAGTCCCCTGTTTCCCAAGCAGAGCTGGCTTCATGACCAAGCAAACTGTGCAGTCACACAGGGCCCCACACTTGATTTAAGGTTCTGCTGCTGCCACCCTGAAATTCTTAGCAATATTTGAAGAGGGGGCCCCATATTTTTATTTTGCACTGGGCTTTGCATATTATGTAGCCAGTCGTGCTCAGAGAAATGGGCCTGCTTTAGTATCCCTGCTGGGCCCAGTTACTGCCTAAAAGCAGCCTGTGGGAAGCACGGCTTCAGCACAAACGCAGAGATGGATTTCAGAGTGAAGCAGCTGGAGCTTCTGGTCAAATAAGTTCACCGTAGTCGGAGGTCTGTGAGGCATGTTCATAAGGCCACCACAGTGCAACCTGTGTGCCGCATAGATCTACTTCTCCATACAGGTCCAAGGAGCAGCTCCTCCGGGGATCTTGTGGGGCATTCTTTCCGAAGGGAACTCAAAAGAAGGAGGTTCTTGGATAATTACGCCCCCCAAGATCATTACAGGTTATCTCAGGGCCACAAGTAGTGCTCATCCTCCCCCTTCTCCCTTCTTCACTATTCTATATCCTCCTCACCCTCAGCTATCACTCAGCTGGTCTTGACAATTTACCTGATGGTATGACCCAAACCTTTATTCCTGAGGGGTCTGAACTTTTGACAATCAAATTCTTCTCAGACTGGGGTTGCTGCATATCTATATTCACAGTTACAATGGGGTAAGGGAGTACAGGAGGGGCCCTAGTGAATCACCTGGGTTCCATACATGCAGTCCCTGCCCCCATTGTGTAAAAGCACTTACTTCCTCTGATGACCACGGTCACTTACTCCCAAGTATTTGCTTCTTGCCTGCTGGTCCCTGGACACAAACAGTCCAAAGTGCCCTGTCAGCAGCCATAACTTATAGTTCAGTAAGACCTCAACAATGTCCCTGGCAAGTGTTTGTTTCCTTTGGGGACCAGGAGCTCTCTCTTAGATGGGGTTCTCTAGGGAAGCAAAACAAGTAAAGCTGATAAATACATATATAGAGAGATTTATATCAAGGAAATGGCTCACACATTTGTGGAGGTTGGAACACCCCAAGTCCATGGATCAAGATAGAGGTGTCTCCTGATTCACACAGCCACAGGGGCTGGCGAACCCAAGATCGGCAGGTCAGAGAACAGGGCTTTTGCTCACAGGCACATATCTTCTGGTGGGTCTTCTTGCCTTATATAATACAGCCCTTCCAATATCCTCACTTCCCTCATGGTCTTCAGTTCTTCCTCTACTGTCAGCCAGTACAGATCAGGCATTTTTACTTGGTTGAGAACAGGCCCTTGTTTTTTTCAGGCTTCTAAGAGCCATTCCAGCAGTGAGTTTTCCCAATTCCCTGGATTCTTGGTAGGGTGTTAAGTTCCATTCCTAGAGAAAATGCACCCAAGTCAATGGATTCTTGCTTATCAAGTCTTATATTCTGGCCCCAGTGATCAAAAACCCTCAAATCCAATCCCAGTCTCCTGCTGGAACATGCCAGGCAATTCTTTTAATTATTGAGGTGTTTAGTCTCTTTCCTCCCTAATCAGGGCCAGCACAGCCCTAGTCAGGTTATGCTGGGATTTAACCCTGATAGCAGCCAGGACAGTAGGTGGGAGCAGCTCCTGAACGGGGCACCTGTTGCCTTGTAAGGAAGAGGCATCTGTCACATCTTCCAGCGCAGTGGTAGTGCTAGTTCTTACTAGGGGAGGGTAGGCCGCTCTGCAAGCCCTGATGGTCCAGGGAAGACTACAGAGTTAGCATCATCAGGGGCATCCATCCAGATGTCCTGTCCCAGGTTTCAGGATCCCAGGTTTTCTCCAAAGGGGCCAACCTTCAAATAAGCCAAAATGGCTAATCATTCAGGCTTCCTCGGAGCTCTGCAGCTCTTAGCAATTAGGCCTTCAGCCTGCTGCTCAACTGCTTCTGTCCTTCTACTGCAGGGGTGTAGGGCAGCTTTCTAAGCTGACCCTTTGGCTCTCACACTTAGCCATTAACTACTTGTTAGTAGCCACCAGTCTCCCATTATCCTTCTGAAGAGTGTCGATACAACTTAGCAGTAATCTGCCAGCTCTGCTGTCTTTGTAGGCATTGTTTCCCCATACAAATGCCTGCATCGCTGCACCTGCCACAGCATTCCATCCACCAGGATATTCTCTCAGGTCATCGCCAGCGAAATCTTTAGCAATTGAGCTGCCATCTTCCCCCAAGGACTCTCTGGTCTCCACCTACCAGTCAGGATGGGGTTCTCTCCACCTACCAGGCAGTGAGTGAGCCAGTCCCAGTCTCCTTCTTAGTGCTGGTTTTCTTGGACAACTTCTGGCCACTACTTGTGTTAGTCCAGATCCTTCAAGGAGCAGATGCCAAGGTGAGATTAAATATGCAGGAGTTTGATCCCGGGAAACACTTGTGAGACAAAGTGGGAGGGGAGCTGGAAAAGTTTGGAAAAGCATCAGCCTGTGACACACATCTGATCCCCGCCCCGGGGTGGAGAACAGGGAAGAAAGGCTGTGTGGAAGCACCCTAGGCTGCCAAGCAGAGTTTCAGCAAAACCAAAAGGGAGTCCTTGCACAAAAGTTGGCCTTTAGAGAAGTCCCATGTCTCTCAGCAACAGAGCCATCTTCTGTCACCACCAGCCATTCTCCCGAGTTCCCTGTAGGAAGTGTCTCTGTGCAAAATGCATATGGGTCTGGAAGCACAGCAGCCAGGGCCCTTGGTCAGCTACGCTCCCTGTAGCTGGAAGTGTGTATCCATCTCTCCTAACTGCCACAGGAGCCCAGGGGAGGACTAAGGTGGGTGCGACACCACCTGCTGGGAATGGCAGTCTGCGTCTTCGTAACAGGTCTGACTTGTAAGGTAGCACAAGCTGCCGCTGTCGATGGCATCGGGCCGGGTGAGTCAGTAGAATGAGAGGGCTCCAGGGCAGACTGCAGAGGGGTATCATGACTAATGTGCACCCCGCCTCCTTTTCTCTCCTTGCCGTTATACTTTCAATCCAGGCAGGAAAGGAGCATTTGCCCTAACTCAGAAGCAATCTCTTCCCTGCTCCCCTTTTCCAAGAGGGTGAATTCAGTGATCTCGAGATTTTTCTTCTAAAGCCCAGGCTGTGAGATGGTTAACGGCCAGAAACACCCCATAGAAAATGAGGGCATTTGCCTCCAAGCTGCCACTGCGTCAAATAGATGGATTGGTGCTATTATTACTTAAAGACTGCCCATCAGCCAACAGTGGAGGAAACTCAACTGCTCAGGGCAACCCAGTGAGAAAACCTGCCTTCTCGTCCTAGCTGTGCTCTTCCCCCAAAGCCATGAAAGTACGAAAAAGAGATGGAGCTGAGGGGTAGGATGCAGACTCAGAAAGGCAGGCCCAGGAAGGCAACACCAAAGACAGCTTTATCAAAGTAGTGGTTCTGGTGAAACGTCTCAGAATGGCCCTGCCTTAACGGGAATGTCCTGGCCATTCTGGGGCTGCTCGTTTCTCCCAGCAGCTCTGCCTTTTTTCTGTCTATTCCAGCATCGTGGTTATCTCGAGAGAAGATCTCACCCAGTTCTAGTCTTACTGCTGCTTGTTTCTATCCCAAAAGGTGTGGGGCTTCAGGGCCTACCTAGAATAAAGGTAGGCTTGTAGGAAAATCAAGAGTTCTGTGCATCCTTCCCACTAGGCTCTCTCCTGATGGGGAGACTCATGCCCCTCCCACCAGTTCTTCTAGTATTATCAGACCGCATTAAAGGGATTAGCAGGTAAAATGGTGTATCCATCTAATTCCCCATCATGGGTGTAGTTTTATCAAGAGATTTAAAGTAAAATTCCTGAGGTCTATTTCTATCTCCCTCCCTGGGGTCTCCAACCCCCCAAAAATTCCTGAGATGTGGTAGCTTCAGCTTTTTCCAAGAATCAAATCCCAGCTCTACTGAGCTGGGTGGTTACTCAGACTCAATGTGTCTCAGCTTCCACAGCCATAAAACGCTACCAGCAATACCCATCTCCTGAAGCTGCTGTCAGAAACGCTAGACAGGGATTTCCTTTTGGCTCTTACAAATCAGCCAGGAGTGCCTAGTGTCCAGACAGCTGATCTCTTCCTTCCTGGTTCATCCATTTCTTTAACTTTTTAGTAAGAAGATAGGCCAGACCTTTCTGTGGGCAATTCCTACCGGAGCTCTTTTGTCTCTAGAACTTCAGAAGTTACAAAGCGTTAAGAGCTGGGACTCTGAAATTTAGGTTTGGGAATAAGCTAGGAGTATACTTGGGGTCGTAGACAGTCAGCAGTGAAATGGATTGACACAGTGGCTGCAACAATGGGCTCAAACATGGCAATGTTTGTGAGGATGGTGCAGGACCAGGCAGTGTTTCCGTCTGTTGTACGTGGGGTCGCTATGAGTTGGCACTGACTCAACGGCACCTAACAACGACATACCCGGGCTTTGAAATCCAGCCAGAGATGAGACTACTGGAAGAAAAGAAATTGGATAAAACAAGGGAAAAACTCAGTGAGCAATGAAAACGGGTGGAGCTGACTGCAGAATTGCATCTGGGTGCTGGTCACGGGCATCTTCTTCCTTGAATCCCTGGATTAGCAGTCTCGGAAATACACAAGCTCTATATAGCATCCTTATAATTAAATCAGATAAAGCGTACTAAAACACTTTGAGAAACGTAACATGCTAGAGCTCGGGTGCTAACCAAAAGGGCAGCAGTTTGAATCCACCAGCCGCTTCTCGGAAACCCTGTGGGGCAGTTCCACTCTGTCCTATAGGGTCACTGTGAGTCAGAATCCACTCAGCAGCAACGAGAACGCCGAGAGGGACATAAACAACGACGATAATGCTAGAAGCTTGTAGTTACCACATTAAGTGTGTTAAGATTATCTCATAAATGGGAGAAGAAGGGAGCAGGGGTGGTATTGTAAAAATATCTGTGGAAATGTGGAAACGAGAATCTTAACCCAGTAGCCAAATCCCCTAGGGATCCAAGAAAAACCCAGCCCCAGGTCTCCTGAGTCTTGTACAGGAAGCTCACTCAAGATCCAGGGCGTCTTGAGGGCCCTGGTCACCTTGTTCCATCTTGGTACCATTAGTTCAGCAGTAGTTCACGTAAGTCTACAGGTCCTCATTTAACACTCAGCTGCCCTCGCTGTCGGCTTCTCCTTCAATTCCTAAAGGGCTGATTCTCTCGGAGTGAGTGTCCTGATGCAAACCCCCAAGACAATAATTAACAAACACTTAACTAGCCCACTGAGATTCGCTATAGTCCCCATCTAGGCAGAGCTCTTCCTGCCAGGCCAGCTCATCACTGCTCATGAGTGTGAGGGCCAGGTGTCCGTCCCAGGTCCAGTCAGCTGAGGCCCTACCTACCTCGTAAAAACACAGAACTTCCAAGGCCTTCGCCCACAGAAAAATATCTTTAGCCTGGAATATTTTTCTAGGAAGATTCTGAGCGTGACTGATGATGATAGATTAATTGACCATAATTGGAAAAGACAAAAACAAAATCTCAATCCCATCAAACTAGGAGACTCGAAAAGTTAGAAAAACAAAGTTTTAAATCTTATCGGATGTTTCAGATAGAGCACTTTCAAATATCTCACTGTTTAAACAAAAGTTCAGACCATATGGAAAATTCTGATTCATCTAAAAAAAATTTAATTGAAAAGCTTAGGACAAACTTCTTGATCAAACCTATTAAAACGATACTAGAACTTGTAGACCTAGGGGAGCAGAGTACCACAAGATGGCAGCATTAACCCATCTGTTTTTTTACAGGGTTTTTGTTTTTCCCCCCCTCAAACTGTCCACCTCTTCCCTAAAACCAATTTTGAAGAGACCTGAGTAGCCAATAGTTGATGGAGAAAGACTAAATCTCAACAGTTATTGCAGCATCTACTTTCCTACACTTAACCACTTACACCATTTTCACAGCCTAGAATCCTTTAAACCCACTGCCGTCGAGTCGATTCTGACTCATAGCGACCCTATATGGCGTAGTGGTTAAGTGCTACAGCTGCTAACCAAAGGGTTGGCAGTTCAAATCTGCCAGGAGCTCCTTGGAAACTCTATGGGGCAGTTCTACTCTGACCTATAGGGTCGCTATGAGTCGGAATCGACTTGACGGCACGGGTTAGGCAGTGAAAATCCCACACGGGGCTTAATTTATCCAAGTCTCAAGCAGAGATATGAAGCAACAGTCTGACTTCGCAGCCCCCAGTCCTAACTACTATGTTACTAAGGCCCTATATGCTTTAAAGTTTAAAATCTTACTAGCAAAGCAGAGGCCAGAACCTTCAAGTCTATATACGCATTTTTGTTTCTTAGTATTCCCTTGCATGAAATATTCAACACACTTTGACTGTTTCTGCCAATGGACTAATAAGTCAAGCCCAGAATAGAGTGAGCTGCACCCACGTATACTTAAGAGTGATTCTCAGCCCCATCCTTAACCGGATTTGAGCACTGCAGGCTTCCTGGAGCACATTTAGGAATATATTTATGGTCTAAACCAGAACGAACACCTATAACCTTGTCTTCATTTATGATGAAGTGACCAATAGGCGGCAAACTTACATTATTTTTGTCCTAAAATAGGTGGATTTCTATTTATTTATTATTCCTTACACGCCTATGTGGCCTCCCTTATTCAGCTGCTTGGAGGGATTGCCTTTCCGCTCCACCTCCGTCTTGGTCTTTTTCTCGAGTACCACTCCCTGCGGTTGTTGTTAGTTGCCACCGAGTCAGCTCCTACTCACGACAACCCCATGTACATCAGGACCAAGTATCGCCCGGCCCTGTGTCACCTTCACATCCATCAGCATTCTCAAGTCCATTTCTGCGGCCGGTGTGTTTTGAGTGCCTTCTCAGAGGGCGCATCTTCCAGCACTACATGGGACAATATTCTGCTCTGCTCCATAGGGTCTTTCTTCCTCGTTTGTCTTAGTATGGAAGCTCCACTAAAACCTATCCACCATGGGTGTCCCTGCTGGTATTTGAAACACTGGTAGCATAGCTTCCAGAATCACAGCCATCATGCAAGCCACCACAGTATGATGAACTGACAGCTGGGTGATGGCACCCGTCTCTTACATCCCCCCAACTGTACCTGGTTTCTCTTTGACTGCCTCTCCTTTACGCTGTTTCTTTGGAAATGTGCTCCACGTGCTTTTTAAATCAGTCATCAGAACTGTCTACCTGGCTACTCCCTTCACTCTCTTGCTGGCTTTGAAAACAAATCTAGTCTCACCCAAATGCTAACCCTGAAGACTACACGGTATCTGGCCTCATACAAGCAAACTGACCTAGAACAATGCGCATACGCTGGCTACAGAACAAGTCTTGAACATTCAGTTAATCTGAACAAACATGGAAAACAGAAACTACACTCATCCAAAAGGAAAATGCAGAAACACAAAGTAATTTTTCTTAATTTGTGCACAGTGAGGTTTAGCGGCTTGATGATTACAAAGCATGGTTTTGGAAGAATTTTTTTTTTTTAAGAATTAATGGTATCTATTTTTTTTTTTTTTTATGGATTCCTGGAAAAATACATATACACAAAAATCTTTAAGAAATTTGTGGGAGTTCACGCCCTCTCCAGTGGCTACATAGAGGTCCCTTCCCCAGCAGTCCGAAGACTGGCCTAAAATACTCTATTTGGAAATTTCCATTATTTATGGGTTTTATACACAGAAACCCTTGTAAAGCACTTACCGAACCACTAAAAGTAGCAGCTACTATTTTTCACTCTCAGAGAAGAGCGAAGAACTTTAGGAAGTTGGGTTCTCTTTTTTTTTTTTAATTGTGCTTCAGGTGAAAGTTTACAGCTCGTTAGTTTCTCCTACAAAAATTTATATACACATTGTTACGAGACCCTATTGCTGTCCCTATAATGTGACTGTACAGTCCCCCTTCCCACCTCGGATTTCCTGTGCCCATTCTGCCCTCTCATCTCGCCTCTGGACAGGAGCTGCCCATTCAGTCTTGGTTACACCTGAACCAAGAAGCATATTCTTCACAAGTATCATTCTATGTCCCACAGTCCAGTCTATTCTTTGTCTGAAGAATTGGCCTCAGGAATGGTTTTAGCTCTGGGTTAACAGAGAGTCTGGGGGCCATGTCTTCTGGGGTTCCTCCACTTTTCTCCTGCTCCATCAGGGATTGTGTTGTGTTCCCTGTCAGGGCGGTCATTGGTGGTAGCCAGGCACTGTCTACTTCTTCTGGTCTCAGGCTGATGGAGTCTGTGGTTTATGTGGCCCTTTCTGTCACTTGGGCTAATATTTTCCTTGTGTCTTTCGTGTTCTTCCTTCTCCTTTGCTCCAGGTGGGTTCAGACCAATTGATGCATCTTAGATGGCCACTTGCTAGCCTTTAAGACCCCCAGACGCCACTCACCAAAGCGGGATGCAGAACATTTTCTTAATACATTTTGTTGTGCCAATTGACCTAGATGTGCCCTGAAACCATGGTCCCCAGACCCCTGCCACTGCTACTCTGGCCTTCAAAGCATTCGGTTGTATTCAGGAAACTTCTTTCCTTTTGGTTTAGTCCAGTTGTGCTGACCTCTCCTGTATTGTGTGTTGTCCTTCCCCTCACCTAAAATAGTTCTTGTCTACTATCTAATTAGTGAATACCCCTCTCCCTCCCTCCCCATTCTCATAACCATCAAAGAGTATTTTCTTCTGCATTTAAACTTTTTCTTGAGTTCTTACAATGGTCTCATACTTGTCCTCTTGCAACTGACTAGTTTCACTCAGCATAATGCCTTCCAGATTCCTCCATGTTATGAAATGTTTCACAGATTTCACGGATTCATCGTTGTTGAATATACCATGATTTATTTATCCATTTATCCATTGATGGCACCTAGATTGTTTCCATCTTTTTGCTATTGTAAACAGTGCTGCAGTGAACGTGGGTGTGCATATATTTGTTTGTGTGAAGGCTCTTATTTCCCTAGGATATATTTCAAGGAGTAGGACTGCTGGATCACACGGTAGTTCTATTTCTAGCTTTTTAAGGAAGTGCCAAATCGATTTCCAAAGTTGTTGTACCATTTTACATTCCCACCAGCACTGTGTAAGTGTTCCAGTCTCTCTACAACCTCTCCAACATTTATTATTTTGTGTTTTTTGGATTAATGCCAGCCTTGTTGGGGTGAGGTGGTATCTCATTGTAGTTTTGATTTGCATTTCTCTAATGGCTAATGACTGTGAGCATTTTCTCATAAATCTGTTAGCCACTTGAATGTCTTCTTTGGTAAAGTGCCTGTTCATATCCTTTGCCCATTTTTTAATTGGGTTATTTGCCTTTTTGTAGTTCAGTTTTTGAAGTTTCATGTAGATTTTAGAGATCACATGCTGATCAAAATTGTTGTAGCCAAAAACCTCTCCCCAGCGTGTAGGTAATCTTTTTGCTCTTTTGAAGAAGTCTTCGCAAGAGCATAAGTGTTAGATTTTTAGGAGCTGCCAGTTATCTACTTTCACTTCTGGTGTTTGTCCATTGTTAGTAATGTTTTGTATACCGTTTATGCCCCATATTAGGGCTCCTTTTTTAGTGTTGTCCCTATTTTTTCTTCCATGATCTTTATTGTTTTAGGTTTTATATTTAGGTCTTTGATCCATTTTGGGTTAGTTTTTGTGCATGGTGTGAGGTATAGGTCTTGTTTCATTTTGCAGATGGATATCCACTTATGCCAGCACCATTTGTTAAAGAGACTGTCTTCTCCCCATTTAACAGACTTTGGGCCTTTGTCAAATATCAGCTGCTCATAGGTGGTTGAATTTACATCTAGATTCTCAATTCTGTTCCATTAGTCTTTGTATCTGTTGTTGTCCTAGTACCAGACTGTTCTGACTACCAAAGCAGTATAATAGGTCCTAAAATCAGGTAGTGTGAGGCCTTCCACTTTGTTCTTCTTCTTCAGTAATGCTTTACTTATCCGGGGCCTCTTCCCTTTCCATATGAAGCTCATGATTTGTTTCTCCATCTCATTAAACAATGCTGTTGGAATTTGGATAGGTACTGCATTGTATTGGTAGATCACTTTGGGTTGAATTGACATCTTCACAATGTTGAGTCTTCCTATCCATGAGCAAGGTATGTTTTTCCACTTATGTAGGTGTCTTGGTTTCTTGCAGTAGTGTCTTGTCATTTTCTTTATATAGATCTTTTACGTCTCTGGTTGGAAGTTGGGTTATTTCAGTTAGAATTTTTTCACAGCGCTTTCTATCGTCTTTCTGAAAAGGATTTCATCAGTAGACTGGACATTCTGAGATATATAAACATGGCAAACATTGAGAAGACACAGGAAAAAAGCAAGAGGAGAATGTCTGAAATAATGTTCATGAAGGGGAGTACATGATGCTAGGTACAGAATTGTGCTTGATAAATAACACTGGGTAATTCAGAGCCTTTTTTTTTATTAAATATATAAGAAGTAGTTATCATTTACAAGCTGAGAAACAGACTACTGTATGAAGGTGTATAATTGGCATATTTGTAAAATGTATCCACTCAAAAACTCACAGTGAACACAATCTATATTACATGCAACATCTGCATATTTACATGATACCTACTGCAAAGTAAAATACGAAATGAAATCCCAACGTTTTAGTTCAGTACATTTGTGATACAGTTTCAAAACAAAGGCAATTTTTTCCAACTAAAAAACAGAAGTCTCTCAAGCACCAATTCACTATCTTATGCAAAAATACAGCAAGTCTAAGTATTTCCATTTAGGCTCAGTCAGTAAAGAAGTATCTCTATGTTACTGAAATACAGATAAAGTTTTAGATTTTAATTATCAACAGTACTTCTGATTAAATAGTAGATCCTGATATATCTATTCTTTTTAACATTTTTAAAAGTTTTCAAAATTTACATAATGCAATTCTGAAAATGTACATTTTGCCCATTCATTCAATAAACATAATCTAATACAGCTCACAAAAGTTCGATTAATTAACCAGAATCCTACATCTATTTCCCATCTGCTAGGGTTCAGTCTTAAATCTGATTTATATCAATAGCAACGGTCCAGAATTTATTTCATAAGATTAATCCCAAGAGTTACTGGATAGTTTTTAAATTATTTCACTGCTTATATAAATCACTAGATAGCCTAGACCAAGGGTTCCCTGCATCATAAGTATCTAGGAAGCTCTTCGAAAAATACAGATTGCAGGCTCCACCTTAGAACTACTGAGGTCTAGGAGTGTCTGTATTCTTTAAAAGTTCCAAGGTAATAACAGTATGCAGTCTGGTGTGGGAACCTTGACCATCAGACTAGTGATCCTCATCTTTAGGGTACACCAGAATCACCTGGGGGAAATGGAAAAAAAAAAAAAAGATTTGACTCAGTAGATGTAGAGTGGTGTCCAGACTCCACAAACCTGTCTGGGAAACAGTGCCCAGCCTTTAGCAGGTTATAAATGAGAACATTCAGCTAATATAATGCCACTCTCCTGCAAGCCCTAATGAATCCTGCCCTTGGTGGTTTCCAGCGAGCACCCGGGGGCCACACTTGGCATTTTCAAATAAAATATATTTATATTCTTAAGTATAAAGGTGACATCAAGCGAATTTTGAGACCATAATTCATTTATTAAAGAGGGAAAGGCTCTATCACCAAGGTATTTAAACTTTTAAACAGACCAATGTTTCGCACTCAACTTAAATCTAATGCTTTTTCCACCGTTAGCCTGATACATGGTCAGAGGCAGTGATTCCACCTTGCCAAAAATCTAACACAGAATATAAAAGATACACATTCTAATCATCTATCTTTACAGGTTTTCAACATTTCCTATGTAACAGAGATTGGAAACCAGTTAGACATCAAATAATAGTAACATAGCAAATAATACACCTGGATTTTAAACAACAAAACTTTCTATTTCCCTCACATAATAAGTTCCTACACATAATACTGGGAAAAAATCTAGAAAGCACTGGAAGCATCATGCTCCCTCTTTTGTGAAGAAGCTATCTCCTAGTTTTCGACCCTTCCTGTCCTTATCTATAAAGTAGGTAGTTGGTATATGTAATTCCACATTAGTAATTTATAAAAGCACAGAAAAAGTAACCACATGTAAGGCCACACAGGAACTGAGAGGACAGGCAGAACTACCAGTCAGACCTTCCAGCTGGAAATCTGGGTTATCTTAGCTACCTGACAGCTGTATCTCAGTGGGTGATGCCTGTTACTAAGTATTATAATATTTAAGCATATTGAGTGAGTGATAGCTCCATAACCCCCTAAACCTTAGAAACAGATGTAATCAACCTTGAACCTAGAAGCTACGTAAGAACTTAAAAAGCAACAAGAAAGGTTCAGCGTGGTTTCAGACTTTAGGAAGCAGACAGCGTATATGGTTACGAGAATCCATCTGGCATCCTGTTCACTTATCCTTTGTCTAAGAAGCTGTTATTTCACATGTACACACTTTTCTATCATGTTCTTCACAAAGGCTCACACCACCTCTTTCCCAGTGATATTAAACAGCTGGCCTATCTTCCTGACCAAGCAATGAAAAAACAATTACCAAAAGCCAGCACTGTATTGCCAGAAAGACAAGTCATCTCATAAAATAAGAAACTGAAACTTTCAAATCTACACCTATTAAGCTAAAAATTGTATACTAATTTTTAACCACTGAGATTCTAGATTATTGTAATAATCAGATCATTTCCCAGTTTATAAATGATTCAAGGCGAAAATAAATTTTAAAATCAAGTAAATATTGAAAAAATTACATATAAATATCAAAACCGAGTTAATATCATACCTACTCCTTAGAAAAATAGCTGCAATGAAGCTAAGGAGACACAGCGATCCCGAAAAGGATTTCAAGATGTAACAGTGGAATAAGGCACTACCTTAACTCCAGTTACACTTGGGTCGTTGTAAATCCAGACTATGGGATAAGCAAAGAAAACACACACACACACCGACACATTCAAGTGTTCACGTCCTCTTAGCTGGTTTGGCAGTTAACTGCTTTTCTCTTTCAAATTCCTTCTCTCGTTGCTGCTCCCTTTCCAACTCCTCTTTCTGCCTTTTCTGCTGCAGTTTAAGTGCTCTTTTCTGTGTCAAAAAAATGTAAAAACCAAGTGAACAATCGTTATAGGTTATGGCCTAAATTAAAAATAATAGTGCTTTGCTTTGAGGTAATCAATATATATTAGTAAATTTAACATTTGACTTAAATTAGTTCTGGGTACTCTAAGGTCCCCTTGATCTAAAAAAAAAAGTTACTCCCAGCTCTCATTAGGTGGGAATTACTACATATCCAGAGAACATGAGCCCACCAGCCCAAGTAGACAGGGCTAAGGTGAGGTTCAATAAAACACAGATTTTAAAAGACAATAACGTACCATGAACTAGTATGTTATCATACATGGATATATAAAACGCAAACAGTAAAGAAAAATAAATTAAACCTCTGCTCTTATAAAGAATATCAAAGAATTTCCAACTCACTTTCAACTTTGCCGTCTTCTCATGAAGCATCAGCATCTCTTTTCTTATGTTCACTAACTTGGTATGATAGTGTTTAGCTTCAGTGAACTGAAGGTGGAAAAGTGAAAAGTCAGTCAAAACAGGCCAAGATATCAAAATGGATAAATACGTCAATATCGAAATGACAGCTCATTATTCCCAAGGTGGTCAATTTTTTACAAGTCTTAATTCTCTCCATTACTTAATTCCAAAATACAAATTTAATTTAAGCCATTAGCAGAAATATTAAAATCCTAATGACGATTCAGCTCAGATTAATAAAGAGAGTTACTGACCATAGAACAGACATTTATACTTTACTGTATAGACATTTTGCTTTAGAAACCTGCAATATAATCCTAAAATCTCAGTAAGACTACCCAATAACACTAGCAGTTCCATTCAAGAAGAGTGAAATATTTCTACTGTCTTTACAAGCAGAGGCCAAGCCTGGGTTCAAAGGACAGTTTCATGAAGAGTCTCCACCCACCAGGAAAACCAAGCTATGGTCAGAGAGACCCGAGAGGACTGTGGCCCACACCTAGTCACATTCCTTGGACTTCTGAAGCCAGACCAAGCAGAACAGTCTCTGTGAGGACACTTTGCTTCCGAAGGAGTTCTAAGTATGGGCTTTACATCTCAACCAGCCTCCATTACCTAAAGCGAAATCCCATGTCAAGGGAAGACGGGAGGATGATGCAGGCCTAGCTAGGTAGGAGAGAAGGAAAAAAGCACCTCAGTCTCAGACAAGGTAACGGAGAGAGAAGAAATGAGAGAAAGTTCAGTAGCCGTTTTAACATGACTGCAGAAGAGTTTGATGAGCTCTAAAGCTTACAGACCTTCTTTATAGCTCTTTGGGCCTTCTAGTTTTCCATTCCTAGCTGATAATCAAAACCACTCCTGGGCTGAGAGAAGAAAGAAGAGGGAGACTTAGCTCCTGCCCCTTCACACTGAATAAACAATACTACATTCCGTTTGGTTCATTCATTGGACAAATATTTGTTCTATTGCAACATGAACTTGATTGGGAAAAACAAATGTAAATCAGGGTAGCCTTACCCATCTCCTTCACGAGAAGTCACATACTAGTAACTAGTAAGTAGGTCTTAAATCCACTACCACAGGTCTCTGTCTAGTGCTAGAGAAAATGGACTCTGCTTTTTGATTATAAAAGGAACACATGCATAAGCCACATTTACCCAATGAAAGGAGTCCCTGGGTGGCACTAACAGTTGAGCAGCTGACTATTCTCGGAAAGGTCGGTGGTTCCAACCCACCCACAGGCACCTCACAAGACAGGCCTGGCAATCTGCTTCTGAAAGGTCACAACCTTGGAACCATTCTAGTCAGCACACATGGGGCCGCCACGAGTTGGAATCAACAGCAACCAACAACAATTAACCATCCAACGAAAAGTCCGTTTTTTTGAGGTATATGTGAGTATCCACACAATCACGCAAACCAAACCATTTCTAATGTTCAAGAGGGAAGAGAAAGGTAACCACGAGTTCCTTATTTTTTTAATATCCTGTTTCTTAAAATTAAGTGTATCAATTCTTATCAGAAAGCGACAGAGCTTCTCATGCTACATACGATATGGATGGAGCTTGAAGACATCATGCTGAGTGAAGTAAGTCACTCACAAGAATAGACAAATGTGCAGAGACTAAAGTTTATTAGCAGTTAACAGGAGCAGGAGAGAAGGGGAAAGGGTGGGATTACTGTTCATGGAATACTGAGTTTTGGTTTACGGTGATGGAAAAATCTCATTGATTAAGGGTAGGGCTGCACAGCCAATCAATATAATTGACGTCAATAAGTTGTACACTTGTACAAAGTTGAACTGGCAAAAGCTATGTGACAGGTATATTTACAATGACAAAAAAAAAAAAAGAGTAGCTGCTGAGGCTGCTTATGAGCAACCAAACACCTCATGGGATTTGGTTCCTTGGTTTGGAGGTTTAGGGTCATGGTTTCCAGGGCCATCCCAGTTGACTGGCCTAATAGCATGTTTTGTTTAGTGCTTCTCTCCTACCTCCTAGTTTGTTGCGCAGCACCTGGGATCTTAAAAGCTTGCAGTGTCATCCAAGGAACGACAATTGCTCTGCACTTGCCAGGAGCAACAGATGAATAAGGTGAGACAGGAAGAGGAGGAGGAAATGGAATGTGTGGCTGACTGGCTCCATGCACAGCTACCTCCTGTGCCATGAGACCAGAAGTGCTGGATGGCGCCCCGCTACCATTGCTGAACATTCTGATCAAAGATGCTACAGAAGAATCCAGATCAAAAGGGGGAAAATGCAGAAAAGAATATAAAGTTCTCATAAAATCTAAACTTTCTGAAGCCAT
This sequence comes from Loxodonta africana, assembly GCF_030014295.1. Taxonomy (NCBI): domain Eukaryota; kingdom Metazoa; phylum Chordata; class Mammalia; order Proboscidea; family Elephantidae; genus Loxodonta; species Loxodonta africana. Next base: position 10,307,547 of record NC_087351.1, read on the forward strand.
TGAGGCTGGAGGAATCCCCAAAACTCAAGCCCTGAGATAATCTTTAAATCTTAAACCAAGAATATCCCCCAAAGTCTTCTTAAAACCAAACAATAGCCTAGCCTGACAAGTAAATAATGTCTGCCTTGAGCATTATGCTCTTTTAAGATCTATCTTTACAGGATCAAACCGACAACAGCAACTTGGAACATTAGATAGGAACCTTAGGGTGCGGTGAGTTTACGTTAACGGGGGAGCAAAAACTCAGAAAAGGAGGGTGAGAACAGTTGTACAACTCAAAGAATGTAACCAATGTCACCAAATTGTACATGTAGAAACTGTGTATGAATTGGTGTGTTTTTCTGTGTATATTCTCAACAATAAAAAATAAAATTATTTTTAAAAAAGCTATAGAGCTTTTGATGGAATTCATCCACTGTCACTTACACTGAAAGATGTAAGTGATCATCATCAAAGGGTCACAAAGTTAGTCACACCATTAGGAACATGCCATGTGATGAAATACAACGCTAGTTGAAAGGGAAAAAAGACGCAAGTGATAGCTCAATAAAGATAAATTTTCCTTAAAGGTAAAAACAGTAACCAAAAGTTCCTTAATTCCAGTTCTCCTTTCTAAGTCTCTAATTATGAACAGATCAGATTTTTATAAATAAGTTAAATTTCCTATTACAAGTTCAAGATTTGAAAGATAATTCTTGACAATGGAGGTTCTAGTAAAGTAAACCATGATCTCCAATTAAGAGACAAATTATAATTACTTAAAATTAGAGGAAAAGATCCTAAACTTATGTAAGTACAAAGCTACGCTGGAAGGCTAGCCCTAAGCTACCTTTAAAATTAGAGGTCACTAACCTAAATCATACCTGTTAGGTGCCACTGAGTCAGTTCCAACTCATAGCAACCCTATGTACAACAGAACGGGACACTGCCCAGTCCTACGCCAACTTCACAAATCATACTTACCAAAGCATTAATATCCAACATAGAATGACATTCTTTAAATTTTGAAATCTCTTGTTCCAGTGTGTCTAATAGTACAACTTGGTTCTGTCTGAAACAAAAGCACACAGCCAAAATAAACTTAGATACTATAAGCACTGGCTCATTAAAGGAAACACATTCACCTTGGATCATGTTAAAGGTTAAAAACAAGCTGGAAACGTATAAAAGTGCTTGCAGAGACCTCATCTCCAAAGCTTACTTGATGTAGCATAACCTGTTTTCAAAATAACACTCCAGAGCTACGTCCTGGTAATCAGTAATTACATGTTTTTATTCTTCATGTTCAGACTCTAATAACTAAAACAAACAAATCATTTAAAATTATTTGTGCCAACTCTATATATTATCCCCCCAAAGAAGTTTTTTATACTATCTTGCCCAAAAAACTCCATGTTTCTATATATTTATTATTACAATATTCTCATAAAGGAAATGAGGAGCAATTACTTTTCAAAGCAGAGCTGGGAAAGATGCCGTGTCAATGAGTAACAGCTCAAAGGGAACAAACAAGGAGCAAGATGGAAAAAGCACAGGACTAGGAACCACAAGATCCCACGGCCAACAACCAGCTGCTTGATCCTGGACACTCAGTTCATTTCTCTGCGCCTAAACTTCCTCATCTATAAAGTGAGAAGGTCAAACCATATACCGCCTAGGTGTCCTCTTTAAAATTCTATTGAGGAAGAAAAGTCAACTTCCCTCATATTCCTCTCCAAATTCAACCACTGTTACGATCACAGGGCTGAGTGACATTGAGGGGTCATCTAACTCAATGTCGCAAGTTCGAATATTTAAATATTTGAAGTTTGTCCATTCAGCTCTGATTAGAGAAGAACACAGAAGGTGAAATACACAACAGATGATAAAAGAACCCAGCAAGTCTGCCATCCAAGACAAGCAGAACAACAAAAACAGGCTGTCACCACTCCCCAAGTTTAAGAGCACCTTAGTACTCTGTGCCTCTGAAACAGGTCATCTCAAAAAAAACATAACTTACGGATCTTTGGCAACTTATCTGAACCATCAACTGAACACAAGTGTGACTCTTATGGAAGCAATTTCTCAACTCAGAAACAGGGGTATAGCCGCCCTGCAACATCCCAACACGCAGTACTTCATAACATAATGATCCGGAGTCTAGATAAGGTTTAGGAGTCCTTTGGGAAGAGACTCCTCTAAGAACATTCAATTCATTCTCTTCCATTTAGATCACTACGTAATCCTCTACCACAATCTGCTATCACTAATGATACACAGATACTTGATTATGATGAAACGTTACAAAATACATCTTAATAAAACCAAAAGAAAAAAACACCCGTTCCCGTCGAGTCAATTTGGACTCATAGCGACCCCAAAGGACAGGGTAGACCTGCCCCACAGGGTTTATTATACTTAGATTGGAAATTACGACCTATGCCAACAAGGAAATGAGTGCATAAATGGTTTTTTGTTAGCTTACGTGAGTTCCTGGAGGGCTTGTTTTGATCTCTGCAGATCTGGCAAATAGTGAGAGAGCAACCCTTCTGCCAGCTGCTCCACGGCTCTGTCTTCTATGGTCAAGGCCTCTAACAATACTTCATCCGGAGAAGTGTCACTTACATCTGTCCCCAAGCAAAAATCAAATTAGGCAAGTCTTTAACTGATACCGTTAGGAAGAGGGGAGAGAAGTGAGCAGGTAGGAAGGAAAAAAGAATGCTGGCGGTAGGGTTCAGAGCACAAACTCACTCTCCCAACAACAAACAGGTGTTCTTTAACTTTTACCTTCTGGGTTTTCTCTCAAAAAACGGATTAAAAAAAAAAAAAACCGTTAGCCATTGAGTCGATTCCAACTCATAGCAACCCTACAACAGAGTAGAACTGCCCCATACGGTTTCCAAAGAGTACCTGGTGGATTCAAACTGCTGGCCTTTGGTTTGCAGCCAAGTAGCTCTTAACCACTATGCCACCAGGGTTTCAAAAACTGTTTTTAAGCTATTAGCATAAAAGAATGACTAGGGTAAAAGAACATTTGCACATGCACAAATCTGCCCTTGTATCTATTTGTCAGAGTAGACATTTATAATTTTAAATGCATTCTGAAAGGAGTCTGAGTTCACTGAACTAAAGCATTCTTGCTTTCAAAAGCCTGCAAAAACTATATAAACAAAATGCAACGTCTAAAAATATTTTTTTCTATTCAATGGAAGCAAAAATATGGATCAACAATTATTTTACATATACCATAACACAGTATCTACATGTAAAAGAGGGGTTGTTTTGTCATTTGTTAGGGAAGGGGAGAGAGAATTTCTCATAAGATTCAACACCTGAAGGTATTATAGAAAAGAGTGTATAAATCATTATCTTTTATGTAAATCTTGTCTTCCATACTTCCAAAATGCGAGGCCAAGAACTATGCCTCAGACTTTCCCTTTGTACAAACACAGTGCTTGCCAGGTATTCACAAATATTTAAAATGAATACCCATCAGCCACTGCTCCAACCAAAGCAGTTTCTAAACAGGGTACGATTAAAGGTTTCTAAGATTTCAGAGTCACTGATTTAGGATAAAGAAAAAAAAGTGAGATGGTCACATACTAAAACTATATTCTAAGAGCATTTTCTAATTAATATTAAACTCTGAAATACCTCAATCATAATTTGGTAATAATCCATAACACCAAATTAGGACATTACATAGAACACATTTATCACCACACATTGTTTACCGCACAGGTCCCAGGTACAGTTTTTGGCAAGACTGAGAAAAATGACATGCTGTCATATTCAAGATTAGCTTTTAGACAAATCAAAATAAAATGACTTTTTTAAGCCTGAGAAATACATACATAAACTTTCAAGTTCTCAAAGTTGCAATGCAACGTGCGAACAGATTAAGTTAAATAAAAAGTGAAGTACTTCACAAATAAAAACATAATGGGAGAAGTGGAGCATTTAGGGATACTGGGAAGAAAATAAATTCTATCTGGCAATTAGCACCACTGCTTAAGGCTTGATTGTTATAAGAGTGTAAACAACAGCCATTTTCTTAAAATACAGAAAACAAATATTACAGAAAAACAGAATCACACAAATAAGGATACTTAAAACAGCAACTAGTACACATCACATCACTGTACATCACACACACACACACACACACACACAACTTCACCCATGGACTGCCAGTCTCTGGGTAGTCACTAGAATAGTCTCGGTTACTTATAGCCTAACACACATTAGCTACTAAGTACAGAGTCCTGTATTCCAGGAGACTACTGATACGGAGGCTGAGTCCCTGCCCTAATCACACAAGAAACACTTGCCAAACATCTGTATTGGGTACTAGGTTCTGCGGTGACAACAACACAATAAATAAGGCAGGTCCGCTTCCCTGGAAAGGCTCAGTCCAAGCGATTCATAAACAGACACCATTAGAGAAAGGGAAACCGTTCTGGAAACTCAGGGGAGAGAAACTCATCTGTTAAATCTGACAACGATTCCTAAAGAAAGGGCGGGCATTTCAGCTGAGACTTGAACAGTGGCCAGAATTGTTTTTTCCCCACCTTTTCTTTTTTTAGAACTATTACTTATTGTAAAAACTTTACAAATACTACCAAAACACCGCTGCCATCAAGTCGATTCTGACTCATAGCGACCCTACAGGACAGAGCAGAAGTGTTTCCAAGGAGCAGCCAGTGGATTCGAACCCGACGACCTTTTGGTGAGCAGCCGTAGTTCTTAACCATTACACCACTAGGGTTTCCCTTAAACACTACAGAGGGGGCCATAAACTGAAAAGTGAAAATACTGCCTCTCACCCCCGACTCCAGAGGGAGTCACTCTGGAGTTTCATACAGGGCTTCCAGAAGCTGTCTTTGCACTCCCAGGTATAGAACTTGTTTTTATCACAAATGAAATAGGACTCATACTGTTCTGCAACTTTTCACTAAAATATGTCTCTTAAGATATTTTTCTACATCAACACATACGGACTTCCTGCACTCTTTTTAGCAGAAGAGAATTCTGCTGTAACTTGTTTAACCAGTCCCCTGCTGCTGTTGCTGTTAGGTGCCATCGAGTCGGTTCTGACTCACGGCAACCCCGTGTATCACAGGAAGAACACTGCCCGGTCCTGCGCCCTGTTCACAGTCATTCTGCACGGGCCACTGCGGCAGCCACGGTGTCAATCCATCCTGTTGAGACTCTTCCTCTTTTTCGAGGGCCCTCTACAAGCACGGACATCTATGTTTTCAGTGTTTTTGTTATTTCAAACACTGTTGCAACGAGTTTCCTTGCTCGTCTTTGCATAGTCATGTCACTGTTTCTGTATGATAAATCCTCTGAAGTAGACTGCAGGGACAAAGGGTTTATGCACTTTTGAAATAAATACTGCATGACTGGCTCTGAAGAGGTAGCACCAATTTACAACCCCACCTACGATCTATGATGATTACAATTTCCAAACAGGTATGAATTCTGGGACAGGAGCAGAAGGGATGCAATCTGGGTAAAGCAAGCAGCATGAGGAAAAGCGGGACTATCGAAGGAAGGATCGCTGTATAAAGGGGAACGAGTCTGGGGTGGCTAGAGTATAAGACCATGTGAGCAGCCTATGAGGGCCCTGGAGGGCCATGTTAATGAGCCTGAACTTTACTAAGCAAGTAGTGAGGGGCTGCTTAAGGTTTCTGAGCAAAGGAGCGACATGATCGCAGCTTTATCTTGGGGCAGCGACGAGCTGCAGTGGGATGGATGGGTTGGAAGAGCAAGAGACCGGAGGTGGGCAAGCCTCCAACTGTGGCTGTAAATACAGAGACGAATGAATAACTGTATAATTTCCTAGAGTAAATAGAGAGGGAGAAGGCAAAAGAGAAAGAACAGTCGAGTGTCATTTTAAAGTTTCAAGTGGGGGTGACTCGGCACCAACAGGATCAGACATTTGCTTTCATTTATGTACAAGCCGTGAGGTTAGCGCAGGACAACCAGTTAAGGTATCGAGGAAGCAGATGGAGAAACAAGCAAGATGTAGGAAAGGTGCCCAGGCTCCAAAGACATGTAAGGAAGTCGTTTTTAGAGGCAATTTAGGAAGGTCCGAAGCGAGGGAGATCGATGAGTAAAAACAGGGCCAGGAAAAAGCTGGGAGCATTATCTTGGGGTAACCGTTCTATTTCTGGAAGCGGAGGTAACAGCAAAGACGCCCCCAAAGCCCTGCAGCCCTCCCCGTCTAGGGCTCCTCGCCCGAGCCACAGAACACAGAAGATAACCTGGCGACCAGCTTCTCAGCTCTCCCGGGGACCGGCCGCCAACAGCGCCACTCCAGACGCGCAGCAAGGGCATCCAGCGCACGCGACGGCGCCTCAGGACACGTGGGCGGGACGCCCTCCCGGAACCCAGCGCGCGAGACAGCGGGAGGGACGCGGTGCGGTGATGTCGCCGAGCAGGAGTCGGGTGCGCAGCAACGGTGGCCACACGGGCTCTCCGACTCACGCTTCGCCCCCGGCCGCCACCTAGGGCGCTCGGGACTCCACGGGAGCCCACCACCAACCGCCCCCAAAGCCCGCTTCCCGTCCAGACTCCCGTTCCCGCCCAGCCCACGGGGCAGCAGGGCCGCGCGAGTCCCCACGTCCACGCAGGGGCCAGAGACTCGGAGCCGCCCCTCAGCCCCGGGCCGCGGCGGCCCAGGACGCCCGCCCACTCGGCACAGCTCCCGGCCTCTCGCCCTCGGCCCGCCGCCCGCAGCACGTACCCGGCGTCGGCTCCCCGGCCCCCGAGCCGTCGGGCAGCCCGGTCAGGTCCCCGTCCGGGGGCGGCGGCTCAGGGACACTCATGACCCTCCGGCTGCGAGCAGGGAAGGGGCAGGAGCCAGAACGGACGGAAGAAGGAATGCCGTGCCGACCGCCCCAGGAGCCCGGCCGGACAGAAGCGGTGGTCGCACCCGGAAGTGATGGGGCGGAAAGCGCAGGCTCACCGCACGTGACCGCGGGCCCGCCCCTCGGCGCCCCGGGAGCCACGCGCCGACGTCACAGCCGGCGGGGGGCGTGCCAGCTGGCTGCGTGGGCGGGGCTCGGAGCCGGGGCTCGGTGTCGGGAGAGGCTGCGCCGCTGTGACCGGAAGCCGTCTTTGCCTGGGTTGGACGCGAGCCCGGAGACAGACCGGACGCGGCTTTGCAATCTTGTTCGTGCCAGTGTTAAAGAGAAGGCCTAAGAGCCAGGACTGCGTGCTTTCCCCGAGATTTGAACCATTAAAAAGTTCGATGTCTACCTCTCCCTCAGCTTCCAAAGCTCAAACCAAACCCAGGGCCACCTGAGGGCGACCCTACAGGACAGAGTAGCATCGCCCCATAGGGCTGCCACGGCTGTCATCTTTACACAAGCCGGCTGCCACATCTTTCTCCGGCAGAGCAGGTGACCTGTTAGCAGCTAAGCCACCAGGGCTCCTCTGTGAGCTTCAGCACTCCTAACCGGTGATTTGCCACGATTCCTGTGTCCCCTTGTTCCTTGTGGAAGAATGATTTAAGGCCTCGTTTGCAGCATCTCGACAGAAACAATCAGCTAAATAGGCAAAGAGGACTTTCTTCCAGACCCATGTTGCTTTTCTGTTTGTCCTTTTCCTTCTTTATCAGTATCAGTTCCCATGGAGTCAGGTCCCACTCATGGAGACCCCGTGTGTGTTAGAGTAGAACTCAATGCCTGATTTTTCAGAAGCAGATTGCCAGACCTTCTCTCTTTCCCCTCTGGGTGGATTCAAGCCTCTAACCTTCCATTTAGCGGCTGAGTGTGCTAACCATTTGCCCCACTCAGGGACTCTACCTCCACAGATTGGTGCTCCATGCACCAAGAACCTTTTGAGTGCTCTCTGTGTTCCAGGCTCCATGATCCAGCTGTGGTGCACCTGACACTGCATGTGACACGGAGGTCAAGAGCAAAATGTTGGGACACCAACCCCCCATAGAATTCTTTGTGTGTGGGCGTGTGTGTTTAGGTGGAAGTTTACAGCACAAAATGGTTTCTCACTCAAAAACTTACACATGAATTATTTTGTGACACTGGTTGCAATCCCTGCAATGTTTCAGCACTCTCCCCCTTTCCTGTATACCCTGTGTCTATTTGTCCAGTTTTGCTGTCCCTTTCTGCCTTTTCATCCTTCCTTTTGGGCAGGTGTTGCCCATTTGGTCTCATATACTTGATTGAACTAAGAAGCACATTCCTCATGTGTTACAGTTTGTTTTATAAGACTGTCTAATCTTTGGCTGAACAGTGGACTTCAGGCGTGACTTCAGTTCTCAGTTAGCTGGATGACCCTGGGGCCATAGTCTTAGGGGTTCCTCCAGGCTCTGTCCGACCAGCAAGTCTGGTCTTTTTTTGTGTGTGAATTTGAGTTTTGTTCTACATTTTTCTCCCTCTCTGTCTGGGACTTGCTATTGTGATCCCTGTCAGAGATGTCAGTGGTGGTAGCCAGGCACCATCTAGTTGTTCTCGGCTCAGGCTTCTGGAGGCTGTGGTTCATGTGCTCCATTGGTCCTTTGGACTAATATTTTCCTTGTGTCTTTCGTTTTCTTCATTCTCCTTGCTGCAGATGGGATGGTACTAATAGATGTATTTTAGATGGCCTCTGGAAAGCTTTTGAGACCCCAGATACTACTCGCCAAGGTAGGATGTAGAACATTTTCTTTGTGAAATATGTTATGCCAATTGACCTACATGTCCCCTGAGACAACAGTCCCCAGCCCTCAGCCCCAGTAACTGGGTCCCTCAACGTGTTTGGATGTGTCTGGGAAGCTTCTGTGACTTTGCTTGGTCAAGTTGTGCTAACCTTGGATACATTGTGTGTTGTCTTTCCCTTCACCAAAGTTAACACGTGTCTACTATCTAGTTAGTGATTTCCCCTCTCCACCCTCCCCTCCCTCACAAACATCAAAGGTTGTTTTTTTCGGTATGTAAGCCCCCACGTGTCTGTCAGTTTGTCGCACTGTGGGGGCTTGCGTGTTGCTGTGATACTGGAAGCTATGCCACCAGTATTCAGATACCAGCAGGGTCACCCATGGAGGAGAGGTTTCAGCTGAGCTTCCAGACTAAGACAGACTAGGAAGAAGGACCCAGCAGTCTACTTCTGAAAAGCATTAGCCAGTGAAAACCTACGAATAGCAGCAGAACATTGTCTGATATAGTGCTGGAAAATGAGCCCCCCCAGGTTGGAAGGCACTCAAAAGATGACTGGGGAAGAGCTGCCTCCTCAAAGTAGAGTCGACCTTAATGACGTGGATGGAGTAAAGCTTTCGGAACCTTCATTTGCTGATGTGGCATGACTCAAAATGAGAAGCAACAGCTGCAAACATCCATTAATAATCGGAACCTGGAATGTACGAAGTATGAATCTAGGAAAATTGGAAATCATCAAAAATGAAATGGAACACATAAACATCAATATCCTACCCATTAGCTGAAATAGACTGGTATTGGCCATTTTGAATCAGACAATCATATAGTCTACTATGCTGGGAATGACAACTCAAAGAGGAATGGTGTTGCATTCATCGTCAAAAAGAACATTTCAAGATCTATCCTGAAGTACAACACTGTCAGTGATAAGATAATATCCATACGCCTACAAGGAAGACCAGTTAATACGACTATTATTCAAACTTATACACCAACAGCTAGGGCCAAAGATGAAGAAATAGATTTTTATCAGCTCCTGCAGTCTGAAATTGATCGAACACGCAATCAAGATGCATTGATAATTACTGGCAATTGGAATGAGAAAGTTGGAAACTAAGAAGGCTCAGTAGTTGGAAAATATGGCCTTGGTGATAGAAACAATGCTGTAGATCGAATGATAGAATTTTGCAAGACCAACAACTTCTTCATTGCAAATACCTTCTTTCACCAACATAAACAGTGACATACACATGGACCTAGCCAGATGGAACACACAGAAATCAAATTGACTACATCTGTGGAAAGAGATGATGGAAAAGCTCAATATCATCAGTCAGAACAAGGCCAAGGGCTGACTGTGGAACAGACCATCAATTGCTCATATGCAAGTTCAAGCTGAAACCGAAGAAAATCAGAGCAAGTCCATGAGAGCCAAAATATGACCTTGGGTATATCCCACCTGAATTTAGAGACTATCTGAAGAATAGATTTGACGCAATGAACACTAGCAACCAAAGACCAGACAAGTTGTGGAATGACATTGAGGACATCAAACATGAAGAAAGCAAGAGGTCACTGAAAAGACAGGAAAGAAAGAAAGAAAAGACCAAGATGGATGTCAGCGGAGACTCTGAAACTTGCTCTTGAGCATCGAGCAGCTAAAGCAAAAGGAAGAATTGATGAAGTAAAAGAACTGAACAGAAGATTTCAAAGGGCATCTCGAGAACACAAAGCCAAGTATTATAATGACATGGGCAAAGAGCTGGAAATGGAAAACCAAAAGGGAAGAACGTGCTCGGCATTTCTAAAGCTGAAAGAACTGAAGAAAAAAATTCAAGCCTCGAGTTGCAATAGTGAAGGATTCCATGGGGAAAATATTAAACGACGCAGAAGGCATCAAAAAAAGATAGAAGGAATACACAGAGTCATTACACCAAAAAGAATTAGTTGATGTTCAACCGTTTCAAGAGGTGGCATATGATCAGGAACCGATGGTACTGAAGGAAGAAGTCCAAGCTGCTCTGAAGCCATTGGCGAAAAACATGGCTCCAGGAACTGATGGAATATCAATTGAGATGTTTCAACGAACACATGCATCGCTGGAGGTGCTCACTCGTCTATGCCAAGAAATATGGAAGACAGCTTCCTGGCCAACTGACTGGAAGAGATCCATATTCATGCCTATTCCCAAGAAAGGTGATCCAACTGAATGTAGAAATTATAGAACAATATCGTTAATATCACACGCAAGCAAAATTTTGCTGAAAATCATTAAAAAATGGCTGCAGCAGTATATTGATAGGGAACTGCCAGAAATTCAGGCCGGTTTCAGAAGAGGTCGTGGAACCTGGGATATCACTGCTGATGTCAGATGGATCCTGGCTGAAAGCAGAGAATACCAGAAGGATGTTTACCTGTGTTTTATTGGCTATGCAAAGGCATTCGACTGTATGGATCTTAACAAACTATGGATAACATTGCGAAGAATGGGAATTCCAGAACACTTAATTGTGCTCATGAGGAACCTTTACACAGATGAAGAGGTGGTTGTTCAGACAGAACAAGGGGATACTGATTGGTTTAAAGTCAGGAAAGGTGTGCGTCAGAGTTGTATTGTTTCACCATACCTATTTAATCTGTATGCTGAGCAAATAATACGAGAAGCTGGACTATATGAAGAAGAAGAGGGCAACAAGATTGGAGGAAGACTCATTAACAACCTGTGTTATGCAAATGACACAACCTTGCTTGCTGAAAGTGAAGAGGACTTGAAACACTAATGAAGATCAAAGACCACAGCCTTCGGTATGGATTACACCTCAACATAAAGAAAACAAAAATCCTCACAACTGGACGTTGCAATGAGCAACATCATGATAAACAGAGAAAAGATTGAAGTCATCAAGGATTTCATTTTACTTGGACCCACAATCAACAGCCATGGAAGCAGCTGTCAAGAAATCAAAAGACGCGTTGCACTGGGCAAATGTGCTGCAAAAGACCTCTTTAAAATGTTGAAAAGCAAAGATGTCACCTTGACGAATAAGGTGCACCTCACCCAAGCCATGGTGCTTTTAATCACCTCCTGTGCATGTGAAATCTGGATGATGAATAAGGAAGACCAAAGAAGAATTGACGCCTTTGAATTGTGATGTTGAAGAATATTGAATACACCATGGACTGCCAAAAGAACAAACAAATCTGTCTTGGGAGAAGTGCAGCCAGAATGCTTCTTACAGGCAAGGATGGCGAGACTGCATCTTACATACTTTGGACATGTTGTCAGGAGGGATCAGTCCCTGGAGAAGGACATCATGCTTGGCAGAGTACGGGGTCAGCAGAAAAGAGGAAGACCCTCAAGGAGGTGGATTGACACAGTGGCTGCAACAATGAGCTCAAGCATAACGACAATGGTATGGATGGCGCAGGACCGGGCAGTTTTTCGTTCCGTTGCATGCAGGGTTGCTATGAGTCAGAACCGACTTGATGGCACCTAACAACAACCACCTAATAACAAGTCTTTTCTTGGGTTTATTATAACGGTGGTCTCATGCAATATTTTTGTGATTGGCTTGTTTCACTCAGCATAATGCCCTCTAGATTCATCCATGTTGTGAGATGTTTCTCGGATTCATCATTGTTCTCTATGATTGCGGGGTATGCCACTGTCATATGTACCACAATTTGTTAATCCATTCATCTGTTGATGGGCACTTAGGTTGTTTCCGTCTTTTTGTTATTGTGAATAATGCTACAATGAACATGGGTGTGCATATGTCTGTTCACGTGACAGCACTTAAAATGTTGGAATTTGATGTCAAGGAGGTAAACACAGTTCATTGAATCATCATGTGTGCCTTTCAAAATGCCCTCATTTCCCCACGGGTAGTGGCCATCCCCTTTTGTGTACCCAAGTTATAATCCTCTCTAAATAGCTGGTACTTGTGACTGGACTAGGCACTATAGGGGTAAAAAGAGGTAAAAATCCTGGTTCCTGTCTATCAGACACTTCTAGTACTTACACGGAGTAGAATTACCGAGCATGACAGTGAAGCACTAAATTATATGAAGCAGAACTAGGGGATTACAAAGGACATAATGTTTTCATGTTTGTTTCCTATCATTGCTGTAACAGATTACCATAAATGTAATTGCTTAAAACAACACAAATGTATTATCTTACAGTTCTAGAGGTCAAAAACCAAAATCATTCTTAGTGGGCTAAATTCAAGATGTCGGCAGGGCTGATTCCTTCTGGAGGTTCCCGGGTCAGAATCTGCTTCCTTGCCTTCATGAGCTTCTAGCGATTCCCCTCATTCCTTGGCCCACGGTCCAGTGTTGCACTGCCTTTCCTCCCTCTGCTCCCACTGCCACATCACCTCCTCCCCTGCTCTGCTCCTCCTGCCTCCCTCTCATAAGGAAACCTGTGATTACATGGAGCCCACCCGGATAATCAAGGGCAATCATCCCTCTCAAGATCCTTAACTACATCTGCTATGTCCGTTCTGCCATGTAAGGTACTATTCACACGTCTGGGGAACTGAACATGAGCATCTTTGGAGGGGCCATCACTCAGCCTAGCCCAGATGTGCAATTGTGAAATTGAGAAGTAGAGAAATTTTTAAAAAACTTAATACCAAACCCATTGCCATCAAGTTGATTCCAACTCATAGAGACCCTACAGGACAGAGTAGAACTTCCCCCGTCAGGTTTCCAAGGCTATAAATCTTTATGGAAGCAGACTGCCACATCTTCCTCCCACGGAAAGCTTAATAGAGGACAACGAATAGAGGAAATGGAAGTTAAGCTGTACCTGGAAGGACAAACAAACCAGTTGCCACTGAGGCAATGCCGATTCACGGTGACCCCACGTGTATCAGAGTAGACCTGTGCTCTGTAGGATCTTCAAACGGCTGATTTTTTGGAAGTAGTTCCTCTCCAAACAGCTGAGTACTTAAGGCTGGACTAGGCACTGCAGGGGGTAAAAAGAGGTAAAAATCCTGGCCCCTGTCTGTCGGAAACTTCTAGTACTTACACATACTAGAGTTACTTCCTTCTCAGGCTTCTCTGGGTGGACTCAAACCACCAGCCTTTTGGTTAGCAGCAGAGAGCATGTTAACCATTTGTACCACCCAGGGACTGCCACCTAAAGGACAGAGAGGATGTCATCAGCAGAGAAAAAGCAGTAAAGCCTTCCAGGCAGGAAAGACGTGAGCAGCAAAAGTAAACCTCGCACTCAAGGGCCTCAAGGTGCTAACCGTCTTTTGGGGGAAGACAAGGCTAACAGATTAAACAATCAGTAAAGGAACCTAGTGGAGAAACTGGTATATAGTCATTTAGACCAAAAAAAGACAAAAAGGTAACAACGCTGAACTTGTGAAGAAGCTGCTTAAAAAAAATTAAAAGAAGCACTATCCAGAAAGTTAAATACTGTATATATTCAGTGCAAAAAGAAAGTAAGTCTAGATCTTTACGGGACCTTGAAATCCAGAAGATGAAAAGACAAACACAATGCTATATGGCAAAACTGTCTACCCACGTCTTAGTTTTTCTATTTTTCTTACATTTTCTTATATCCTACATTTTTGCTCACTGCAGGGGAGTAGATAGGTAGGAGAATCACTGAAAGAAAGAAAGCTTAATCTATGAACATTTTTTTCTCCTTCTGTTTATCAGGAATGCCCTATATTTAGAATGTGCTATGATTTGATAAAAGCTACTCCCAGTTCGACCTACTTCTCTCACAGAAATTCACTCTCTCCCTCCCTTTCATCTGTCTCTCCTTGTTTTTTTTCCAAAATCAGAACTAAGAGTTAAGTGACAAAAAAGTTTTGAGAGACAATGATAGAGGGGCAGGGGCTGCAGAGAAAAGGGATGGGAGAAGAGGATGACACACAGGAGAAAGCGGATTACAGTGTCAAAAATGTAAACACGCTCGTGCAGGAGGACACAAGGCCTTCTAAAATAACAAGGGAAAGGAACTTTGGGCTTTTCTCTGATTTCCTTCAGAGGAGTTTCTAAAGAAACTAGGTAGCCATTTTGCCTTTGGTTAACTAATCTGAAAAGATAATTTTTTTCTCTGACAACTGTAACCATTTTTCTCTTTCTTTTATTTACATGAGGAACATTCTTGTACCTCAGTGAAGTGCTAAAATATCTCCACCCACTGCCACTCTGCCACGCTTTCCATCTTGCCCTCCTTACATTATATAACAAACATTTTTACATGCATTATTTCATCCACACAGTCTCCTAGCCCTGCCGCGAAAAGTTTTGTAAAATACATGCAAGTCAAAAGCAATGGCTTTTGAAATTTTCTGAAAGTGCACACAATTATTATAAACATTTTGCGTATGAAAATACAAACCAAGTTTTGTTCAAACTTCTATTTTTCAAGTAAATGCTTAAGTAATTCGTTAAAAAAAAAAAAGAGAGACAGATGGAAACTCAACTTTGCTTCTCTTTCTTATTTATGTTATTGAGGGTCACTACAGGCAAAGCCTGTTAAAGGTGAGTTCGGGGACTGCACTGGGTCCTGTATCAGACAAGGCAGGCTAAGTTATGCTCCAGTAGCAACTCTCAGAGATGAGAGCCTCAACAGCTTGCACAGGTCCATCTTTTAAAGGGCTCAGCTCCAGAAAGTCTTCACTCAGAGACCTCAGCTGACAACCTCCACCGTCATCAACATCCTCCATCCTTGCGGTAGGAAGAAGAAACAAAGCAAATTGTACACCAACTCTTGAAGATTATCACCCAGAAGTGACCTGTGTCACATTTCACTGAGCACTGCCAGTCACATGGCCACACCCCACTTCCAGGTGGCAGAAAGTGTCACCCTAGCACATGCTCAGGAAGGGGGAGAACCAGAACGGTTGTGAAGAGTGCGATGACAATCACAGCTGCCAGCAGGTAGTCTTTCTTCTTAGGCAATCTGAGAAAAGACAGGTGACATAATTTTTAAAAAGATAATTTGAAGAGAATCCAGAGCAGTGTGCCTCACAAAAAGAGGGCAGGGTTCCAAACTTCCCAGAGGAGCACCTGGTCAGTTTTAACACTTAGAGTTGTGCACACCTTTCTGAAGTATGCAGCAGTGAAACACCAAAGAATTTGATGTCAAAAGACTTGTTTCACATCCAGCTAAGATATTCATTGGTTGTATTAGCGTTTTTTGGTTGGAAGTAAAGAAGTCCAAACCAGCCTAAGCAAAATAAGGAATTTATTGACTCACTGAACTAAAAAGTCCAGGAGTTGATCTGGCTTCAGGGATTGTTGTTGTTGTTGTTAGGTGCCATCCAGTCAGTTCCAACTCGTAGTGACCCTACCTGCAACAGAACAAAACACCACCCGACCCTGTGCCATGATTACAATCATTGTTATGCTTAAGCCCATTGTTGCAGCCACTGTGTCAATCCATCTTATTGAGGGTCTTCCTCTGTTTTGCTGACCCTCTGCTTTACTGATCATGATGTCCTTCTCCAGGGACTGGTACCTCCTGACAACATGTCCGAAGTATGTGAGACGCAATTTCACCATCTTTGCATCCAAGGAGCGTTCTGGTTGTACTTCTTCCAAGACAGATTTGTTCATTCTTTTGGCAGCCTATGGTATATTCAATGTTCTTCTCCAACGCCACAATTCAAAGGCGTCAATTCTTCTCTGGTCTTCCTTATTCATCGTCCAACTTTCACATGCACAGAAGGTGATTAAAAGCACCATGGCTTGGGTCAGGTGCACTTTATTCATCAAGGTGACATCTTTGCTTTTCAACATTTTAAAGAGGTCTTTTGCAGCACATTTGCCCAGTGCGATGGGTCTTTTGATTTCTTGACTGCTGCTTCCATGGCTGTTGATTGTGGATCCAACTAAAATGAAACTCTTGATGACTTCAATCTTTTCTCCACTTTTGTGATGTTGTTTATTGGTCCGGTTGTGAGGATTTTTGTTTTCTTTATGTTGAGGTGTATGTAATCCACGCTGAAGGCTGTGGTCTTTGATCTTCATCAGTAAGTGCTTCAAGTCCTCTTCACTTTCAGCAAGCAAGGTTGTGTCATCTGCATAATGAAGGCTGTTGATGAGTCTTTCTCCAATCCTGATGCCCTTCATATAGTCCAGCTTCTCAAATTATTTGCTCAGCATACAGATTGAATAGGTATGGTGAAAGGATAAAACCCTGACGCACACCTTTCCTGACTTTAAACCACGCAGTATCCCCTTGCTTTTGATCAAACAACCACCTCTTGATCTATGTAAAGGTTCCTCATGAGCACAATTAAGTGTTCTGGAATTCCCATTGTTCACAATACTATTCATAATTTGTTATGATCCACACAGTTGAATGCCTTTGCATAGTCAATAAAACACAGGTAAACATCTTTCTGGTATTCTCTGCTTTCAGCCAGGATTCATCTGACATCAAAAATGATATCCCTGGTTCCACGTCCTCTTCTGAAACCAGCCTGAATTTCTGGTAGTTCCCTGTCGATATACTGCTGCAGCCGTTTTTGAATGATCTTCAGCAAAATTTTGCTTGCATGTGATATTAATGATACTGTTCAATAATTTCTGCATTCGGTTGGATCACTTTCTTGGGAATAGGCATAGATATAGATCTCTTCCAGTTGGTTCACCAGGTAGCTGTTTTCCAAATTTCTTGGCATAGACGAGTGAGTACTTCCAGGGCTGCATCCATTTGTTGAAACATCTCAATTGGTATTCCATCAATTCCTACAGCCTTGTTTTTTGCCAGTGCCTTCAGTGCAGCTTGGAGTTCTTCCTTCAGTACCTTTGGTTCCTGCTCATACGGTACCTCCTGAAATGGTTGAATGTTTACCAATCAATTCTTTTTGGTGTAGTGACTCTGGTATTCCTTCCATTTTCTTTTTATGCTTCCTGGTCATTTAATGTTGTGCCCCAGAGAACCCTTCAATATTGCAACTCAAGGCTTGAATTTTTTTCTTCAGTTCTTTCAGCTTGAGAAAGGCAGAACACGTTCTTGCCTTCTGGTTTCCATCTCCAGGTCTTTGCACATGTCATTATAATACTTTGTCTTCTCAAGCCACCCTTTGAAATCTTCTGTTTGACTCTTTTACTGCATCATTTCTTCCTTTTGCTTTGGCTACTCAACACTCAAGAGCAAGTTTCAGAGTCTTTTCTGACATTCATTTTGCTCTTTCCTTTCTTGTCCTTTTAATGACCTCTTGCTTTCTTCATATATGACGTCCTTGATATCATTCCACAACTCATCTGGTCTTCAGTCATTAGTGTTCAACACGTCAAATCTATTCTTGAGATGGTCTCTAAACTCAGGTGGGATATACTCAAGTTCGTACTTTGGCTCTCATGGACTTGTTCTAATTTTCTTCAGCTTCAACTTGAACTTGCATATGAGCAATTGATGGTCTGTCCCACAGTCGGCCCCTGGCCTTGTTCTGACTGATGATATAGAGCATTTCCATCATCTCTTCCCACTGATGTAGTCAATTTGATTCCTGTGTATTCCATCTGGTGAGGTCCACGTGTATAGTGGCCATTTATGTTGGTGAAAGAAGGTATTTGCAGTGAAGAAGTCGTTGGTCTTGCAAAATTCTATCATGGGATCTCTGGCATCGCTTCTATCACCAAGGCCATATTTCTCAACTACGATCCTACTTCTTTGTTTCCAACTTTCCCATTCCAATCTCCAGTAATTATCAATGCATTTCGAATGCATATTTGATCAATTTCAGACTGCAGAAGTTGGTAAAAATCTTCTATTTCTTCATCTTTGCCCTTAGTGGTTGGTGCCTAAATCTGAATAATAGTCATATTAACTGGTCTTCCTGGTAAGCATATAGATATTATCCTACCACTGACAGCGTTGTACTTCAGGACAGATCTTGAAGTGGCTTCAGGGATAGTTGTATCCATTTCCAAAATGAAATCAGGAACCTTTCCCGCTCTCTCCCTCTTTAGGGTGTTGGCTTCATGCCAACATCTCTCAGCGTGCTAGGAAAATGGCTCCAGGTATTCTTGGTCCTTACAGCTCCCAAGTGAGGCCAACTCACCCCCCAGCATTAATTCCAAACCCTTTAAAAAGATCCAAATTACTTGGATCATATGCCCACCCCTAGACCAGCTCTGAGTCCGGGGGGGTTGTCTTAACTACTTAGTGCTGCTATAACAGAAATACCACAAGTGGATAGCTTTAACAAACAGAAGTTTATTTTCTCACAGTCCAGGAAGCTAGAAGTCCAAATTCAGCATGCCAGCTCCAGGGGAAGCCTTTCTCTGTTGGCTCTGGGGGAAGGTCCTTGTTGTTAATCTTTCCCAGTCAAGGAGCTTCTCAGCACAGGGACCCCAGATCCAAAGGATTCACTATTCTCCTGGCTCTTATTTCTTGGTGGTATAAGGTCCTCATGTTTTTCTGCTTGCTTCTCTCTTTTATACCTCAAAAGAGGGTAGCTTAAGACACAATCTAATCTTGTAGATTCAGTCCTGCCTCGTTAACATAACTGTCACTAATCCCACCTCATTAACATCATAGAGACAAGATTTACAAGACATGGGAAAATCACATCAGATGACAAAATGGTGCACAATCACACAATACTGGGAATCATGGCCTAGCCAAATTGACACACACTTTTGGGGAATACAATTCAATCCATGACAGGGTTATAAAGGACCCTGAAGGACCTGCCTGGACCACACATAACAGGGAAAGGCAAGGCCTTTGACTGGCAGGCCTCCAAGGGGTTATAGAAAGGCACAGGGATAGTTTCTTTAAGGAAAATCAGAGGCTTGTTAGCAAAAAAAAAAAAAAAAAGGTTATAGAAAGGCACAGGGATAGTTTCTTTAAGGAAAATCAGAGGCTTGTTAGCAAAAGAAGGAAGGAAATTGGACCAACCAAAACAACAGATGTTGATTATTTCAGTTACGAGATTTTAGCCCAGTCACTTAATCTCTGAGCCTCTGTTTTCTTCATCAGTAAAAAAGAAGCATGGTTGATACGAGACCCACTATTTCATATGCTTCTTAGACATATAAATGAGATCTGTAAACTGTAAAGCACTATTGCAAATAATAGCAGCCTCTAACTAAGTACTTGTTATGTGTCAGAAGAAATATTATTTCTGTTATTAATGCCTTGGTTACAGATTTTACCAACCTTAATTTAGTTTCGTTAGACTTCTCTGGTTGTTGTTATTTGTCATCAAGTTGGCCTCCACTTCCAGACAACCTCACGCACAACGGAACACTACCTGGTCCTGCACTGTCCCTATGGTCATTGTGGATTGGACCTTTGCAATCCATACAGTTTTAATTGGATGATTTTTGGAAGTAGATTGCCAGGCCTTTCTTCTTAGTCTGCCTTAGTCTGGGCACTCCGCTGAAATCTGTTTGGCATCATAGCAACACAGAAGCCTCCATTTGTTACTGGAATAAGGTTCTTGCCTCTCACTGGTCAAGAATGAGCAGATAAGGCACGTAGTTTCCTACACAAGCAAAGCTTTACTGAAGAGGCTTGCAAGCGGAGATGAGGAGGGCCTAGAGCAATGCTTACCCTTATCTCCCAGAACAAAAGACAGGCCTGAGTTTTTAAAAGTTCTTGGGCTGGAAAAGATTCATGTTTATTCATAGGCACAGGTGGGGATATGTTAACTAAGGTGCGTGCGCAGTAGCTTTCCAAGATGGCTCCTGTCCTGGACGCCTCTGGGATTCATAGCAGGACTTATTTTGGTGTGTCATGCCTGCACAGGCTCTTGCTCCGTGGGTTTGATTCCCTGGCTGGGACTGTAACCCCTCACTGCCTCTGGTGGAAGGTCATACAGGGGTCTCAGGTGGATGTTCTGTGCATGTCCTTGGACCTGGTTTTCTCCGGTTGCCTCTGAAAGGCAACTTTAAGGAAGTTTGTGGGCTATTTTTAGATTCCCTGCCCCACTGTACTGGGGAATGGCTTTGTTTCTGTGCTCTGGCCCATTTCTTATTATTTTTTTGCAGATTTGGGGGCCTCTCTGTTCTCTGTCTTACTAAGTCTCTAGGTTCTACACTCAACCCCCTATTACCTCCCTGATAGTATAGTCTATTTCTCTTTCACTTGCTTCTCCTCTAACCACACCAGTCTCTTCGCTATTTTTCAGACAGGCCCCCTCTGATCTCAGGGCCTCTGCTGTCTGTCTTACACTGACAGATGGGTGGTAGCTGTAAGAGGTGCATTGTCCAGGAGTCAAACCCAGGTCTCCATATGGAATTCTACCAGTGGGATAAGAGAGACTAAGTGATTTAAACGAATATCAGAGGGCTTGGCAATTATACGTTTTATTACAAATTCACTTCTTTTGTACAAATCGATCTCATGCAATAAGCTAATTTTCTTAGGTGTAAGACAGCAACTGAAGTTCTGGACCTGCAGCTTTAGAAGATCGAGAGTAAAGTTCAGAGATCACCACCAACACCAAGGCCTTTCTTCATCAATACAACTTTCATTATCTATTTCTATTGGGGTGGGGGAGGATGTGTGTCTCATTTTTTTTTTCATCTTTATCTTTTAGCATTATGGTGATTGATAGCCAACTAATATTCATAACAGTAAGTAGTAATAATTTGGCATACCAATGCTTTCTGACAATTAGTAAAACTAAAGGCAAAATTGTTCTTCATTCAAAGAACTTTAAATCTTTTTAAAATTTATTCAAAAAGACAATGATTTTTCTGGAGCCTTGGAGGCTAGATAAACCCACAAATCTGTATGGCCTTGAGATCATCTTTAAACCTCAAACAAAAATATCCCCTGAAGTCTCCTTAAAACCAAACAGTAGTTTAGCTTAAGTAATAGAGAACGTCTACCTGGAGCATTGTGCTCTTTTAAGATCTATCTATCTGGGATCAAATTGACAACAACTCAAAAGATTAGATAGGAACCTTAGGGGCCAGTGAGTTCGTGTTAATGGAGGAGGAACAACTCAGGAAAGGAGGGTGAGGATGGCTGCACAACTCAAAGAATGTAATCAATGTCACTGAATTGTACATATAGAAACTGTTGAATTGGTGTCTGTTTTGCTGTGTATATCCCCTACAACAACAAAAAATAAAATAAAATAAATTATTTAAAAAAAAAGACAATGATTCTTCTGCTTTGGAGTTTTCACAAAATTTATTCATCTTATTGTGTAGATATCCAAGTGGCCACCAACAATTATTGCTTTATTCTCTTTCTCTGTGAATCAGAAAGTGTGATTTCAATCATTATAAATAAATTATCCCAATAGTCAGCTTTCCTTTTGGGATAGTTTTATCTAAATTAGCTAGGATATGTTAATCATGCTTCATTCAAAATTGTTAAAAATAGTCCTTATTTTCTTAAAATGTACTCTTCAAATTGTTTCTCTTGCTGAATACAAATAATTTCCAAAGACTCTCCAGACCAGATGGTAAGATGAAATATAAAAATTCAGTTTCTTTGTAACATGATAGGGTCAATAATACATAGAGTTCAGAGTCTCCAATTTCTTTTTTTCGATAAAAAATGCCAGTGGATCAAGTTATTTTTAAACTTTTGCCTTAGTCTTCGGCCTTCCTATAAAATCTTGTCAACATCTCTTGAATGAACTTATCAGAGTGCTGACTTTGAAATTAATTTTTCACTGACCTTTATCTTAAAGTATTTTTTCTAAACTGCTCACTTAATTTACTAGATCAAAGAGTACACTTACACACATTAATATTTTATTAACAGCTGAAGATTTCAGAATATCGTTTTCCCTTCTAAGATTTCAGAAAATTCTCTATTACATGTTTCGGGGTTGGTGGGGGGAGGGATAGGCTTCAGTTTCATTTACTTAATAAAGAGATCAAATACAGCCTAGCTATATTTCATTATAAGATTCCAAAACCCATCACCATTAAGTCAATCCCAACTCATAGCGACCCTATAGGACAAAGTAGAACTGCCCCATACAGTTTGCAAGGAGAGCCTGGTAGATTTGAACTGCCAACCTTTTGGTTAGCAGCCATAGCTCTTAACCAGTACTCCACTAGGTTTTCCATCATGGAGCTAATTCCTTAATATCAATGGCTACTGCAGGGTTTTTTGCCAGTCCTGTTTGCCCTCAGGCCCGTTCCTCACCCTTCACCTGTCTGTGTTTTCTGGTCTCTGTGTCAGCTGCCTTACAGCTGAGTTTGGCCAATGGGAGACACTGGTAGAGACTGGAGCCTGGGAGCTTGGAAGGGGAGGGTAAAGGAGAAGCCGGGATATTTTTCCCACCCCCTCTCTGCCTCAGGTGGCAACTGGAGCAGTGGCTGGCTCTCCTCTCTGCCCCAGCTCCCCACCAGTTCTATCAGGTGTACCAGTCAGCATCCAACCAGGTGAGAGTAAGAAACCATGTGATAATTTAAACAGGGTAAGCTTAATAATTAATAGAAAGAGTCATGAACTAAAACGGATACGAGAGTAATGCAAGACCGAATGGTAAGAAATAAAAGACAACTCTGAAGAGTACGGAAATAGCAAATGTAGGATGCAGGCACACGCTAGTGCTGAGATGGAGCATCCAAGGAAGATTCTTCCCAATCCCACCAAGACTAAGGTCCAGGTCTTGTTGGAGATGGAGCAGTGTGGCTCAGGGGATGGTGGAGAAGTCCGCTGAGGTGCCGCACCAGCAGAACTTGGTGGGGTACTGAGGGAAGCTATCTACAGTGAGGAGCCACACACGGCAACTCGCAGCAAAGCTGGCTTAGGAGGTACCAGGAGAAACTGTCCTTTGCGAGCGTTGTGCACTGCTGGCTACAGGATGCCGCGGAAGCTGCACGCGCTACAGGAGTCGGACCTGCAGCAGGAGCCAGGCAGTGCGGAAGCCGGCACCTGCAGGAGCCCTGGTGAGAGGAGCGCGCAGAAATCAGTAATAACCCTTCCCCTTGCAATGCCTCCCCAGCGCCCTCTACTGACAAAGCTTATTATCATGCCAGCTGACAACGGAGAACCATTTACAGGGCCTGTGTTTGTTTTTTATGGCTTCCTTGCTCCTTGGAAACTCTATGGGGCAGTTCTACTCTATCCTATAGGGTCGCTATGAGTCGGAATCGACTAGACAGCACTGGGTTTGGTTTTTTGGTTTTAAAATATTGCCACAAACTTAGTGGCTTAAAACAACACCAGTTTATTATCTCACAACTACTGTGGGTTAGGAGTTCGGCACTTTTTGGCTTGGTCCTCTACTCAGGGTCCCACAAGGCTGAAATCAAGGTGTCAGCCTGCTGCAACCTCATCAGAAGACTCAACTGGGGAAATACTTGCTTCTACACTCATTCAGATTGCTGGAAAATTCAGTTCCTTGCAGTTGCAGGACTGAGGTTCCGTTTTCCTGTGGCTGTGCCCACTCTCGGCAACTAGAGGCCATGCTTGCCAATGTGGCTCCCTCCATAGGCCCTTTCACACTGAATCTCTCCTCTCCAAAGACTCTAGCCCCTTTTAAGAGATTATCTGATTAGCTAGGTCCACCCAGGAAAACCCTCCTTTGCTTAACTCAAAGTCAACTGATTTGGGTCCTCAGTTACATCTTCA
This sequence comes from Loxodonta africana, assembly GCF_030014295.1. Classification (NCBI taxonomy): domain Eukaryota; kingdom Metazoa; phylum Chordata; class Mammalia; order Proboscidea; family Elephantidae; genus Loxodonta; species Loxodonta africana. Next base: position 10,331,727 of record NC_087351.1, read on the forward strand.
AAAGACCTTCACCTTTGTCATGTGATATAATCTAATCACAGAAGCAAAATCCATCATATTCACAGTCCAGCCCAAATGGGACATGTACAACCAGGGAGGTGGGACTCTTGTGGGCCATCTCAGAATTATGACTACCATGGGGTCCATCTCCATTACTGCAGAACAGGCAATGAAGGAGAACACAGGGTGGCAAGGCAATAAACTGACAACTGGCACTTCAGCTAATCCCAACCTCTGGGTTCCAGGAACACCACCTCCTGTCAGCCGCTGCTCGCCTCTGGACTGCCTCACCTTCACCTGTGCGCTTCTCATTTCTTCCACCACTGAGTGTTACAATTCCTTATACTAAATTCTTTGTTTCAAATACCCGGAATAATTTCTGTTTTTTTAGTTAGACATTACTGAGACAAGATTTTGCTGGCATTTTTTCACCCAGGAAGTACTGGACAAAGTCATAAAAGGGGCAAAGTTTGTAAATGTCACTGGGATCTGGATCACCTGCTCTTGGAGTTTACTTGTGCCTGTGTCCCCACTTGTGCCCAATCGAGATACACCACTTCCAAAATACAATGGGCTGCTATTAGGCCCACGAGGTGTCCTTACAGAACCTTGCTCACAAAAGGAAGTTCGGGCCACATGGATATGCGATACCACACAATCAGACTGTCTTCAGCTGAGTTCTCTAGAGGAACAAAACCAGTAAAGCACATATATGAATACATACGCCCAAGCCCGATGTCATCGATTCTGACTCACGGCGACCGTATTGGACAGAGTAGAACTGCCCCATTGAGTTTCCAAGCAGCGCCTGGTGGATTCAAACTGTCGACCTTTTGATGAACAGCCATGGCTCTTAACCACGACACCACCAGGGTTTCCATAAATAAATACATAGAGTGATTTATTTCCATAAATAAATATAGAGAGGGAGGTTTATTTCAAGGAAATGGCTCACACAATTGTGGAAGCTGGCAAGTCCCAAATCAGGTGGCAAGCTCCAGACTTCTTCTGATTCACACGGTTGCAGAGGCTGATGAACCCAAAATCTGCAGGTCAGACAGCAGGCTGTTGGCTTCTCATGTCCCAAGAGCCTGAGGTCAGAGGATGACAGGACAAATAGAGGGTCAGAAAGAGGGAGAGTGAGCTTTGCCAGAGCATCCATGTATATATTGGATACTGGCCACACCCCCAAAGGAAACTCTCTTTCCAACTGATTGGCTTCTCATATCAGGTCACAAAATGGAGGATAATTACATAATGTCTGCCAAACCGCTGAGAATCACAGCCTAGCCAAGCTGACGTATAACATTAACATCACAGTCTACCCCTTGTCAACTTGGCACCAGTACACGCCTCCTTAAAACGTACATAATCTCTAATAGAGGCAATTATAAAGTCATACTTGTGCCTAACATGTTACAACTAACATGCTTACAACTGAAAATGCACTAACCCCATTTACATCTTGTATTTTACAATAAGTAATGGGGTAAGGGTGGAAAGAAAACAAAGGCATCTATGCACACACACACATATAAGAAAGCAGAGAAGAAATATCCATAACAACCACAGTCCTTGTTTCTGCAACTGGTCATGTGGTTGTAGCTGATGTTTAGAACTACCTTCTTCCATCACCCATTCCATATTTTCTTTGCCCTCAGCATGCACCTCAGCTGGTCATGGTTCTTTGCCTGGGAGGGTGACCCAAACTTTCACCCCCGAAGAGCCTGGGCCATTAGAAGTCATGTCGGAATTGGGTTGCTGCAGTTTTCCACTGACTTTAATCACAGGGCATGGCAGTACTAAGAGACACCCTAAAGGATCTCCTGCATTCCAGACCTACTCTTCTTCACCTGTATTGTGTAATATCAATCCGACTTCCTCTTGGTAATCAGGATCAATCACACCAGCCAATATGGTAACTCCCTTCTTTTCCTGTTGATCCAGAGACACCAGAAGCCTGCCAAAACTACCATCTGTGAACTTACAGAAAGCCTTATCCACTGTCTTGGTATCCCATGTAGCATTGCCTCAGATCACGGAACTCACTTCACAGCAAATGAAACGTGCTAATGGGCCCATGATCCTGGAATTCACTGGACTTACCATGTACCTCATCATCCTGAAGCAGCCCACTGGCATTCTTAACTGCCCAAAACCCGTTGCTATCGAGTCGACTCCAACTCATAGCGACCCTATAGGACAGAGTAGAACTTCTCCGTAGGGTTTCCAAGGAGCACCTGGTGGATTTGAACTGCCGACCTTTTGGTTAGCAGCTGTAGCACTTAACCACTACGCCACCAGGGTTTCCTCTTAACTGCCAGTTCTACGTAATCTTTGTTGTGTCTCCTGGTGAGAGCATTCAACCCTTGGGAACTAAGACCTCTAGACTCACAGAGCATAGGGTCGCAGGGACAGGAAGCAAAAAAATTGCAAGTGGGTCACTAGGGGTAATAGTAAGTGGTGCCACTCCCATTTCCACCCCTTGATTCCTGGTCCCATGCATCCTGGTTATGGGAGAAACAGTGCCAAATTATGGGATGCTGGTTTAGAGCATATACAGCCCCCGGGAAAACATTGTCCCAACCTGCAAGGTATTGCCACCTAGCTGGTGTCATAATTGTGTCTATCAAGCCAGCTGCTTCAGGATGATGAGGTACATGGTAAGACCAGTGAATTCCAGGATCATGGGCCCATTAGCACATTTCATTTGCTGTGAAGCGAGCTCCTTGATCTGAGGCAACGCTGTGTGGGATACCATGACAATGGATAAGGCATTCTATAAGTTCACAGATGGTAGTTTTGGCAGAAGCATTGTGTGCAGGGAAGGCAAATCAATATCCAGAGTGTCTATCCAGTAAGAACAAAACACTGCCCTTTCCATGATGGGAGTGGTCCAATGTAATCAGCCTGCCACCAAGTTGCTGGCTAATTGTACTGAGGAATGGTGCCAAATTGGGGACTATATGTTGGTCTCTGCTGCTGGCCAATTAGGCACTCAGCAGTGGCTGTAGCCAAGGTGACCTTGGTGAGTGAAAGTCCATATTGCTGAGCCCATGCATAACTTCCAACCCTGTCACCATGGCCACTTGGTTCATGAGCCCATCGGTAATGACAGGAGTGGCTGGGGAGAAAGGCTGAGTGGTATCTGCAGGGCACATCACCCTATCCACTTCACTGGTAAAATCTTCCTCTGCCAAGGTCACCCTCTGATGAGCATTCACATGAGACACACGTATCTTTACATAATTATTTGGCTCATTCAGAGAGGTCTATCCACATACCTCTTCCTCACACCTCTGTCTCCCATTTTCCAATTATGTTCCTTTCAGTGGCCAAGACACTGGCCACAGCACATGAATCAGTAAACAATCGCACATCTGGCCATTTATCTTTCCTCAGAAAATGAACCACCAGGTGCACTGCTCGAAGTTTTGCCCACTGGGAGGATTTCCCTTCACCACTGTCCTTCAAGGAGGTCCCAGAAAGAGGCTGTAGTGCTGCTATTATCCACTTTCAAGTGGTGCCTACATATCACATTGAACCATCAGTAAACCAGGCACAAGTTTTCTCTCTCTCAGTCAACTGAACATGAGGAACTCTCCCTGAGGCCATAGGTGTAGAGTGGGAGAGTGTCATGGATTGAATTGTGTCCTCCAAAAATATGTGTCAACTTGGCTAGGCCATGATTCCCAATATTGTGTGATTGTTCACCATGTTATCATCTGACATGATTTTCCTGTGTTGTAAATTTATTTTTTATGATATTGATGTGGTAAGATTAGCTGCAGTTATGTTAATGAGGCAGGAATCAATCTATAAGATTAGGTTGTATCTTGAGCCAATCTCTTTTGAGACATAAAAGAGAGAAGCAAACAGAGAAACATGGGGATCTCATACCACCAAGAAAGCAGCCCCAGGAGCAGAGCATATCCTCTGGACCTGGGGTTCCTGAGCAGAGATGCTCCTAGATCGGGAGAAGACTGATGACAAGGACCTTCCTCCAGAGCTGACAGAGAGAGAAAGAATTCTAGAGCCGACACTCTGAATTTGGACTTCTAGCCTCCTAAACTCCTAAGCTTCTAGACTCTTAGAGAATAAATTTCTTTGTTAAAGCCATCCATTTATGATATGTCTGTTATAGCAGCACTAGATGACTAAGACAGAGAAGAAAGGTAATGTGACAGTGACAGGAATGGAGACCATGGGCATTTGTACCACTTCCTCATGTAACTTACTTGTTCCTTCAGGCCCTGCTCAAGCCCAATCTTGTATATACCACTTCATTTAATGATGGAGTGCTGCTGTGCACGTCCAACTTTATGGCTGTGGGTCACACAACACCCAACTCATAATGGGCAGCTCAGGCCGCATGGTAACTTGGCAGCCCATGGTTAAGTGTTCAGTCACTACTAAGGCCCAGTAATAAGTCAAAAGCTACTTCTCAAAAGGAGAGTAATTATCTGCACAAGTTGGCAGGATTTTGTCCCAAAATCTTAAGTGGCTGCCAAACACCTGCAAACAGCAACTCTGTCTGCCATAGACACTTCAAGCACCATTGGAACAGCTCGATCGTATGGCCCAAGTGGCAAAACAGCTTGCCCAGCAGCCTAAACCTGTTGCAGTCTTTTCTTGCTCTGCACCCCACTCAAAACTAACAGCTTTTCCAGTCATTGCTAAATGGACCAGAGTAGCACACCCAAACGAAGGTTATGTTGCCTCCAAAATCCAGAGAGGACCACCAGGCATTGTGCCTCTTTTTTAGTCGTAGGAGAGGCCAGATGCAAAAACTTATCCTTCACTTTAGAAGGATTAACTTGACATGTCCTACGCTACTGTACCCCTAGAAATTTCATTTTGTCTTGGTTTATGGGCCTGTCTAATCTTTGGCTGAAGGGTGAACCTCAGGAGTGACTTCAGTACTGAGTTAAAAGGGTGTCTGGGAGCCATACTCTCAGGGTTTCTCCAGTCTCTGTCAGAGCAGTAAGTCTGTTATTTTGTGTGTGTGTGTGTGTGTGTGTGTGTGTGTGTGTGTGTGTGTGTGTGAGTTAGAATTTTATTCTACACTTTTCTCCAGCTCTGTCTGGGACTTTCTACTGTGATCCCTGTAAGAGCAGTCACTGCTGGTAGCCAGGCACGATCTGGTTGTGTTGGACTCATTCTGGTGGAGGCTGTGGTAGTTGTGGTCCATCAGTCCTTTGAACTAATCTTTCCCTTGTTTCTTTGCTTTTCTTCATTCTCCCTTCTCCCAAACTTTTAATACCCCAGACACTACTCACCAAAGCAGAATGTAGAACATTTTCTTTACAAACTATGTAGCCAATTAAACTAGATGTCCCCCAAGATCATGCCTCCAGCCCTCAGCCCAGTATTTTGGTCCCTCGGGGAGTCTGGATGTATCTATGAAGCTTCTATGGCTTTACCTTGGTCAAGTTGTGCTGGCTTCGCCAGTATTATGTACTGTCTTACGCTTCACCAAAGTTACCACTTATCTCTTGTCTAGTTAGTGTTTTTCCCTCATCATCCCTTCCCTCTGTCATAACCATCAAAGATTGTTTCTTTCTGTGTGAAAACCTTTTCATGAGTTTTTTTTATAATAGTGGTCTCGTGTAATATTTGTCCTTTTGTGATTGACTTTTTTCACTCAGCCTAATGTTCTCCAGATTCAACCATGTTGTGTTCCTCACAGTTTTGGTGAAAAGTTTGTCCTCTGGGCACTCCCTGGGTGGGTCTGTTTGTCCAGCCTGATAAATCCAATTTCCCTACATCTTTGGATACCTTATTCTACAGTATATCAAGGCAGTTCCAGCATTTCACCTTGATTTAGTGTAGGCCACCTCTTAATCCATGTTTGAGTCAACCAGCAAATAAACTATTATATCCTCTTCTAACCTCTCAAGCTGAAATATTAAATGAAGAATCTGTCCTTAGTGTTCCCATATCAATAAACTCAGACTGATCCAACTTCATGTTCTTGCACCATTATCCCACACCCTTAATAGCCATTCCCACACATATTCCCCAGGTTTCTGCTTGTATATATCAGAAAAATCAAGCCTCCTCACGGGTCACACTTTGTACTTCACCTCTTGGGGTTCACTGGAACTTAAGTCTAGTTATAGGTCTAGAAGCAAAAATGAGTGGTGGGGGGTGCAACCTGGGGACACTCAGAACGGCTTATAAGGTACCTGCCTCAGGCAATAGCCTAGTCAATGGTCCAGGCAGTATCTCAGACAAAGGCTCTTTTGACACAGCTGGGCTGATCTTTTCAGATGGGGGTGGAAGAGATAATAGTTTTACTGGCAGAGTGGCTTAGCAGACAAAGCTGGAGTAATCTCTTCAGAAGGGAGTGAGAGGGCTGGTTCTGTTTGCAAGAGCGATTCAACAGAATTTAGGGGCTTCATGTCCCCAGCTTTCTGATTATCTTCCTATATGTCTCCATTCCAAGTTTCAGGATCCCATTTCTTCCCAGCCCATGCTCTCGCTTTAACTTCAGCACTGGGAATTTAATTGGCATTGTAATTCAGCCACTCTTAGGATAAGACTCAATGTTTGGTGTTCTGCAATATTAGCTCTGTTACTACAAGATATAAGGCTTTCTTTCAGGGCACAAGTGACAACCTTCAGGTCTTTTATGTGGTGCCTGAGCTGTGACTCTGAATCCCTGAACCACTTCGTCTAGTAAAAGCAGGACCAACCAACCACCCTCCCTATACCTTCCAGTTTGACAGAAATGTTGAAAGGTATCAAATACACAAACACCCAGAGCCTTGTCTCTCACAAATATTTGATCCAATGGTGGTGATAGTTTACATATTTCTACTGCCACCTCATGCCATGGATTAGCAGTATCCTCTTCACTACTGGAATTAGAATCATTAGAGCCTTTAAGACTAGTCAGATTTGAGAACCAATTCAGAAAGCTCATCCTTAAGACTTTGTCCCTCTAGAACTACTCTCTGAGTACCAAACGTCTTAGGTTGGGTTGCCTAGAGGAGAAAAGCCAGTGAAGCACATATAAAAATATAGAGAGAGATTTATTTCAAGGAAATGGCTCACACAATTGTGGAGGCTGGCAAGTCCTGAATCTATGGGGCTGGAGGCTGCCGGAGCTGGAGAATCCAAAATTTGCAGGTCAGGTGGCAGGCAGAAGGCTTCTCATATTCCAAGAACCGGAGGTCAGAGGATGATGACACAAACGCAAGATGGGAGAGAGCAAGCTTTGCCAGAACATCCAAATAGGTATTGGATGCAGGCCACACCCCCAAGGGAAACTCTCTTTCCAACTGATGGGCTGCTCACATCAGATCACAAAATGGAGGATGATTACATAATTTCTGCCAAACCACTGAGAATCACGATCTAGCCAAGTTGACACATAATATTAACCATCACACAGATGCTCAATTTCTACCAGGCCCCAGTAACACAACAGGCGCTGATTTTCCAAAAGTCCATAGTCTTTCCCTGAAGGTGATGGGCCCTGTTCCAGAATCTCAGGTCTACATAGTGATTCTCCTATCGGGGCTTATCATAAACTGCACAAGGTCTATCTCCCACCACGGATACCTCTAACATCATAGGGTCTGCCAGGCCACAAGGCCCAGGCAACAGTGTCGCTCACAACCTGCTGCAGAGACATTTCCTGCCCTGGGAAGCTACAATCAAGGATTTTTATCCTCTGTGTCTAGATTCACAGAGGATAAAAATCAGAATCAGCACAAAGCTGGTTCCTAGGAGGTAGAGATCAGACATACCCCCACTCTCCAATTTCTTCGCCATTTCTGACATGGGTCACCCTCCACCCACAGCACTCTCTACTCTCTACTGGGTTCGATACTTTGTTGCAATGGCCACACAATTCATAGACCATACTTAGAGTTGTGTGGTTTACTAAGAAAGTAACAAGCTACAACTCGGGATCAGGACCAACTTCATCAGCATGACAGCTTCCAATCAGGATAGCTCTCAGCTCCCTCTGAGCTGTGCCAGCCAATGGCCCTTTTCTTGGCTGTGTCAGCTGACACAGGCCTCTGCCTTCTAGGCCTCTGCCCTGCTCAGGTAAGTGTTACAGCTCTCTTGGCTATGTCAACAAGTACCCCGCTCTGCCAGCAAGCCTCCTACCCAAAGGTGCTCAGCTCTCTCTCTCCATGGGCTGGCAAACCCACCATAGCTGCCTCTTTCTGTGGGCCAGCAAGCCCACCACAGCTGCCTCTCTTTGTGAGCCAGAAAACTGACCACAGCCGCCTCTATCCTTGGGCCAGCAAACCCACCACAGTTACCTGCCAGTGCCACGGTTCCTGCCACTTGTACCACTGCAGCCATTTCTCTGCCACTGGGCTCTGCTGGACTCTGCTGGGCTCTTCTGTGCTTGCCTCTACCTTGCGCCATTTCATGCCGTCTTCAGTGTTACAGCTCTTGACTCATATTGTAGCTCTTTTAGGAGGTTCCCTCCTCCTCTCTCTCCCATTGCCTTTCAAAAACCTCTGTCAGGTTGGCTGCTTATATAAGCAAGCTCCTTATCAATTTCAAGGCATGGCTCTCCCCACAGGACCACAAACCAACCAATCCCCACAAGTCATTCAATCTTACTGGGTGGCTTTTTGCACCCTATTTGCATAGTAAATTGACCAATCACTGCAAAGTGCATTAACACAGACAAATCACAGGCCAGACCACAGTCCAACCAATCATTATTGGCACACTTATAAACCCAAAGCCAGAAAGGACATATATAAGAGAAATCCACTGCACTGCTGAAGACTTTCTTGTTCTTCAGTAAATGAGTTAGAGAAGTACCCCAAGTGTGGAATGTGGTGTCTCTGGAACCTCAAAATGTCTCCTGGGTATTGTGCTTCCTGCTTAGTTGATAAAAAAAAAAAAATAGTTGATGGGAGGTGTAAATGCAGTAACTTGTCCTTTACTTTAGAGAGGTTGTCCTGGCATGTCCAAGACCGCTGGACCTCTAAAAATCTCACCGATATAATGGGTCTCTGAAACTTCATAGATTTTATCTCCCGCTTTCTGGGGCGTAAGTGTCTTTCCATGATATATCACTCAGAGTTTTCCTGAGAAACAGAATCAGAAAGATAAGCTCGTTGATGGCAAGTCAATTCCAACTCACAGAAACCCTATAGGTCAGAATAGAACTTCCCCATAGGGTTTCCAAGGCTGTAATCTTTATGGGAGAAGACTGCCACATCTTCCATGAGGTAGCTGGTGGGTTCAAACCACCAACCTTTCAATTAGCAGCTGAGCGCTTCACCACTGTGCCACCAGGGCTCTTTCAATAGGATATATGTATGTTAAGTGTTCAGATGCTAACCAAAAGGTCAGCAGTTTGAATCCACCAGCCACTCCTTGGAAACTCTATGGGGCAGTTCTACTCTGTCCTATAGGGTCGCTATGAGTCAGAATTGACTTGACAGCAATGGATTTGGTTTTGGTTTTACACATGTATGTGTGTATATATGTGTGTGTGTGTATGTACGTGTGTTCGTGTGTATATACACACACACACACAGAGATTTATTTTAAAGAATTGGCTCACGTGATTGTCGGGGCTGGCAAGTAGGAAATCTGTAGGGTAAGCTGGCAGGCTGCAAACTCAGGAGAGAATTGATATTACAGTCTAAAATCCAAAGTTTGTAGGGCAGTCTTGAGGAATAATTCCTTCTTCTCAAGGAAGCCTCAATTTTTGTTCTTATAGCCTTCAACTGATTGGATGAGGCCCACCCACATTACCATAAAATCAACTGAATGGAAATGTTAATTATATCTACCAAATACCTTCACAGCAACATCTAGGCTAGTGTTTAACCAAACAGCTGGCACCATAGCCTAGCCAAGTTGATGCATTAAAATTAGCCATCACACAGGCCTCCATACTAGTCACTTTTTGCTCATCCAGTCTGATGAAGTCATAAATATAACTTTATCACAGAATTTATCACATTAGAACAAAGTGACACCTTGCATCTACAGGTGGTCAAGACCTCTTTGAACTATATTACGTAAGAAGATGGAAAACTAACCCAATCCTGGGCCAACAACATACATGCACACTATGTCCACTGCACATGAATGCCAAATGCTTGTTCTTCTCCTTCCTTATCAGGATGGAAAAGAATGCGTCAGTCAGATCAATGGTCTCTATCTGAGATCACTTTACCTTTCTCTAGCAAAGATACACCTGAGACAACAGATTTCACACATTGGACTCGGGGCCAGAACACTGGCTCAGGCTCAGAAACTGTAAGTAATCATGATTTTTGTTTCGGTGGCTGCCCTTGGCCTCCTGATCATCTATCCTTGATTTTTTTTTATTTCACAGATGGAGCAATACTCTTACCACTTATCCACCCATCTTGCCCCAGGCCCATTATCTCTTAACCCTGTCCACAGCTTTCCTCACAGCTCCCTGTGTGGCAGCCTCCTCTGGCTGCCGTTCTCCCTTTTCTGTTCATTACGATAATTGTGCACAGTTTGCTTCCGAGGTTCTCAGAGCTACCACCTGGTCGCTAAATTTTAGGAATCTATCATCCCCATAGCTATTGGGAGCCGGTTCTGTAACAGCATACCTTGCTGACAGCCCCAGGAGAATTACTACAAAGAGTCACAGCTGAGTTTCTCAGTTAAGCCCCTCTTACCAGTAAATGGAGTATCGACCAGGTACTCCTGTGGAAAGAGTCAGCAGGTGGGTTTTCTAGTCTTCTATGCCACGTCCACTCTAGCACGCACACGTCTCTGAGCATTGTGATCCTTTCCCCTACTGTCTGCCGTGGAAGTCCCAACGTTTCCATTTCACTTAGTGCAGGCCATGGCTTTTTCAAAGCTTCCCCACAGACCACCCATCCTAGAAGCAAGTTAACATCCCCACAGACCACCCATCCTAGAAGCAAGTTAACACCATCTTACAGGGTGTTAAATCCTGTATCCTTTATCCAGTGTTGTATCTCACCCCCATTGAGCCCACATCCTTGGGATTTAGTCCCATATATATGCTTCCAGCTCCTGCCAAGACACGTTAGCTAGACCCCGCAGTCCCTTCAGGATGTGGTCCACTTCTCCCTTTAGCAGCTAAAGGGAGTGATGGGTTAGATTATTACTTGACCTAGTAATTGGTCTGGTGGGCTAGAAGGGAGATGAGGTTGGTTCTGGGGGGTGAGTGCAAGCTGTCTTATAAGGCAAAGGTCTCCACATTATTTTGAGTAAAGGGGGACCACCAGCCTTTAATAGAAAGTAATGGGCTACCTCTTCAGGCCAAGTGGATCCAGTGGAACTTCCAGATTCAAGATTTTCAAGTTCATCAATGCAGATTTCCCACCTCAAGTCTCAGGATCCCAAACTTTCCCAATCAGGACCATGCTCTCAGTGTAACAGACTTGCCATGATTGAGAATTCATTCTTCTCCAAAGAGGAGATAAGGTCCTGGGCCTGATCATCAACTTTTGCTGTCATCTGGTGGCAGGATCTGAGAGTTTACTTATATGCTGCCAAGGAAACCTTCTGGATTTCATATTTCTTCTTAAATTGGAGGTTAATCACCCTCAATCTTTTTTTCCCCCCTCCTATAATTCAATAGCATACTGCAAGAACCATTCAATCCCATGGTCCTTATAGTTACTACTTCCCCCACACACCTCAAAGACCTGGGTTATTACACCTCGCAATGCACTTCCTCCCACTTGTGTCCCACCAGTTCACCACCAGTGAAAGATTTAACAACTGTACAGCTGCATCCAGGCACTACCAGTACTTCACCAACCACCAGTGATGGCATCCTCCTTCCTAGCCAGCCAGTGGGTAATTCAGCTCAGAAATCTCTGGCACCAACTGTCTTAGATGAGATTTCCTAGGAAACAGATTCTGAGGCAGAACGTTGCATGCAAATGGTTTGTTGGAGGGTAATTTCAGGAACAAACCCTGTTAGGAAGTGAAAGAAGCAGGGCTGGGTAGAAGGAGAAGAGGTGAACCACTATGAAGAGCTCTGAAGCTGCAACAGCCATTTGAGTTGTCCTAAAGTGAGGCAAGGGCCTGAGTCCCTGGGGAGAGGTATAAACTTGGGCAAGTCAGCACCCTTCAGAAAGAACCTCAGCTGTGAGGCATCAGCAGCCAACATGCCCAGCAGCTAGGAGAATGAGCCCTCTTGAAGGAAGGATCTGGCAGCAGACCACTACTACTGTTAGTTTCTGCTCACGATGCTCTGGATTGCAGCACATTCAATAAACCAGATACACAAGCCAAGGGAAAAGAGAGATGTATTGAAGTAGTACAAACGAGATGGGACAACTGATACATTCCTGAAGGGATTTACCTCTAAGACAGAATATCCATGCATCAACATGATACATCCAAACCCATGAGCAGGCTCTGAATTCCCCCTGCATCTTCAGGCCCCCTTGCATTTGCTCATGTAGTTCACTCAACCTGAAATACCCTTCTCCACCCATCAAAATCCTTCCTAACCTTCAAATCCCAGCTGAAGGACTCTGTAAGCGCTCACACATCCCCCAGTCAGAACACACTGCTCCTTCCTCTGTTCTCTGGGCTCATTTCATTCTGTCCCATGCACTAGGAGTCAAGGTCCTTTGGCCCAGAAATTGTTTACATGCACCACCAGGCAATGCCCTAGATAAACATTTTCTGAATGGATGAAAGAATAATTTGGTCTTCCTAAAAATTTTTACAGGAAGCGGATTGAACATGGAAGAAAAATGCAGCCTATAAATACATGCACAGGGAGGTGGGGGTGGGGGAAGCCCATGGATGTGTTCAATGTGGATCTCAGGGTGTGTACATAGGAGAGAACCTGGAGGTGGTTGTGGGAAGGCAGTGGGTAGATATGTTGGTAGGGAGGTGAAGGAGTTCATGGAGATAAAATAAAAGACTAAGAATGGCTGATATCCCAGGGAACTGAAAGAGAAATGTGGGACAGTGAGAAGGTGACCATACTTGCAAGTAGCAGGCCTGGTATTTGGAGTAGGTGTAAGTTTTCATTCCACCCATACTCCACTCCAACGCACACATGCCTTAGCAATTTTTATTTCATGATTATTTCATTTCTTTGGCTCTCAAGATATCTTCAAAACTGGTACAGGGTTGAGAAGGGAGAGCGTTGACATGTTGTGGGGTTGTTAACCAAAGTCATAGAACAATATGTGTACAAACTGTTCGATGAGAAACTAGTTTGTTCTGTAAACCTCCATCTAAAGTACAATTGAAAAAAAAAAAAGATATCTTCATAAAATGAAAATACCCCTGGGAAACATCCAGCTCCCATTAGTTAACATTTTATTACCAGTCAAGGCAGTAAGTACAAGCAAAATACTATCGGAAACTGTGTGTGAAGGTCAGTTTTATGGGTTAATTTGGCTATTTTTTTTTTATATAGCCCCCAGTTATTCAATCAAGCACTGATTTAGGTGTTGCTATGAAGGTATTTTGTTCATATGATTAATGTCCATGATAAATAAAAGAGATTGCCCTAGACGATCTGGGAGGGCCTGACTCAATTATTTGAAAGACCTTAGGAGTAGAACTCAGGCTTCCCTGAAGAGGAAGAAATTCCTTTGTAGAAAACAGGTTCAGCTTACACCCAGGAGTCCCATTCTGCGCTTCCTGGGTGCCTGCCCTGCAGGTTTTGGACTTGCCTTTCTAGTCCCCACTATCATGTAAGCCCATTCTTTGTAGTAAGTCTTAACGTATCTCCCGCTGGTTCTGTGTCTCTGGTTGAACCCTGGCTGATACGTGGGGGCTGGGCATGGAGAAGTAGAGGAGGAGCAGGAAGCAAAGGGACTCCTGGGGGCGGGGGGGGGGCTGAGGTGACAATTCTGCACAAGGTGGCCCTTGTTTCTGGAGAATTAAAAAGGGGGGTAGGTACAAAGAGAGGGGAGCTAGAGGAGACTGAGAGTTCAGAGGAAAGGTAGGAGAGGTGGGAAGACACACAGCACCTGCAACTCCCTCTTCTTTAGCCACTTCAGTTATTAGAGTGGGGTTAGGGGAGCGCAGCTTTCAAACAGAGCCTGCTGTCTGCAGATGGCATGGAAGTCATTCTTCCAAACAGCAAAAGCTCGCTTTGGCTGCTTTATGCACTTCTCTCTTGTAACCAGAGATGCAGATGCATACCTCTGCAACTTCTAGACCCAACTGCAAAGTCAAATACACCAAAAAAAAAAAAGGAGCAGAGAGAGAAGTGGGTTCCTTCTGTACTTAAAGTGTTTCATCAAATACCATGAATAACTGGTGAGTTCTACAGAAACTAGTAGGTATTCTAAACTAAGTGTTTACGTGAATAATTCAACTGTAAATACATAACCTAAGGAAGGAGCCCCTGAGTAGTGCAAACAGTTAACACTCCTGGCTGCTAAACTAAAGGTTAGAGGCTCGAGTCTACCCAGAGGCACTTCAAAAGAAAGGCCTGGTGATCTAGTTCCAAAAAATCACCCACTGAAGCCTCTATGGAGCACAGTTCTACTCTGACGCGCATGAGGTCGCCAAGAGTTGGAGTAGATTCGACGGCATGTGGTATGTATAGGAATAAATAGGACATTTGGATAAATACACACACAATCCAGCTAGTGTTAGCATGGCAACGTATACATGCTTTCAAAGAAAGAATTCTAAAATAGCTTTGGCTCTGGTACAGCCTCCAAGAGACTCTAAGAAGGAAACTACCTGGGCATGATAAAAAACCAGAAATAAACAAAAACTTAAAGATCCAAAATTCGACAGACCCAAAACTGTGCAAAAAATTGATTAACAATTGGACGAGAAATGTGAAGAATAGGTTGGAATTTCCCACATAGAAATTACACAAAAAAGAAGTTGAAATAAACTAGGAAATCTTCACTGTGATAAAAATGTCTTCTGAAAGGAACAAACCACTGATAACCACAATAACATGGATGGATCTCAAAAACAGTATGCTGAATGAAAGAAGCCTTACACAAAAAAGTGTATACCGTGTGGTTCCTTTTATATAAAGTTATAGAGCCGGGGAAACCTATCTGTGGTAGAAACTACGTAATCACAACAGTGGTCAGCTTTGGGGAAGGGAAGGGGATTGACTAGAAGGAACGAGAAGGAACTTCTCAGGGTGAGTATTAGTTGTCAGAAAAATACAATTAAATGTAAATTAAAACCACAGTGAATTACTGGCACCAGGAGTCACATCAGCACAGTGGCTGCTCCGGGGATGGGAGGGCTGATTGGCAGTGTGAATGTGTGTGAGTGTGTGTGTGTGCAGGGGATGGAAAGGGGAAACAGGACATTTTCTAACCCTGTGGTCACTGGGCATTAAGTATCTTTTTTGTTACCAAGACTAATAAACTAATGATCTTTTACAGTTGCTTGTATGGTGCTTATGCTTTTCAAAGGCTTTCGTATAGGTTGTCTCATTGGATCTTCACGACAGCCCTGTGGGATAAATAACGTAAGCATCCCCCTGATGCAGATGAGAATGTTGAGGCTCAAAGTCAATAACCAACTAGTCAAGGTCACAGTAGAATCCTAACGAGCATCAGCGTTAGTCAAAACTCCAAGTCCAGGCTTCCAAAGTGTGAGACAGGCATCCTTCCACAATCACCAGATGCTTGATTTGGGGGCTTAAATCCCATGTACTCTTAGTGGCATCTGCTCAAAACCAAGCATAGCAAGGAAATCTAACAACACAAAAAGAAGAAACACGAATCAGGCTTTGTGGTTAGCTCTGTGGTCACGTTACAGAATGACAGGAATGGTTTAATTCACAAGCTTCCCTTTTGCAACAGTCCCGCGGAGGCCGTAGAAGCCGAGAACCCATGGCCGTGCTCACTACCGTCAGCGTAAGATCCTGGCTCTCAAACACACCACAGTGTACTCACGCTTGGGCTCTTTCATGGCTAAGACGAAAAGGGAAATACTCAGACTCACTTTAGCTCTGACCCTGCAGAATGTTCCATAGTATGAGTATATTATGCATGCTTCTTGTAAAAAATTCAAACAATATACAGATATGTAGAAAGTTATAAAAGCGTTTCTCTCCTCCCCACCCCTTATCCCTCCAGTTTGGTGTGTGTGTGTGTGTGTGTGTGTGTGTGTGTGTGTGTGCGCGTGTGTGCATGTGTGTGTGTATGAATATTTCACATAAATAGTATTAGCCTAACATATTGTTCTGCGGTTTTCTTTTTTCACTTAAAATTCATATAGACGTACTGCATTTTTTCTATTGACTGCCTAGTATCACATATGACTAAACAGTGCTCATTGGTGGGCTACTTTTTATTCTATTTCATTTCCTCTTTCCATTTTTAAACTTTTTTTTTACTTTATACAAGTAATACCTACACATGGTTAAAAACTCAGAAGTGTTGAAAATAAAAAAAATTCTCCTGCCACCCAGTCACACTGCCTCACCACTCCCCGACCTGTTGCTCAGAGTTTTTGTTAACAGTTTATGCTTTTGAAACTGCATGTATTTATACCTATTTTTCTTGATTTATCAACTGTAGACCTTACCTATTGATTGCTCACAATGAAAAGTTAGAAATGTGTGGCTTTACATTAGTAAGGTCAACACAATGAAATATGGCATTTGGCTCCAAACAGTGTCAACCCGCTGCTCATAATGAGTCTTCATGGATGGTACCACAACTCTGCTGCTACAAACAGTATTTTCATTATAGAAATCTAGTAGTTCAGTAATAAGTTGGGTTTAGATACAAATAAACTCCAGGAGACAGAATACCTCAGTTCACATCGTGGCTGCAATGCGGATTAACTTTGTGACTGTAAACACATTACTCAATCTCTCTGTGCCCTAGTTTCTTGTCTCTTAAAATGCAAATAGCCATCTCACAGATCTGAAACTTTGAAAGCAATTTTTAAACCATGAAGGTCTCACTCATGCCCTTCCCTTTAGCCATTCCTGTCATTCTGGGAGGCTGGGGCTGGTGAAACAGGGCAGAGATGTTGAGCAGGCAGGACAAGCCACAATGTCAGGAACCCTCAGGGTACCTGTGCTTCCTCAGGTTTCAGCCCCTAAGAGGTAAGATGTTACACAGGCGCCACCAGGAGTGGAAGTTGAACCAACAATTCGGTTAGTGAAGTTTCTCATTTATCCCAAGGAAGAGAGGTCCTAAAGGGAAGCCAGAAGCTGGATGCAGGAGAAGTGGATGCCTGCTGCCACTGGTAGTAGCACGGAGGCACCAACCACCTTGACCTAAAGAGGATTTAAGTGCCTGGAATAGGGTCAGGGAGCTGGACAGGGGAAGTCCTTGGGTGCAGACATCAGATGTCTAAGCCCTTGGGACAGTCCCTGGAACCGGATCCTGGGATGGAAGAAGAGCAGAAGGGGGGTGAGGAGCTCCCGGCTGCAGACAGAAGGCGTCATTCTCCTGGGTGACCACCACAGTCCCAGGCTAGAGGAGTCACAGGAGAGGTGAGACTCTGGAACCCTCTGGGGCTCTCCATCTGCTCTCTTGACATTGGCATTCATCCTCTAAAAACGACATCTACTACACTAGCTCCTTCACAGGTACATGAGGGAAGTTTATCCTTTAATTATCCTAAACATTCCTAGGAGAGTACAACTGGGAGCCCTGGTGACACAGTGGTTAAGAGATCAGCTGCTAACCAAAAGGTCAGCAGTTCGAATCCACCAGCTGCTCCTTGGAAACCCTAAGGGGCTCTGTCTTAAAGGGTCACTATGAGTCAGAATTGACTCAACAGCAATAGATAATGGGTTTAGAGTTCTCTTGTCAAGGGTGGCATTTCACAGTTGTGGAGTGCTCACCCACTCTCTCGAAAAGTTATTAAGTCCCGGAGGCAGAGCCAAGATGGCGGAATAGACAGACACTTCCGTCGAGCCCTCTTTACAACAAAGACCTGAAAAAACAAGTGAAACGAGTATATTTGTGACAAACTGGGAGCCCTGAGCATCAAAGGCAAGCTTAGACAATGAACTGAGGGGCAGGGGGAGGAAGAGGCCGTTCAGAAGTAGAGAGGAGTTACCGGACCTGAATCCCAGGGAGCCCTCACGCACCATTCCCGGAGCAGTGGCGGAGACGGGCTAGTACTAGTGTTCATCCGCAGTTTCCTCAGGGAGAAGCAGCCAGCCACACAGCGAACTCACACCTCCGGAACCTGAGGAGAACAGCGTTCTCAGCAAAAGCTAAGTACTTGCGTATATTTTACCACGCCCCCCCCCCCAACCCCCAACCCGGCTTCAGCAGCTGAATCCCTGGGCCTGAGATAGACCCTGGTGAGCACCTAGAGCCATACTCCTGGCCTTGAGGAAGGAAAATATTTGCAACTGGGGGAAAAGATAATTTGCTAGCTCCATTAATCAAGAGAGCTCAGGACAGAAGCGGCTCCTGTCCAGGCATAAGCCGTCCATGGACCTTGAGCAACTTTCCCTTCTGCATGGACCTGTGTGGGCCTATTTCAGGACAATAGGCCCTTGTTGGCAAACACCAACCATTTCAGCTGTGCGGTGGAGAGGTGGGTGTTTGACGTTTGACATTGCTTTGCCTATTAAACAAGGTCCTCACCTACCCACATCAGGGACCTAAGGACTGGTAGCTCCACTCAGGCCACCCAGCCACCCGCGACAGGGGTCCAAAGATAACTGGTACCTCCCAGTCCTTAAAACCAAAAACTTTGGGTGCCCATGGTCCCTCTGCAGAACCCACCTACCAGCACGCTCTAGGGAACAGAGACGCATTTTCCTCAGAGACGTTTGGGGGTCAGTTCTCAGCCCCCTGCCTTGGTCAGAGTGTGACCCCCTGCTGCAATCAGATGCCGGTATATATGCCAATCACCCCTGCTCCTCTAAGACTGTACGACAGAAACTGTATCACACACTTGATATCAGCGACTTGGAAACCTGAGCTGAATTCATACAAGAAAACTGAATGGACTCCTAGACTGATGTACCTGATAACAGCTCTAGCCAGCTGGGGACGGGACACCAGAGCTCCAAAGGCGAAAATAATCAAGCTAGCTCACTCAACCAACCCATAGGGGTATACCAAAACAAAACAAACCAAGCAGCTATGACACAATAAGCAACCATAAACTAAATACAATAACTTATAGAAGCCTCAGAGACAACAGTCAATATCAAGTCACATAAAGAAACAGACCATGATCACCCGAACAGGGTCTCAAAACAAAGAATCCAGGGATCTCCTGGATGAAAGTGCATTCCTAGAATTACCAGATGCAGAATACAAGAGTTTGATATACAGAACCCCTCAAGACATCAGGAAGGAAATGAGGCAATATGCAGAACAAGCCAAGGAACACAAGGATAAAGCAACTGAAGAAATTAGAAAGATTATTCAAGAACACAAGGAAAAGTTTAATAAGCCAGAAAAATCCATAGACAGACAGCAATCAGAAATTCAGAAGATTAACAATAAAATTACAGAATCAGACAACTCAGTAGAAAAGGAGAGGAGCAGAATTAAGCAAATAGAAGCTAGAATTTCTGAACTCAAAGATAAATCACTTGGTACTAATATATTTGAAGAAAAATCAGATAAAAGAATTTTAAACAATGAAGAAACCTTAAGAATCATGTGGGATTCTATCAAGAGAAATAACCCACGAGTGATTGGAGTATCAGAACAGGGAAAGATAATAGAAAATACAGAGAAAATTGTTGAAGATTTATTGGCAGAAAACTTCCCTGATATCATGAAAGATGAGAAGATATCTATCCAAGATGCTCATCGAACTCCACCTAAGGTAGATCTTAAAAGAAAGTCACCAAGACATATTATAATTAAGCTTCTCAAAACCAAAGATAAAGAGAGAATTATAAGAGCAGTGAGGGATAAACAAAAAGTCACCTACAAAGGAGAGCCAATAAGAATAAGCTCGGACTACTCAGCAGAAACCATGCAGGCAAGAAGGCAATGGGATGACATATTTAAAAAATTGAAGGAAAAAAATTGCCTGCCAAGAATCATATATCCAGCAAAACTGTCTCTTAAATATGAAGGTGAAATTAAGACATTTCCAGATAAACACAAGTTTAGGGAATTCGTAAAAACCAAACCAAAACTACAAGAAATGCTAAAGGGAGTTCTTTGGTTAAAAAATCAATAATATCAGGTATCAACCCAAGACTAGAACACTGAGCAGAGCAACCAGAAGTCAACCCAGATAGAGAAATCCAAAAAAACAAAGCAAGATTATAAAACAAACAAACAAAAAAGCCCAAAACAGGGTGACAGCGATGTTATTATATAAAAGAAGACAACATTAGAATAATAAAGAGGGGCTAAGAAATGTAATCATATGCCTTCCATATGGAGAGGAAGATATGGTGATACAAAGAAATAAAAGTTAGTTTTAAATTTAGAAAAATAGGAGTAAATAATAAGGTAGCCACAAAGGAGACAAACTATCCTACTCATCAAAATAAAAAACAAGGGAAAAATACAGACTCAGGAGAAACAAAATCAACAACAACAAATATGAGGAAAGGACAATATATAAAGAAAATCTACTCAACACATAAAATCAAGTGGGAAAAAGAAACTGTCAATACACAAAAAAAGACATCAAAATGATAGCACTAAATTCATACCTATCCATAATTACCCTGAATGTAAATGGACTAAATGCACCAATAAAGAGACAGAGAGTGGCAGAATGGATTAAAAAACAAGATCCATCTATATGCTGCCTACAAGAGACACACGTTAGACTTAGAGACACAAACAAACTCAAACTCAAAGGATGGAAAAAAATATATCAAGCAAACAACAATAAAAAAGAGCAGGAGTGGCAATATTAATTTCTGACAAAATAGACTTTAAAGTTAAATCCATCAGAAAGGATAACGAAGGACACTATATAGTGATTAAAGGGACAATATACCAAGAGGATATAACCATATTAAATATTTATGCACCCAATGACTGGGCTGCAAGATACATAAAACAAACTCTATTAGCATTGAAAAGTGAGATAGATAGCTCCACAGTAATAGTAGGAGACTTCAACACACCACTTTCGGTGAAGGACAGGACATCCAGAAAGAAGCTCAACAAAGACATGGAAGATCTAAATGCCACAATCAACCAACCTGACCTCATAGACATATACAGAACACTCCACCCAAGAGCAACCAACTCTACTTTCTTTTCTAGTGCACATGGAACATTCTCTAGAACTGACCACATAGCAGAATCCAAAACATTGAAATATTACAAAGCATCTTCTCTGACCATAAGGCCGTGAAAGTGGAAATCAATAACAGGAAAAGCAGGGAAAAGAAATCAAACACTTGGAAACTGAACAATACCCTCCTCAAAAAAGACTGGATTACAGAAGACATTAAGGATGGAATAAAGGAATTCAGAGAATCCAATGAGAATGAAAACACTTCCTGTCAGAACCTTTGGGACACAGCAAAAGCGGTGCTCAGAGGCCAATTTATATCAATAAATGTACACATCTAAAACGAAGAAAGGGCCAAAATCAAAGAATTTTCCCTACAACTTGAACAAATTCATGGAGAGCAACAAAAGAAACCCACAGGCACCAGAAGAAACCAAATAATAAAAATTAGAGCTGAACTAAATGAAATAGAAAACAGAAAAACAATTGAAAAAATCAACAAGACCAAAAGCTGGTTTTTTTTAAAACTCAACAAAATTGATAAACCACTGGCCAAACTGACAAAAGAAAAACAGGAGAGGAAGCAAATAACCTGGATAAGAAATGAGATGGGCGATATTACAACAGACCCAACTGAAATCAAAAGAATCGTATCAGAATATTATGAAAAACTATACTCAAACAAATTTGAAAACCTAGAAGAAATGGATGAATTCCTAGAAACACACTACCTACCTAAACTAACACAAACAGAGGTAGAACAACTAAATAGACCCATAGCAAAAGAAGAGATTGAAAAGGTAATCAAAAAGCACCCAACAAAAAAAAGCCCTGGTCCGGACAGCTTCACTGCAGGGTTCTACCAAACTTTCAGAGAAAAAGTTAACACCACTACTACTAAAGGTATTTCAGAGCATAGAAAAGGACAGAATACTACCAAACTCATTCTATGAAGCCACCATATCCCTGATACCAAAACCAGGTAAAGACACCACAAGAAAAGAAAATTATAGACCTATATCCCTCATGAATGTAGATGCAAAAATCCTCAACAAAATTCTAGCCAATAGAATTCAACAACATATCAAAAAAATTCACCATGACCAAGTGGGATTCATATCAGGTATGCAGGGATGGTTCAACATTAGAAAAACAATTAATGTAATCTGCCACATAAATAAATAAAACAAAAGAATCACATGATTTTATCAATTGATGCAGAAAAGGCATTTGACAAAGTTCAACACTCATTCATGATAAAAACTCTCAGCAAAATAGGAAGAGAAGGAAAATTCGTCAACAAAATAAAGGGCATTTATACAAATTCAACAGCCAACATCACCCTAAGTGGAGAGAGCCTGAAAACATTCCCACTGAGATCGGGAACCAGACAAGGATGTCCTTTATCACCACTCTTATTCAACATTGTGCTGGAAGTCCTAGCCAGGGCAATTAGGCTAGATAAAAAAATAAAGGGCATCCAGATTGGCAAGGAAGAAGTAACAGTATCTCTACTTGCAGATGACATTATCTTATACACAGAAAACCCCAAGGAACCCTACAGAAAACTACTGAAACTAATAGAAGAGTTCAGCAGAGGATCGGGACACAAGATATACATACAAAAATCAGTTGGATTCCTCTACACCAACAAAAAGAACATCGAAGAGGAAATCACTTAATCAATGCCATTTACAGTAGCCCCCAAGAAGATAAAATACTTAGGAATAAATCTTACCAGAAATGTAAAAGACCTATACAAAGAAAACTACAGTACACTTCTGCAAGAAACCAAAAGAGACTTACATAAGTGGAAGAACATACCTTGCTCATGGATAGGAAGACTTAACATTATAAAAATGTCTATTCTACCAAAAGCGATCTATACATTTAATGCAATTCGGATCCAAATTCGAACGACATTCTTTAATGAGATGGAGAAACAAATCACCAACTGCATATGGAAGGGAAAGAGGCCCCGGATAAATAAGGCATTACTTCAAAAAGAAGAACAAAGTGGGAGGCCTTACTTTATCTGATTTTAGAACCTATTATACCGCCACAGTAGTCAAAACAGCCTGGTACTGGTACAACAACAGATACATGGACCAATGGAACAGAATTGAGAATCCAGACATAAATCCATCCACATATGAGCAGTTGATATTTGACAAAGGCCCCAAAACAGTTAAATGGGGAAAAGACAGTCTTTTTAACAAATGGTGCTGGCATAACTGGATATCCACCTGCAAAAAAACGAAACAAGACCCATATCTCACTCCATGCACAAAAACTAACTCAAAATAGATCAAAGACCTAAATATAAAATCTAAAACAATAAAAATCGTGGAAGAAAAAACAGGGACAACGTTAGGAGCCCTAATACATGGCATAAACACTATACAAAACATTATAAAGGATGTAGAAGGAAAACTAGATAACTGGGAGCTCCTAAAAATCAAACACTTATGCTCATCCAAAGACTTCACCAAAAGAATAAAAAGACTACCTACGGACTGGGAAAAAGTTTTTAGCTATGACATTTCTGATCAGCGTCTGATCTCTAAAATGTACATGATATTAATGGTCTGACTGAGACTAGAGGAATCCCGGCGGTCATGGTCCCCAAACCTTCTGTTGGCCCAGGACAGGAACCATTCCTGAAGACAACTCATCAGACATCAAAGGGACTGGACAGTGGGTAGGAGAGAGATGCTGATGAAGAGTGAGCTAATTATATCAGGTGGACACTTGAGACTGTGTTGGCATCTCCTGTCTGGAGGGGGGATGGGAGGATAGAGAGAGTTGGAAGCTGGCAAAATTGCCATGAAAGGAGAGACTGGAAGGTCTGACTCATTAGGGGGAGAGCAAGTGGGAGTACGGAGTAAGGTATATATAAACTTATATGTGACAGTCTGACTTGATTTGTAAACGTTCACTTGAAGCTCAGTAAAAGTTAATAAAAAAAAATCTACATGATACTGCAAAAACTCAACTACAAAAAGACAAATAACTCAATTAAAAAATGGGCAAAAGATATGAATAGACATTTCACTAAAGAAGACATTCAGGTAGCTAACAGATATATGAGGAAATGTTCACGATCATTAGCAATTAGAGAAATGCAAATCAAAACTACAATGAGATTTCATCTCACTCCAACAAGGCTGGCATTAATCCAAAAAACACAAAATAATAAATGTTGGAGAGGCTATGGAGAGATTGGAACATTTCTACACTGCTGGTGGGAATGTAAAATGGTACAACCACTTTGGAAATTGATTTGGCACTTCCTTAAAAAGCCAGAAATAGAACTACCGTACGATCCAGCAATCCCACTCCTTGGAATATATCCTAGAGAATAAGAGACTTTACACGAACAGATATATGCCCACCCATGTTTCCTGCAGCACAGTTTACAATAGCAAAAAGATGGAAGCAACCAGGATGCCCATCAACGGATGAATGGATAAATAAATTATGGTATATTCACAGAATGGAATACTACACATCGATAAAGAACAGTGAGGAATCTGTGAAACGTTTCATAACATGGAGGAACCTGGAAGGCATTATGCTGAGTGAAATTAGTCAGTTGCAAAAGGACAAATATTGTATAAGACCACTATTATAAGAACTTGAGAAATAGCTTAAACTGAAGAGAAGAAAGCACTCTTTTGTGGTTACGAGAGGAGGGAGGGAGGGAGAGTAGGAGGGGACATTCACTAATTAGATAGTAGATAAGAACTACTTTAGGTGAAGGGAAAGACAGCTCACAATACAGGGGAGGTCAGCACAATTGGACTAAACCAAAAGCAAAGAAGTTTCCTGAATAAACTGAATGCTTTCAAGGCCAGCGTAGCAGGGGCAGGGGTGTGGGGACCATGGCTTCAGGGGACATCTAAGTCAATTGGCATAAAATCTATTAAGAAACGTTCTGCATCCCACTTTGAAGAGCGGCATCTGGGGTCTTAAACGCTAGCAAGCAGCCATCTAAGATGCATCAATTGGTCTCAACCCACCTGGATCAAAGGAGAATGAAGGACAGAAGGTGATTCTGAGCCCAAAAGACAGAAAAGGCCACATGAACCAGAGACTACATCATCCTGAGACCAGAAGAACTAGATGGTGCCTGGCTACAACCGATGACTGCCCTGACAGGGAACACAACAGAGAACCCCTGAGGGAGCAGGAGAGCAGTGGGATGCAGACCCCAAATTCTCATAAGACCAGACTTAATGGTCTGACTTCAACTAGAAGTACCCTAGTGGTTATGGCCTCCAGACCTTCTGTTGCCCCAGGACAGGAACCATTCCCAAAGCCAACTCTTCGGACATGGATTGGACTGGACAATGGGTTGGAGAGGGGTGCTGGTGAGGAGTGAGCTTCTTGGATCAGGTGGACACTTGAGACTATGTTGGCATCTCCTGCCTGGAGGGGAGATGACAGGGTGGAGGGGGTTACAAGCTGGTGAAATGGACACGAAAAGAGAGAGTAGAGGGAGGGAGCAGGCTGTCTCATTAGGGGGAGAGTAATTGAGAGTGTGTAGCAAGGTGTATATGCGTTTTTGTGTGAGAGACTGACTTGATTTGTAATCTTTCACTTAAAGCACAATAAAAATTATTTAAAAAAAAAAAGAAGTTATTAAGTCCCTTTTTGTCAGACTAAGGGCTGGTTCCTGGTGATTGGCTTGTTTGGCTGATTAGGCTTTATTGGTGCTACGTGCTTGGTAAAGGCTGTCACTGTCTGAGTCATGGTTGGTATGGGGAGATAACAACTGTGAGGTGCCTCTCAAGATCTGAAGATAAGAGATTACGCCAGTGATATGAGCAAAAGCTACATACAAAGAGGGACTCGATCATGTACTGGAGTAAACCAGGAAGCTGTCAATGACTTTGGTGCACTCAAAATCCCACTCAAGGTGCTCTGGGAGTATTCTTGGGCAAGTAGGACTGTATTGCAGCTGTAATTTAGTAATTAGAGATCAAACCAATGGTTTTTGGAGGTTATAGAAACAGAGGTGTTTCAGTCATACTGTATGTTAACATAGCAGTAATCTTTTGTGGCACACATTGGTATGTTAAAAAAAAAAAAAGTAATTATAGAAATATAGTAGTGAGGTGATGTCCCAGAGTAGACACAGATAGAGTCCTACAAGAAGACTGGACTAGGAGCAAGAAGACCCAGCTTCCAGTCAGCCTACAACACCTTAGGGAACCCAATGTTTTTACAAGCAAACCTGAGGGAAGGGAGCCCATGGGGCCCTACAGGGGGTACATCCCCTTGGTGGAAGTGACCCCAGAGCATGGTGCCATTAAATGTGGCACTACAGCTAACTTCCCTTGCTAAGAGTCCAGATGTACGCAGCAATTTTTTTTTATTGTGCTTTAGATAATGGTTTACAGAGCAAACTAGCACCTCATAAAACCACACACATATTGTTTTATGACATTGGTTGCCAACCCCACGACATGTCAACATTCTCCCTTGTTGAACTTGGGTCCCCTATTACCAGCTTTCCTGTCCCCTCCTGCCTTCTAGTCCTTGCCCCAGGGCTGTTGTGCCTATATAGTCTTGTTTCCTTTTATGGGCCTGTCTTAATCGTTGGCTGAAGGGTAAACCTCAGGGGTGACATCATTAAGGGTGATGCTAAAAGGGTGTCCAGGGGCCATATTTTTGGAGTTTCTCCAGTCTCTGTCAGACCAGTAAGTCCAGTTTTTGTTTTGTTTTAAGTTAGAATTTTGTTCTACATTTTTCTCCAGCTCTGTTGAGGACCCTCTATTGTGATCCCTGTCAGAGCAGTTGGTGGTGGTAGCCAGGCACCATCTAGTTGTGCTGGATTCAGTCTGGTGGAGGTTGTGTGTACTCAGTAATCCTAGCTCAAATTAGCCTTCCATGTAACATTCCTGGTTAAGGCAACTTGAACATCCAGGCCACCTGACTATTTTACTTCTCTCTGTAAATTATTAGGTTGTCATTTTCCTTATATTTTTAAACTTTATATTAAGAAAATTTTCAAGCACACACAAAAATAGAAAATAATATGATAAATATATATATACACACCCCCACACATATATATAAGATACAGTGAACAATAGTATAAAATACCCATTACGCAGATTCAATCATTATCAAAATTTTCCCACACTTGTTTTCCTTTCCTCCACTTTTTGAAAACTAGACTAAAGCAAATCCTACACCCCAAGTCATTTCACCCCCACTTACTGCAGAATGGCTCTCTAAAGCCTAGGGCATGCTCTTCAAAAACCAAAACCAAACCCAGTGCCGTCGAGTCGATTCCGACTCATAGCAACCCTGTAGGCCAGAGTAGAACTGCCCCATAGAGTTTCCAAGGAGCGCCTGGCGGAATTGAACTGCCGACCCCTTGGTTAGCAGCCGTAGCACTTAGCCACTACGCCACCAGGGTTTCCAGGGCATGTTCTTACATACCCACAATCTTCTGCCTTGTATTCATTTGTTTCTGTGGGCCAGGTTAACAGGAGATGAATGCACTCCCATGGTGCCAACAAATCAAGGTTCTGACTCTGATCCACAGTGGAGACACCAAGGTAAACGCCACTTTGGGAGGACCCTTCTGGTTACCAGGATCCCTCCGCCTGAACATGTCTTTAATAGTGCAGATGCCCTCACTCTCACATACACACGTGTACACACACACATCTACTAGGAAAATAAACTCCTTCTGCACAGTAAAGCGCTTTGGTGTTTTGTTTTTGTTTTGTTTGTGCTTTAGGGGAAAGATTACAGAGTAAATTGGTTTCTCATTAAACAATTAATACACATACTGTTTAGTGACATTGGTTGTCAACCTTGCGATGTCAACACTCTCCCCTTCTCAACCTCAGGTTCCCCATTTCCATTCCTCCAGCTTTCCTGTGCCTTTCCTGCATTCTCATCTTTGCTTTTGGGCTAGAGTGCCCATTTAGTCTCATACACATGGTTGAACTATGTATTATTGTTCGTTTAAAGGTCTGTCTAATCCTTGGCTGCAGGGTGAACTTCAGGAACGACTTCAGTACTGAGTTAAAAGGGTGTCTGGGGGCCATCCTCTCGGGTGTTTTGTTTCTGATTTAAGCATAACCTGAATCCACTGTCACGATCCTGATAGGCTATGGAGATAAATGAGGAAGCTCCCTGGACAGAGCACACAAAATGCAAAGGCAATGTTGATGCCAGCCAGAAAAAGAGCATGTGAGAACACCGGGGAGCTACGAAAGCACCAGCCTGTTGGGAAGGGAAGTGAACACCACAAGGCAGCAGCAATGCAGGTAGTATTTGCTGCCAGGGCAAACGTCATGCCAGGGGACAATTTTACGGGTTCCAACTAATTGCTCCCATTTTGGTGTATAACGCCCTTGCCTTCCTTATCACACCCAACAGCCTTCTTCTGAGCCATGGGTCCAGTAACTTCACAGAAAGTCCTTCCTTAACCCCTTCCTTTCTCCTCCCTCCCCCAAATGCACCCTTTTAGCTCAGTAATGAAGTCACTCCTGAGGTTCCCCCCTCACCCAATGATTGGACAGGCTCATAAAACAAAAGGAGACTAAAGGGGCACACCAGCCCAGGGGCAAGGACTAGAAGGCAGGAGGGGACAGGAAAGCTGGTAATAGGAACCCGAGGTCGAGAAGGGAGAGTGTTGACATGTCATGGAGTTGTTAACCAGTGTCATAAAACAATATGTGTAGTAACTGTTTAATGAGAAATGAATTTGTTCTGTAAACCTTCATCTAAAGTTCAAAAAGAAAAAAAAAAAAAGCACCTTCCACTAAATCCCCAATGCCTTAATTCCCAAAATCAGAGATCCATTCCTGTGACCTAAGGCATATTCAGCACTTAGTGCAGTATCTGGTATACAGTACCCTCTTAAGAAATATTGGTTGGTTTGATGAATGATGAGTGCTTTAAATGGCTAAATTCTGACGGAATTCCAATATGAAATTGAGAGACCATTAGCCAAAATAGGTAATGCATCATAATAATTGGCTGCTCACTCAGGGATTTAGATACGTGAGGTTGTGACACACACACCTACCCCATCAGTGTCGCCATTCCCCAGAACACAAAGACAAAAATGTCAGAGTGGAAGGAAGATGGGCTGAATAAACTTAAATGCAAATCCTGATTCCACACTTCCTAATTGTGTTACTTTGAACAAATTACTTACAAAATCTCATTTATCCTATCTGCAAAATGTGAATAACAGCGTCTACTATGCAGGGCTTGTGTTACAAGGATTAAACTAGGTAATATACACAAGGTTCCTAGAACAGTGTCTGACACATATTGGACTCAAAAAAAAGTAACTATTGTTAAATGGTAATGTTTACCATCATTAAAAAATTTCTAGAGGAAACCTAGGAAGTTATGGTTCACTTGTGAAATTGGCAGGCTAAACAAATTAACTTTGAGAAAAGGTGGCAAGATGGTATCTTTAAGGAGAAATTCAACAAATCAATGTATTGTGTTTTTGAGGAAGTATACAGTACATAGATAAAGGGGAACTACTTAATATTATCCACCCAGAGACTTTCAGGAGCCCTGGTTGCACAGTGGTTAAGTGCTTAGCTGCTAACCAAAAGATTAGTGGCTCCAACCCACCCACAGCTCTGCAGGAGAAAGATGCGGCAGTCTGCTTCAGTAAAGACTAAAAAACCCAAACAAACTCATTGCCATCAGGTTGATCGTGACTCATAGTGGCCACATAGGATAGAGCAGAACGGCCCCCACAGGGTTTCCAAGGAGTGCCTGGTGGTATCTTTAAGGAGAAATTCAACAAATCAATTTATTGTGTTTCTGAGGAAGTATACAGTACATAGATAAAGGGGAACTACTTAATATTATCCACCCAGAGACTTTCAGGAGCCCTGGTTGCACAGTGGTTAAGTGCTTAGCTGCTAACCAAAAGATTAGTGGCTCCAACCCACCCACAGCTCTGCAGGAGAAAGATGGGGCAGTCTGCTTCAGTAAAGACTAAAAAACCCAAACAAACTCATTGCCATCAGGTTGATCGTGACTCATAGTGGCCACATAGGATAGAGCAGAACGGCCCCCACAGGGTTTCCAAGGAGTGCCTGGTGGACTCAAACTGCTGACCTTTCAGTTAGCAGCCAAACACTTAACCACTGCACCACCAGGGCCCCTTCAGTAAAGATTACAGCCTTGGAAACCCTATGCAGCAGTTCTACTCTGTCCTACAGGGTCCCTATAAGTTGAAATTGGCTTGACGGCAGGGAGTTTAGAGACTTTCAGAAAACCTCTGACAGGTTTGCAAAGGAGGGGCTGAAAATAAAAGTCACAGGAGGCAGGAATCTCTTGTTAGACAATCAGGAAAGAGCTCAGAAGTAAAAACAATGGGCGGGCCTGGTGGCTCCAGTCGGAGAGGGACGAGAGGGCCAAATGTCCCGGGCAGACAGATGTAAGGAAGGAGTACAGTCATACGTGCAAACCTGGCTTCTCCGAGGAAGCAGTGGAGTTCTCACGGGGAAGGTGCGTACTAAGGGGAAGCTAGGGCAAGATGTACCAGGAGTCAGGCAGCCAGCTGACATCTGTGAGGAAAGGTGAAGGGTACACTGATCTGGCGTTGACAGGGTCACACCATGTGCCAGACACACTATCTCATTTAAGTCACCACAACCCAATGATAGGAGTCCTTACCTCCATTTTACTGATGAAGCCATGGAGGCTAACAGAGATCTTGTAATCTGTTAGTAATCCTGTTAGTAAAGTCTGTCATGGGCAGAAAGGTCCTGCCCAGCAGACTGAGGTCAGGACAGGGCTCTGGTTTCAGAAAGGAAAGTGACCAGAGTAGTGTTCATCCTCTCAACAAATGCTGGCTGAGCACCTACTCCATGCCAGGCACAGTGCCAGGTGCACAAGAAACAACAGTGAGCAAAAACAGATACAGTTGCATACTCCTGGAGTTTAGAGTCTAAGGAGAGAGTTAGAAGCAGTCATTATTGAAACAGTGGTACTAAATTACCAAGTGAGATAAGGGCCCTGGTCCCAGCAATGCACATAACAAATGGACTTACTCAGACTTGGGGCACAATGGGCCTGGATCATCAGATAACCTCATACCCATTGCCATCAGTCAATTCCAATTCGTAGCAACACTACAAGACAGAGTAGAGCTGCCCCATGAGGTTTCCAAGGAGCGGCTGGTAGATCCAAACTGCCAACTTTTCTTCAGCAGCCGAGTTCCTAACCACTGTGCCACCAAGGCCCCAGATAATCAGAAGGACCTGTAATTCTGACCAGGCAGTCCGCCAACTAACAAATGAGCTTTATCCGAGCAAGTGCAAAGTAATACATTTTGAGAGAGTAGCTGTTGAGCTTACCTACCACTAACTAGGTAAAGAAACGGTGAGGAGGAGCACTCCCAAGCCAGAAACCGCACGTGAAAGGTCTGCGGTCAGATCCCCAAGCAGCGTGAGTCCAGTGGGGTCCCAGCACAAGGGGCCAGGGGCAGACTGGCTGAGCTGAGGCTGGAGGGGCAGGAGGAGGGGGCGGAAACACATTCAGGCTTCCATTTTGAAAAGACCAAGATATTTTAACACTAGGACCCTTAGGTAGCCACAAGCAGAGCCCTCTGGTGGGTTCTGGGGCCCCAGCTAACCCAGCTAAATGAGAGCAGTTGGGCTGTACAAATATTGCTGCCTTAATGGTACACTGGGAAACCAGAGTTAATGGAACCGAGTAAGGAGTCTCACTAACACCTGTGTGAGTGATCTGGAGGAGAGAGTGTGCAGTAAAGTCTCTAACGACCCTTCTAAATAAATAGTGACAGGGCTAGATCAGGAGTCAGCAAACCATGGCCCCCAAGCCAAATCCAGCCCACAGCCCATTTTTGTACAGCCAACGAGCTCACAATGGTTTTTACATTTTTTAATTGTTGGAACAAAATAACAACACTAATATTTCAGGATATGTAAAAGCTATATGAAATTCAAATTTCAGTTCCATAAATAAAGTTTCATTGGAACATAGCCACACATTCTATGACTATTGTCTGTGTTAGCTTTCGAGCTACAGTGCAGAGGTGAGTAACTGTGAGAGCAAATTGTCTGAAAAAAAAATATATTATCTGGCTCTTTACAAAGAACATTTGCTGATCCCTGGGCTAGATAATCAGAGAAACCTATGATTCTGACGAAAAACTGACAATTGAGCTTTAATGGGAGCCAAGTGGAAAGTGATGCATTTGAGGATAAAAATATCCAAACTATTTACAAAATGAAGGGAGGGTTCTGAGCTGTGACGTCAAAGCCCAGGAAAGAGCTCTGGGAAGACAAAAGGCAGCTAGGGTAATATTAAGTGAACTTCCTGCCTTAGACTACAAAAATCAGTATACAATGTGTGGAGAATAATCTCAGGAAGACTGGACTAAAATCCTACCTAAAAAATAACAAACAAACCTGTTGCCATCGAGTGGATTCTGACTCATAGTGATCTTATAGGACAGAGTAGAACTGCCCCACAGGGTTTCCAAGGAGGGGCTGGTGGATCTGAATTGCCGACCTTTTTTTGGTTAGCAGCCAAGTAAAATTCTACCTAGGGAGATCAAAAAGAATTATATATATACATACACACACACATACATGTACATATATGCTTTAATTTTTTTAATTATGTATCGATCTGGGTATCAGCAGTCAGCGAGAAAAACTGATAATAAAGATTTAGAATCTGTGATGTGTATGCAGGACTACTGAGAGATAGGATATCACCTGGACACTGTCTTATTCAACTCTATAGCTCCAAATGCCTAGTTTAATGGCTGGCAAATGACAGGCATTCAAATAATGTTTGTTAAAAAGAAGCAAAGAAGGAAGGACAGAGGGAGGGAAGGAAGACAAAATCCACAGAGGCAAGGATTGCTTAGTTTTAAGACTTTCAGGCTGAGCCAGAGTTAGCCAGGTGAAGGGAAGCAGGGGCACAAGGGGCCAGGGGAGGTCATCAGGCCTGGACCCACTGTCTTTAAAGCTTCCAGTCACCTTTGCTCTAGCTCTAAGGCAACTTGATTTCTCCTATCATCAGACCAGTAAAGGAGACATCCAAGGCATAGGAAAAATGTATGCCTTGGGATAATTATCAACCACAAGAGTAATTTACTCAGTCTCTGGGGGCATCTGTTTGGCAGCATTGATTTCCCCAGGGCCATCCCCTGGAGCAATTTTCACACCTGCAAAGCTGCAGAACTGGGACATGGGTGACTCTAACAGGACCCAGGTACAGCGGCAGCCGGCCCTGCCTGGTGTGACTGACCTCTCTCTTGGGAGTCGTATCCAAAGAATTCCCTGAGAACACCAGCCCAGTCTGCTACAGGGTCCTACAAGAGCAACGTGTCTCCCAGATAAGATTCTCTCCCCATCCAGCAAAGATTCAGCCAGTATCAGGGTTCTGGAATCTGTTCTCACTGTCAGGTAAACTCCTCCTGGTAAACTGAAAGGCCCATGTCCTGGGAACACGCTCAAGTGCCAAGTAACCCAGCCCAACTGGTGACCTGCAGGCTCCCAGACAGGTTTTCCATTTACAGGGGGCCTTACCTGGGCCTGCCTGGGAGTTATTGGTGCTGCAAGCCCACAACTCAGAATATTCAGAGCAGCTTCTTCGGGGGCGGGGGGCGGGGGGCAGCATGGGCTGGGTGTGTTCCTGGGGACAGGAGCAGGAGACTGAGAAGGGATTCCCAAGGAACCTCAACTGTTGCTTGCATCTAAGACTTGTCTTTTAACTCGCCTGTGTGTTTCTGTGCCTACAATGAGATTAAAGAGTACAAGGTTATCAGGGAAAGTTCTCAACATTTATGTCGTCGGGAGAAAAGGGGAAGCCTCTTTAAGCCCTATTTGTAAGTGAGCAGAATGCAAAATATGAATCACTAGAATATAAATGACAAAGAGGAGAGTAGGACTTTGTTGGTCAGTGTAACAGCTACAATAATTACAGTGATTCATATCTAATTATTACGTGGCATAGCGATTGTGAGACATAGTGTGTCAGGTAAATCACACACCAGGATCTTGAAGATTACAGCAGTAAATTCTGCTCGGTCACGTGCACTCCTCTTCAGCCTAAAACCATTAAAGGTGACTTGGGTTTGGGTTAATCTCGGGTTTTTTGCTTCAGGGAATACAGGGGGTTAAACTGCAAGTGAACTTGGTACATTTGATTCCAGGAGGACCAAGGGGAAGTTTGTTTTTTTTTTTTAGATTAATACCATCTTTATTTATAAAAGGAATTCAGAGAAAAGCTCAAAGTACTTTGCAGATTTTAATCTAATTAATCTCATGATAACCCTGGGAGGGAGTTCTTAGACAATGGCCTTCACTGTTTGAAGCCACCAGTTGTCAGAGGCCACAAAAGAGTCACTTTGTCTGCAGTTGCTCCTCTCTCCTGGCTTAATTCATAAACATTATAATGTTCTTTGAAAAAAAGGTCTAATGCAAAAACAAACTATTAGTGTATTAATAATCACCAGTCATTGTGATACATTTATCTTACACTAAGACTCTCCTGGAAATGACTTGAAATGACACAGCAGCCTAGAGAAATAGAAGTGTTTTTGTTAGAGGGGTATTTAAAGTTATTTTTATGTATTAATCCATGAGTACTTATAGGGCTCCTGCTACAAACATGATATTAGATGTAATCAGTAAAATAAATACAAATAGCTTAAGATATAAATGAAGTAATTTGTTGTTTATGATCAAGTTGATTCCTACTCATAGTGACCCCATGTGACAAGAGCAGAATTGCCTCATAGGGTTTTCTAGGCTGTAATCTTTATGGGAGCAGACCTCCAGGTCTTTCTCCCGTGGAGACACTGGGTGGGTTCAAACCACCAATGTTTCAGTTAGCAGCCAAGTGCTTAACTGTTGTGCCACCAGGGCTCCCTCAATGAAGTGCTGTAATAGTAACAGTAATATGGTTGGAGTGACCTAAAGTTCTAAATGAGTCAGGATGCCTCCTTAATAAGCCAAGGGCTGGGGCTTAACAATCCTAAGGGGGACAGATTAAGTGGATGATGCCTGATGGCCAGCATTTGCCCACACCCTTGCTTTGTAGGACGGTACAGATGCCATGGCATTTAATGACTTCCTCTAGTAAAGCAGGGGAACCCTGGTAGCATGGTGGTTAAGAGCTAGCTACAGCTGCTAACCACCAGCCTCTCCTTGGAACCCTGTGGGGCTATTCTACTCTGTCCTGTAGGGTCGTTGTTAAGCCGGAATTGATGGGTTTAGCAAAGTAGGTAAGGGAATGCTTCCCTATGAAGCAGGTAGGACAAGTGTTCTTTTCCACTTCACAGATCAAAGACTAGGCCCAGCAGTATCATGATGCTGACTCAAGGGGTCACAGCAAAAGGGTGACAAAACGAGAAGGTGATCCAGGTTCTCCAGCTTCTCACGTGGTGGCCTTGTATGTGAAGAAGCGCTCAGGTAGAAAGGGATCTTCATTTCTGAAGTTGGCCTTTCACTGATCTTCAAGCTACCCCGGCCCAGCTGCCTCCCAGACTCCAGGGCTGGTATGCTTGCCCCCTACACCCCCCATCCTACTGGGGTCTCCTACTGCCTCTAACTTTAGCCAGACATGGCTGGAAAAATCCAATAGGAACATTTAAAAACTAAAGGAAAACAAAAACAAAGTTATAAAAACAAGAAACTTGATTGAGTGTAGGTTTCTGTTCAGAGGTCAGTTTGCTTGGCAGGGTAGATGGGGCCCTGGGCCAGGGATCTTCTCCTTTATCTCCTCCTGTCCTTGAGCAAGTCTGTCTTTTATCTGTTTTGGGTCCTTCTCTTCCCCTGGAGGAGGGTGTAATTGAAGCTGCAGCCTCTTAACACTGTAACCCTTGGGAGTTTTGAAGAAACTACTACACTCACCATAGTTGAGTAACATATCACTTACCCTTGTTCACATTTATCCCATAGCTGTTCTCATCCCCTTCTGAAAAGGATAAGGGGACACATTTCAAAAACATCCTATGGAAACCTCTTACAGCCACATACTCCAATGGACAAAAGAGTTCTCAGGATGGGGAACATGTAGCATTTGAACCTGTCAACTAAGTGGCAACTTTTCCCATTTTTCTGATTAAAAGAAAGTTTCCACTCCCCCCCTCCCCACGCCCCATCATTTCCAAGGGGATTTCATAGGATAATACCGAGATCTCAAGGTGCTAGAAAATCTCTGACGTATGATACAGGGATCTCTCGTGGCCCGCCTCAGGAACCTAGTTGTTTTTCTGCAGATGGTTTCATTTGTGAGCAGAAAGTAACTGAGGAGGCACAGGACAGTAACAGTTAAGAGCTTGAACTGAGTTCCTGCTCTACCACTTGCTAGCTGCATGACCCTGGCCCAGTTGTTTCACTTCCTTGAGCCTACATGTCTTCATCTACCTAAAAAATACTAATAGCTGCCATTGAGTGCCATTAGCATCCTCACTTTATAGATAAGGAAACTGAATCCCAGAGACGTTAAACGATTTGCCAGAACTCATATGGCTAGTCAATGGTGATTCCAGGATCCAAACAGAAGCTGACTCCAAGGCCCATGCTTTGAATCACTACCTTCTTCACAGTGAGGTTGTGAGGATGAAATGAACTCATGTAAGGCAGATCCTCTGCATAGTGGCCGGCACATTAACAAGTCTCAAGTCAGCGTTATCTGTGGTATTATTTTTAGTACTGTCATTTGTTCCCAGAGTCACCTGGGCCAGAAAGCAGGTTTTGACAGAGGACATTGTGCGTCTATCCTAGACAACTGCCCCAAGGTATGAGTCTTACAATTGGACTGACAGGCTTCTGCTATTAAACTAAGCAACCTACATATCATGGGTTGTCTGGTTGAAAGGTGGGCTATATGGTTAGGAACTTTTTGCCTTCACCCATCAGAAATGTCCTTCAGACTGGAAAGCAGTAAGAAGTCTCTTAGAAAAGACTGGAATCCTGAGCACTGGCTGGCAGAATTGTAGGCAGTACCCAGATAACTAATGGGTCATGTTTCAAACATTCATTTGTCTATTGTTAGAAATTCTGAATACATAGAAATAAAGTTACAAATGGTGGTTACAGACCCAGCCTACTCACAAAAGTCTGTTTAGTCCATTTTAAAGCCCAATGACAGAAACCATGCCACTAGGTCAATCGAGGGTCTAGGAACAAAATACTATGTGATAAAAAAACAAGAAAAGTGTCTTTCTGGGTACAGAGGTTTAATACAGAGAGTATTAATTCTTCACTCCTATGTAACAAATTACCCTAAAACTTACCACCTTAAAATATTAAACATTTATTATCCCATACAGTCTCTGTGGATCATCTGGGAGTGGTTTAGCCCGGTGGTTCTGGCTCCTGAGGCTGCAGTCAACGCTGGTCTGGGCTGCAGTCATCTGAAGGCTTGAGTGGGGCTGGGGGACCCATTTCTAATGTGACTCACTTACCTGGCTGTTGGCAGGAGGCCTCAGTTCCTCAACACATGGGCCTTTCCATGCGGCTGCTTGAGCCTGCTTACAACATGGTAGTTGGCTTCCCCCAGTGCAAGTAACCAAGAGTGAGAACAAGGAGGAAGCTGCAATGCCGTTTATAACCTGGTTTTGTAAATCACACAGCATCGCTTCTGCCACATTCTATTCATTAGAGGCCATATTCTATTTATTAAGTGCAACCCACTTTCGATGGAAGGGGAATTAAGCTCCATCTCTTGAAGGAAAAGAGTATCACAGAACTTGTGAAGGTAACTTAAAATCACTATGTAGGGTGTTCTCTGTCCTTCCACCACCAGTGATACAAAGTAATAAAAGGAAACTGGCATGCAGAACTGCAGCTCTCCCCAATAAAGCTTGCTGTATATTGCAAAGACCCACAACAATCCATGCTCTCCTTCCACTTTTCTTGAAAACGCCTACCCCCTTTCCTTAAATGGCATCGTACTTAAATAATTTATACAAAAGAGAGAGTGATCACACTCCTGAAATACTTGGGTTTTTCACTTGTATCTCTCGTTAGTAGAATTTCAGGCTGTTTAACAAAGTGACAATAAAAACAATTACAACAAATAACGTGCTCTCAAAATGGGTGGATTAAGACATTTGAGGTTAGGAAAGCAACCTCCAGTAAACCCTCTCCCTTCAGCTGATGATGACCAGAGTGCCCTAGTAGTTGAATATTGTGGGCAACACTCTTCCCTTCTGGGTCATAGGAACCATGGGGTCTCTGATCCAGGTTTCCTAACATGATTCCCACGGCTGCAGCTCTGTAGAAGCAGGGTGGGCATTCAAAACCCAGGGACTGCTGTAGAGTCCAAAAGCAGCTGGTGCTCGACAGTGTCCCTGAGGCATGAAAGATTCTAAAGTGCCATCTGAATCTTCAGAGGAAAATGATGTTTATGTGACTTTTCGTCTCAGTTTTTTACTTGACGTGCGGTACTGTACATAGGCTGTTGTGAAAATACAACACTCATAGACACTGGATAAACAGGAGTTCGCACTATCATTGCCTCCAGGTAGAAGGTAGGAGCTTGACCTATGAGTCCTCCCGACAGTATTTGTTCGAAATCTTGAGTCTGATCCTCATTTTAGAGTATGATGAAAGCTAAGGGACTTAGCTCAG
Source organism: Loxodonta africana (assembly GCF_030014295.1). NCBI lineage: Eukaryota > Metazoa > Chordata > Mammalia > Proboscidea > Elephantidae > Loxodonta > Loxodonta africana. The sequence goes on from NC_087351.1 coordinate 10,370,465, forward strand.
AAAATAAACATACCCACGAAAGTCTGCACTGAAGTTTAAAGCCTCCCGAACCCCCTGAAGCCTGTCCATGGACTCTGGATCAGAAATCTCCGAAACTTTCACGGGGGCGGGGAGGGGGGGAACCTTATCGTCATTCCGTTTTGCCACTAAAATTCAGATCAGAAACCAGTACTGTGGCGGGCGCGAACGTGGTGGTGGGCACACGGACGGGCGTGCTGGCTGAAGAACAGAGACCTAAGCAGGACGCAGCGCTGCTGACAGACGTAAACCTTGCCCTCTCCGCGGTGACCTGACTGCAGCAGAGCCGCCAGCTCGGCAGGCAGAGCGAAGAAGCGGTTCGAGGAGAGAAAAGCGGCTCGGCTTCCCACTGGGCAAGGAGACGCCGAATCTGCTTCTCCCGGAGGACGCGCAAGCAAGATCCCGACCCCAGACTGCCAAGACCCTCCTCTGGTGGCGGGAAGACCCTAGCACCGCCCAGCCCGGGCGCACGGCTGGAAGCCGCCCCGCGGCCTGAGGACCCCGGCTCCGCCGCTCTGCCTCTCCCCCTGAGGAGGTGGGAAGGCCGCGCCGGGGACCGGGGCTCCGCTCGGCCGGGTAAGACGCCGCAGCCCCGGGTTAGCGCCGGGGGCAGAGCCGGCCGCGGCCCGTCAGGCGGGGGGCGAGGGCCGGGGCCGCGGGGAGCCGCGCCCCGCCCGCCAGCCCGCTCCGCCCCCGGCGCCTCAGCCCTGCGCGGCGGCCTGCGTGTCCGCGCGCCGACTCCTCCCCCGCGCCTCGCCCGCGGCCGCTCGGGCGCACGCGCAGGGCGCGGAGAAGCGGCGGCTGCGGGCGCCGGCCCCGAACCTGTCAGACCCGCGGAGCCGGCCGCGAGCCGCGCCGGGCGGGCGTGGCAGTCGCGGGGGCGACCCTGCGCCCCCGCCGCCCCGGGCCGAGCGGTGCGAGCCGGGCCCGCCGAGCCGGCCGGGGGCGGGGAGATGAGCCGCGGCCCCGAGGCAGCGCCCCAGGTAGACGCACCGCCCCCTCGCGGGGCCGCGGCCCGCGCCTGCAGAGACCGGCGACCGCGGAGCCGCAGAGCCCGCGCCTCGGGGCCGGCGCTGCTCCCCGCCGCCCGCGGCGTCGGAACTTGAGGGGCTGTGGGGGCGCCGGTAACTGATAACGTGTTTCGTCTTCCGCAGGGTGGGGAGGGACGCGCGGCTCCGCCGTCGGGCGCTGGCGCTCCCGCGAAGTAGCCGGCGGCCGGCCGCCTGCACCTGGCCGTTCGGCGCCGCGCAGCCGCTGCCATGGCGGGAGCCGGCGCGTGGAAGCGCCTCAGGTCCCTGCTGAGGAGGGATGAGGCGCCGCTCTTCCTCAATGACACCAGCGCCTTCGACTTCTCGGATGAGGTGGTGGACGAGGGGCTTTCTCGGTTTAACAAGCTGCGAGTTGTGGTAGGCGACGATGGTTCTGACGTCCCAGAAAGGCCTGCTAACGGGGCGCACCCTGCGCTCCAGGCCGACGACGATTCCTTATTGGACCAGGACGTACCTCTGACCAACAGTCAGCTGAGTCTGAAGGTGGACCCGTGTGACAACTGCAGCAAGCAGAGAGAGCTACTGAAGCAGCGAAGGGTGAAAACCAGATTGACCATCGCTGCCGTTCTTTACTTGCTTTTCATGATTGGAGAACTCGTAGGTGAGTTGTGTTGCCAACTCACTTTGTTTACCTTGCCTAGAGAGCCGTTGTCGAGCTTTTATTGCCTACGATTTCAGGCTTAAACTCTTTTCAGGAACTTCGTTCTTTATCGTGTCTTAGCTTCCTAGTGCCACTATAACAAATACTACAAGAGGGTGCCTTTAAAAAACAGAAATTTATTTTCCCACAGTTTATGAGGCTGGGAGTCTGAATTCAGGGTGCCGGCTCTCGGGGAAGGCTTTCTTTCTCCGTTAGCTCTGGAGGAAGATTCTTGTCTCTTTGAGTTTCTGCGCCTGGGCAGTCTTCATGTGGCTTGGCATCTCTCTTCCCCCATCTGTTTCCGTCGCTTGCTTGTTTAATCTCTTATATATCTCAAAAGAGATTGCAGACTCACCCTACACAGTCCCTGCCTCATTCACATAAGAAAGACAACTCATTCCCAAATGGCATTATAACCACATGCATAAAACCAAAAACCAAACCCACTGCCTTCAAGTCAATTCCGACTCATAGTGATCCTATAGGACAGAGTAGAACTGCCCCATAGGGTTTCCAAGGAGCAGCTGGTGAATTTGAACTGCTGACCTATTGCTTAGCAGCCAAGCTCTTAACCACTGGGCTACCAGTGCTCCAACCACACACATCCCAGCACTGATGAGTCGATTCCAACTCATAGCGACCCTATAGGACAGAGTAGAACTGCCCCATAGAGTTTCCAAGGAATGCCTGGCGGATTCAGACTGCCAACCCTTTGGTTAGCAACCGTAGCATTTAACCACTACGCCACCAGGGTTTCTAACCACACACACAGAGGTTAGGAATTGCAACACATATTTGTGGGCGACACAATTCAATCCTTAACGTTCCATCCTTTGCCCCCCTCCCCCCGCAAAATTCATGTCCTTCCCACTTGCAAAACACATTTACCCCATCACATCATCCCAGAAGTCTCAAGTAAACTCCAAGTCCAAAATCTCCTGAGTCATCTAAGGCTAATATGGGTGAGACTTTAGGCATAGTGCACCTTGGGACAAAATTCTTCTTCACCTGTGAACCCATGAAATGAAGATTACATGTTACCTGTTTCCAAAGTACAGTGGAGGAACAGGCTCAAGGTAGACATTTCCATTACAAGTGGGAGAAATTGGAGGGAAGAAAGGGATAACAGGCACCAAGCAAGCCAAAACCCAGCAAAACAATTTATTTTAGCTCACCAGGCTTGAAAATAATCCTCTTTTCTCTTGAGACCATCTAGGCAATAGCCCTGCCTTCCAGACTCTGGGTGTTGGCCATGCCCTCTGGATTCTGGGTGGAGGCTGTACAGCCCTGGGCTTCAGCTCCGCCTTCCAGGCCCACTGGAATGACAACCCTGCTTCCTAGGCTTAGGTGGCCCATTCTTCTAGCTCATCTGAGTGGTGACCCCATCCCCTCAGCCACTGTAGGCCCAATTCTTCTGCCCCTTAGGCATGGCAGCCCCGCCCCCTCAGTGGCCCCAGTGGACTCCAGAACTGAGTTGGCAAGGTCTGACTCTTCGAAACCTAGGAAGCTGTGGCCCTACCATTTGAAGCCGAGAAGGCCCTGCTTCCTGTGCTCCTTCCAGCAGTTCTGCTGATCTCCAAACTGGTCCAGGGATGGTCCTTTCCTTTTCTTGGTGGATAACAGATGTAGATCCTTTGGCCTGTTTCTTTCCTGCCTGTAGAATTCCAAGAGGCAGACACATTCTTCCCTTTCATTCTTTCTCTCTCCCCATCAGTCTAAGCTGATGGGTTTTCTGCTGTGGTAGTTGGTTAGATCCATCAGTCACAGGCTTAATCTCTTTAACAAAAGATTGTGCAGCTGTGTCCTTGGTGAAGATTCTAGGATATGTGTTCTTAGTTCATACAACAGAATTTTCCAAGTCTTTAAGGTTTGTTTTCATTTGCACGGTTCATTTTTAAGTCCATCCCTTTCCTCTCACATTTACTATAAGCAGCAGGGAGAAACCAAGCAGCCCCTTTAAGGTCTTGCTTAGAAATCACCTCAGCCAGGTTCCAACTTCATCACTTACTAGCTCTACCTTTCACCAAAGATTTGACCATAACTCAGACAAGTTCTTTGCTACCACATAAAAAGCATCTTCCTTCCCCGCATTGTCCAGTCACAGGTTCATCATTTTCTTTTAAAGCCTCACAAGGAGCACATTTAACATCCACATTTGTAGTAACGTTCCGTTGTTGGCGCCGTGTGTATTTGCTAAGACAGTACAGACTATAGCTATCTTTACCTCCTTCTAGCCCTCACCATAATTGCCTTTGACATCCGTAATTCTACCAACATCCTGTTCAAGGCAGTCCAGGCTTTTGCTATTACAAAAACCAAACCCATTGCCATGGAATCGATTCTGACTCATAGCGACCCTATCAGACAGAGTAGAACTGCCCCATAGGGTTTCTAAGGAGCAGCTGGTGGCTTCAAACTGCCAGCCTTTTGGTTAGCACCAAACATTTAACCACTGTGCCCCGAGGGTAGGCACCTTAAAACTCTGCCAGCCTTTACTCATCACCCAATTGCAAAATCACTTCCACATTGTAGGTATTTGTTAGAGCAGCACCCCACTCTCTGTACCAGATTGTGTCTTAGTTATGGAGTGCTGCTATAACAGAAATACCACAAGTGGATGGCTCTAACAAACAAATTTATTTTCTTACAGTTCAGAAGACTAGAAGTCCGAATTCAGGGTGCTGGCTCTAGAGGAAGGCTTCCTCCCTCTGTTGGCTCTGGAGCAACATCCTTGTCTCTTTTAGCTCCTGCTCCTGGGCAGTCTTCATGCACCTTGACATCGCTTTTCCCCCATCTCTGCTTGTCTCACTTGCTTGTTTAATCTCTTTTGTATCTCAAAAAAATTGACCCAGGACATACCCTACACTAATCCTGCCTCATTAAAGACAACACATCCACAAATGGGGTTATAACCACAGGCATAAAAAAAAAAAAAAAAGCGGTTAGGAATTACAACCCGTATTTGGGGGGGACACAATTCAATCCATAACACGAAGAGACTGATCTCATGATGTGAAAAGGCCACATGGTTCCAAAATACAGATCAACCTAAGTACAACATATACTTCAAGAAATAACATGCTTCTTATAGTTCTTCAAACACCATGTCAGTGACGGTAAAGGTCGTTGTCTTTGTTGGCTATCATGTAACTTCCTCCTTTTTTCATTCTGATAAAACACCGGGTTAATTTTTGCAAATGTAAAGTCATTGATTCTAAAATTACTTAGAATCATGAATCTTATGATATGAAGGGACCTTACTGGGTGCCTGTGCCACCTGCTTGTTTTACACCTGAGGGATCCGAGGGTCCAGAGAGGTTAGATAAGTCGTAAGGTGGTTATGGAAGAGTCGTGTCTGCAATCCCTGTCTCTTGGCTGTTTCCCCCCCCCCCCATGCGTTTTGACTTAAGTGGTCTCTTTGTAGCATTTTCTTTTATATTTATATCTAAGAGATATTAAAAATTAAATAATATCAATAACGTGGAAGTTTTTCATTACAAGGAGGATCTGAAGGGGTCCAAATGGCTCCCCAAGAATTTTATGAGCTTGAAATTTTTATTTTTTAATTATCCAAGTAATATATTCTCACTAAAACTGCATTCTTATTTTAGAAATTATTTTCATAATCACTTCAGTGTGGCTGCTAACCCCTCTTAGTGATAGTTTACAAAGTGACTTTAGAGAGATGGTCCTTCCGTGTTGTCTCTAAATGATGACCCATGAGAACAGAGGTGGCTGTCCAGATTTAGGATGCTTGTTGGAGGTTGTATGTAAGAATTTTATATACATTTCCTACCACTCTTCCCCAGTGCTCACTTCTGACATGCAGGTCTTCTTTCTCTTCCTAAGACTCCCAAAGCTGTTTCCTGCCCTAAAGCTTTCAAACTCTTTTTAACCTTGCCATAGCAAGAAAGGGAACCTTGGTGGCGTGGTAGTTAAGAGCTCAGCTGATAACTAAAAGGTGGGCAGTTTGAATTCACCAGCCACTACTTGGAAGCCTTTGGGGGCAGTTCTACTCTTTCCTGTATGGTTGCTATGAGTCAGAATCGACTTGATGGCAATGGATTTCTTTTTTTTTTTATAGCAAGAAATACACTTGACACTGTGACCAGTGTAGGAATACATGTGTGTGTATGTACACACATATAAAAACCAAAAAAAAAAAAAAGCCGAACCCATACCGTCAGGTTGATCGACTCATAATGACCTTATAGGACAGAGTAGAACTGCCCTTTAGGGTTTTCAAGGAGTGGCTGGTGGATTCGAACTGCTGACCTTTTTGTTAGCAGCCAAGCTCTTAAGCACTGCACCATCAAGGCTCACATAATATGTGTATATAAATACATGTATAACTGAAACAAAAGTCTTATTTCACATGATACATGTTCATATTTTTATCAGTTGTAGTCCACTAATGAATGGGTCAGGGTCTGCAGTTTGAAAAACACAAGTTTATATTGACTGCCTTTTCCCATAGCTTCAGTTTATCATTTACGTCTCATCTCAAAAGACACCTTTAAGAGACCTTTTCTGACTGACTGAAGTAATCCTCTCTTCTCCCCTGTCTCCTCCCCAGCCTTCAAAGTCCTCAGCATCTGAGATTCTTTCATTTACTTGTTTAATATCTGTCTTCCGCCACTGAAATATAAATTGAATTCCCAACATCTAGAACAGTGACTGGTATAGAATAGACACTCAGTAAATTTTTGTTGAATTAGTTCACTGTATTAGAAAATTAACAAAAGCCTAAGTTGTAAAGAAATTAAAAGACAGGAGCAAAGCTGTGGCCAAATTAGCATGGTCTCAACAGATTTAAGATTCAGTGACTTGATCAGATTCACACAACTGGAATATTGAGTCATTCAGAGTTAGTAATTTTTGAAATTAGTATTTAATATTTAAAGCTAGAATAACATTAATCACAAATTTTCCCCTTAAGATTAATTGAGTTTATTTCACCTAAGTAAAAATCACTAAGGTATAATTGTCCTGACTTACCTACCGTTTTTGAAATCTCATATTTGATAGATACTGTTTTGCAAAAGCCATAGTATTTCCTTTCAAATACTAGTTTTATTTTCAGATATGAAAATCTTTTATTAAGCAGTACAGACATACTGGTATTTAGGATAGGCATTCACAGTATTATTCAGAATGTTACATAGAATTAAATTCTGTATAGTAGAGCATATATTAAAGTATCTCAAAAGCATTTAGAAATAAAGCATCTTATCTGTAGGGTCAGATCCTGGTGGTGTAGTGGTTTAGAGCTACAGTTGCTAACCAAAAGGTCCGCAGTTTGAATCCACCAGGTGCTCCTTGGAAACTCTATGGGGCAGTTTTACTCTGTCCTATAGGGTTGCTATGAGTCAGAATCGACTCAGTGGGAATGAGTATGGTATGCTATGGTACGGGTATCTGTAGGGTCGCTGTGAGTTGGAATCAACTTGACAGCAACAGGTTTTTTGTTTTTTTAAACATGTAAGAAGTATGGAACAATAAAAAAAAATGAAGTAATTTTTAAAGATCTGACAGAGAAGACTTTATTTTGAACCTTGGCTTTGCCGCTGACTTTTTCTGAAAGTTGGGACAAGGTCCATTCCTTTCTTCCTTCCATTTAGCAAGCATTTTTTTGAGTACTTAGCCATATGCCAGCCACTGTGCTACGTGCTCTGGATATACAATGGAGAACAAAATTATTATAATCCCTCCTATCTGAAGCTTTTAATCTAATGGAGGAAAAAAAAAAGGAGAGAGACATTAAACACATGAGTAAAGTGCTATGAAAAAAAAAAAAAAAAAACAAGGTGCTGTAAAAGATAGTAACCAGTGAAACATAGTTTATGTTATGAGCCAGGTACATTTAAATGGGAAGAAAGACTAGTAGGAGTTATCCAAGCCGAATGAGTGGGGAAGGAGTTTTCCAAGCAAAGAGAACAGCATGTACAAAGATCCTAAAGCCTGCAGTTCTTTAAAAGGAACTAAAAAGAAGGCCACAGTGAACAAGAGGGGAAGAGGCATAAAGTTTAGAGAGGTATGCAGGGGGACCAGATCAGACAGGTCCTGATAAAAAAAAAAAAAAAAAAAACTAGTGCCATAGTTTTGTTTTTTTTTTTTTTTTCTGATAAAAAAAAAGATAGGCTATATTAAATGAGTGTAGTTTTTGTTCAAGCGCAATTTGAAGCCAATTAAGGGTTTTAAGCAGGAGAGTGGCATGATAGGATTTGCCTTTTTAAAAGATCACTTAGGCTCTTAGGTGAAGAATGGATTGGAAGGTCGAAGAATGGAACCAAGTAAACTGTTGCAGAGGTCCAAACAATAAATGATTACAGCTTGGACTAGAGTGGATGGAAAAAATGTATTGATTGATAAACATTCTAGAGGTAACATGGATAAAATTGACTGATGGTTTGGATGTGAGGAGTGAGGAGACAGCAGTGTTAGCAGTGTCTCTGAATTGTCTCATCTGAGCAGCTGAGTGAATGCACAAATCCTGCTGTGCATAGGCTCAGGTTGTTTTTGACATGTTAATTCATGGAATAGCCAAGTGGAGATGTTTAGTGGACTGTTACATATGCATCTACAGTTCAGAAGAGAGGGTCGAGATAGAGAGATGATATATAGTGCCACACAAATGGGTAAAATTATCCAGAGAGTCCAAGTCTTGAGGAACTCCAACTTTAGAAGTTAAGCAGAAGGCAAACAAGTGTCCCAGAATCCAAGAAAAGAGAATGTTCCAAAATGGCAATAAGTAGGTTGAAGCTGCTGAGAAGTCTAATAAGATCAGAATGAGATAAGTATCCCTTGGATTTAGTAATACAGTTATTGATTACTTTATCAACTGCACTTGGGATGAAAAAGATTAAAGAGTGAATGCAAAGACACTGCCAGTTAAAAATGGCAAATATTTATGCACCTAGTTTTGCTCATTCCTGAAGCCTCTCTTGGAAACCCTGGTGGCCTAGTAGTTAAGTGCTACGGCTGCTAGCTGAGACGTTGGCAGTGCGAATCTGCCAGGCGCTCCTTGGAAACTCTATCGGGCAGTTCTACTCTGTCCTATAGGGTCGTTAAGAGTCGGAATCGACTCAACGGCAGTGGGTTTGGAAGCCTCTCTTAAACTACAATAAAGGGATTTTTTTTTTTTTTTAAGGTATAAATCCACATAGATGGGGAGAACTGAACAGGGGGGCAGTGGCGACAAAAATTTTGGAAACTGGAAAGGAAACAGACAAGAGGTAACTGGCTTAATAGACCAAATCCTAAACCAGCAGTAGGGAAAGCCGAGAGCCAACCCAATTTACACTAGAGCAGTGGTTCTCAAATTTTAGCCTGCATCAGAATCACCTAAAAAGCTTAAAACACTCGTTGCTGGGCCCCATCCCCAAAGTTTCTGATTCTGTAGACCTGGAGTGTTGTCGTTAGTTGCCTTCAAGCCAATGCCAACTCATAGTGACTCTATGTATGCAGAGCAGAACTGCTTCCCAGGGTTTTCAAGGCTATGACCTTTCAGAAGCAGATCACCTTTGGGTGTGTTCGAACTGCCAACCTTTCCGCTAGTTAGCTGTTTGCACCACCCAGCGACTCCTAGGTCTCCAGTATAGCCTGAGAATTTGCATTTCTAGCAAGCGCCCAGGTAATGCTGATACTGCTGATCCTAGGACCACACTTGAGAACCACTGCCCTAGAGAATCCTCAGGAATCCCAGCACTTCTGGACGTGTGGCTGAAGAGGAGGGCAGAGGGATGGGGGCAGGGTTTAGAAGAGAAGAGAATGGATTAAAACCGGTTTAAGAGCCAGTTAGATATAATCAGTCCTCATTTTGCACAGTAATGCAGTATGGTAAAAACGCAGGAGTTGAAACCATGCAAAGCAATCTTAATAATCAGTGAGAAAAATTACAATTTTTTTGGTCAAAACATTCAAAACCCTTCCTGTTGGCTATAAATGCATACCAAAAAAACCCAAATCCACTGATGTCGAGTCAGTTCTGACTCACAGCAACTCTGTAGGACAGAGTAGAACTGCCCCATAGAGTTTCCAAGGAGCTCCTGGTGGATTCCAACTGCCAAGCTTTTGGTTAGCAGCCGTAGCTCTTAACCACTGCGCCACCAGGGTTTCCATAAGTGCATAGGGATATGAAAAAATATTTAGTATGCTATAATTTAAAACAGTAGGAATGTTGAGAACTAAAGTATTTTATTTCTTCATAAAAAATGTATCAAGAGTAGTTTGAACAGTGCTTACTTGTCATATAACTGTTTTCTTGTCATATAACTTAGAACACAAAGTGAGCATCCTTTCTATGCCTTGGCAAGTTGTCATACTCCTTTCTAAGTTTGGGTCGGTTGCCAACATTGTGCACTCGATGTCATGAAACATCTCTGAAGGTTCCTTTAACCTGAAGTTTTTTCCAACGTCATTTCCTTTGGGACATCTTCATCCTTGTCATCACAGCCACTTTCCTTTTTTATGTCCTTAAGTTCCACTTCGCTAAGTTCCACTGGCTGCGTATCTAGAGTCATTCTCACAATCAGTTCTTTCTTGTGAAACTTCGTTTATGTTCAGTTCAAATCCTGCAAAGTTACTTGTACTAAAAAAAAAACCAAACCAAAGCTGTTGCCGTTGTGTTGGTTCTGACTCATAGCGACCCTATAGGACAGAGTAGAACTGCCCCATAGGGTTTCCAAGGAGTGGCTGGTAAATTTGAACAGCCGACCTTTTGGTTAGCACCTGTAGCTCTTAACCTCTATGCCCCCAGGGCTCCAGTCACTTGTACCAAAACCAAACCAAATCCACGGCTGTCGAGTCAATTCTGACTCATAGCGACCCTATAGGACAGAGTAGAACTGCCCGTAGAATTTCCAAGGAGCGCCTGGTGGATTCGAACTGCCGACCTTTTGGTTAGCAGCCGTAGCACTTAACCACTACGCCACTGAGGTTTCTGTTACTTGTGCGGAGGGGTAAAAACGCCCATCACGTACTGTTCCTTCCTGTCGTTTACTTTCTTTCACCATTTTCAATCTTCTGGTGTATCCAATTTCACTTTCAGTGTTATCACCTTTTATTTCTTTGCTGCACTTTGATTTTTTTTGACTAATTCTCACTTTCAGTTTTCAATTTTTTGCAAATTATCTCATGGGTTTATCACTGTGAGACAAGGAGGCAACACTATACATTTTGCTGTCTGCGTAAAGTGAGTAACAGATGTACAGTGACCAATTATCAGCCGACTTGGAAAGAAATGCTTGATGTCTGATCATGATTCAAAGAAAAAAAACCCACTGCCATTGAGTTGATCCCGAATCATAGCGACCCTACAGGACGGAGTAGAACTGCCCCATAGGGTTTCCAAGGAGTGCCTGGTGGATTCAAACTGCCGACCTTTTGGTTAGCAGCCGAACTCTTAACTACTAAGCCATCAGGGTTTCCGATAATGATTAGCATCTTTTATTTATGTAGTGATTTATGGACTAAAGATGTAGCAGCAAAGTTTGTACTTTTCGTAACTATTCACAGTTAATGTACTGTGCTACCTGAAATTTGAATCTTTTTGCAGGGGCTGGTGTTATTTAAACCCTAGTAACTGAAATTCATGCATATTGGAACCATGCAAAACAAGGACTGCCTGTACCTTCTCTACTCTGTAGAGTAACACCAGGCCCAAATGAGAGTGGAAAATATTGTCATGAAAACAAGAGAATTTTGGGAACGTATGTGTATTGAATACTAAGGTTTCCCTGTGCACTTTTCCAGTGCCAATAACCAGTGCTTTATCCACCAGACAAGATAATGGAGGGGTCTTCTCCGAGGATGCTGATCAGCCCAAAGAAAAGACCTAAAAATACCGACATTGGGATTGCCCAACAGTTTAGCCATGTCACCTATGGTAAAGCTTACAGTTAACAATAACTGCCCCATGTGGTCAGAACTTTCAGTTACCATTGCCTTAAGCATGAATAGAAACTAAGGAACACCAAACATCTGAAGATAGTTGCTAATATGAAAGATTGAGACTAAAACAATCAGAAGAAAATTTTTTTAGAATAGACTATAAAGGGAAAAAAATAAAAATATTATAGTGTTCTCAGAAATGAGAGATCATGCATCCATGAAACAAGAACAAGCTGCTTTAAAAAAGAAATTCAGGGTAAAGAAAAGAGCTTTTGAATAAAACAACAAAAAAAATGATGCTAGTTGTCATCCAGTTGATTCCAACTCATGGCAACCCCGGGTGTGTCAGAGTAGAACTCTATAAGGTTTTCCATGGGTGATTTTTCTTTTTTTTTCCCCAGAAGTAGATTGCTAGGCCTTTCTTCCTGAGGCATCTCTGGATAGACTCAAACCTCCAACCTTAATAATAGGAGAGAAAAGCAAGAAAATTAGAATATCAGTCCAGTAGGTCAAGGAATCAAATAATAAGAGTTTTGGAAAAATAAAACAGAAGAGCAGAAATCATCAACAATATAGGTTAGGAAATATCCCCAGAACTGTGCTTGTATATTGAAAGAATCCACAAAAGCCCAACAAGATGGATGAAAATAGACCCACACAGGGAGCAGAGCCAACATGGCGCCCTAGAAATGTACCATACCACCCCCCTGCAGCAAAAACCTGAACAACTAAGTAAAACAGATATAAAAGTCAGTCCTGGAACCCTGAGCATCAAATGAAGGGATAAAGAACTAGATCAAACACCGAATGAAAGAAGAAACTGATAGGAAACAGAGAACAAGGAGAGACGTGGAGTGGAGATCCCTTGCAAACTAACACAGCATGGTGTGGCCATCTTGGATTACAGCCACCAACAACCCCAGACAAGGAGTACGGAAAGGCAACTTCGTGATGCTGCCAACGTGAGACAGAGCACCCAGTAACCAGAAAAACATGCTTTCCCACCCCATACGCTTCTGGTGATTAGAAGCAAGAACCCACCCATGCCAGCAGCCCTCAGTGCCAGGGTCCACAATACGAGCTCCCTCCTGCAGTGCAGCTTTTTTTTTTTTTTCTTTTTTCTCCCTCCCATCTAGCCCCGTATGGTACCTCCTCTCCTTTCCCACTGGTTCCCGGATCTACCCAGTCCCCACCTTGCCATTTTTTTCCTTTTCTTTCTCCCTCCCACCTAGCCCCATATTCCCCCCTTCCCAGGGGCCCCCATCACACCACCACAGCTAGAATGGAAAAACCTCAACATAATAAAGGGCAGCTCTACAGAACCAACAGCCAAAATCATTCTCAGTGGAGAGAGGCTGAAAGCATTCCCCCTGAGAATGGAAACAAGAAAAGGATGTCCTTTATAACCACTCCTATTTAACATTGTACTGGAAGTCCTAGCTAGGACAATAAAGCAAGAAAAAGAAATAAAGGGCATCCAGATTGGTAAAAAAGATTGGTAAGGAAGAATTAAAACTATCCCTATTCCCAGATGATATTATCCTCTACATAGAGAACCCCAAAGATTCCATAAGAAAACTACTGGAACTAATTAGAAAGAATTGGTAGAATAGCAGGATACAAGATCAACATACAAAAATCAGTTGGATTCCTATATACCAACAGAGAATGTCAAAAAGGAAATCGGGAAAATGGTGTCATTCATGATAGCCTCTAGAAAGATAAAATCTGACCAGGAAAGTAAAAGACCTATACAAAGAACAGTACAAAACACTGTTTCAAGAAGCCAAAAGAGACCTATATAGATGGAAGACATACCATGCTCCTGGATAGGAAGACTCAACGGTGAAAGTACCCAAAGTGATCTACATATATAGTGAAATCTCAACCCAAATACCAGCAGCATTCTGTAATGAAATGGAAAAAATGGTAACCAACTTTATATGGAAAGGAAAGAGACCCTAGATACACAAAGCATTAATGAAAAAAAAAGATCATAGTAGAAGGCCTCTCACACTACCTGATCTCAGAACCTACTACACAGCCCAGTAGTCAAAATAGCCTGGTACTGGTATGACAGACACATAGACCAATGAAACAATCAAGAACCGAGACATAAATCCATCCACCTATAGTCAGCTGATCTTTGACAAAGTACCAAAGCCTATTAAATGGGGAATAGACCATCTTTTTAACAAATGGTGCTTGCAAAACTGAATGTCCGTCTGTAAAAAAAAAAAAAAAAAACCCATACCTCACACCATACACAAAAACTAACTCAAAATGGTCAAAGACATATGTATAAAATCTAAAATGATAAAGACCATGGACTAAAAAATAGGAACAATGCTAGGGGCCTTAATATATGGCATAAATGGAATACAAACAATGTAAGACACCAGAAGATAAACTAGATAACTAGGAGTTCCTAAAAATTAAACACTTACCGAAACACTTCACGAAAAGAATGAAAAGAGAACATACAAACTGGGAAAAAAAATTTTGGCTACAACATATCTGACAAGGGTCTAATCTGTAAAACCTATACAGTACTTCAACACCTCAACAGCAAAAAGACAATCCAGTTAAAAAATGGGCAAAGGACATGAACAGACACTTCACCAGAGAAGAAGTTCAGGCGGCCAACAGACACATGAGGCAGTGCTCCAGATCAACAACCATTACAGAAACACAAATCAGAACCACAGTGAGATCCCGTCTCACCCTGACATTACTGGCGTGAATCCACAAGAAAATAACAAATGTTGGAGAGGTTGCAGTGAGATTGGAACTCTTACGCACAACTGGTGGGAATGTAAAGTGTGACGATCACGATGGACCATGTGGCACCTCCTTAAAAAGACAGAAATACCGTACGATCCAGCAGTCTCACTCCTAGGAATATATCCTAGAGAAATAAGCGCCATCACACGAATAGACATGCACACCTGTGTTCATTCCAGCATTATTCACAATAGCAAAAAGATGGAAACAAAATAAGTGCCCATCAACAGATGAATGGATAAACAAATCACGGTACCTATATACAATGGAATACCACACAACAATAAGGAACAATGAGGAGTCCTCAGAATATGTCTGATGAATCTGGAGGACATTATACTGAGTGAAATAAGTCAATCACAAAAGGACAAATATTGTATGAGACCACTATTATGAAAACGCAAGGTTTACACACAGAAGAAAATAATCTTTGATGGTTATGAGGGAGGGGAAGGGTAGGAAGGAGAAATCACTAACTAGACAGTAGACAAGTTAACTTTGATGAAGGGAAAGACAGCACACAATATAAGGGAAGTCAGCACAACTTGACCAAGGCAAGTCATAGAAGCTTCATAGACGTATCCATACACCTTCAGGGACCGAGTTACTTGGGTTGAGGGCTGAGGACCATGGTCTCGGGGAACATCCAAGTCAATTGGTATAACATAGTTCATAAAGAAAATGTTCTATATCTTACTTTGGTGAGTAGCAACTGGGATCTTAAAAGCTTGCAAGCAGCCATCTAAGATACATCTATTGGTCCCATCCCATGAGGAGCAAAGGAGAATGAAGAAAGCTAAAAAGACACAAGGAAAATATTAGACCAAAGGAGTGATGGACCACAGCCTCTACCATCCTGAGCCCAGAACAACTAGATGGTGCCCAGCTGTCACCACCGACCACTCTGACAGATCACAAAAGAGGATACCGGACAGAGGCAGAAAAATGTAGAATGAAATTGAAATTCAAAAAAAAGACCAGATTTACTGGTCTGACAGAGTCTGTGGCCCCTGGACACCCTGCTAACTCAGAACTGAAGCCACTCCCAAGTCCACCTTTAAACCAAAGATTAGACAAGACTGTAAAACAATAACACACATGAGCAACATACTTCCTAGTTTCATCAAGTATACAAGACCAAGTGGGCAACACTTGCCCAGAAGCAAAGACAAAAAGGCAGGAAAGGACACGAAAACTGAATGACTGGATACAGGGAACCCGTGATGAAAAGGG
This sequence comes from Loxodonta africana, assembly GCF_030014295.1. Lineage (NCBI taxonomy): Eukaryota > Metazoa > Chordata > Mammalia > Proboscidea > Elephantidae > Loxodonta > Loxodonta africana. The sequence goes on from NC_087351.1 coordinate 10,386,080, forward strand.
AGGAGGAGACTGTTGCACATTGTGGGGATTGCAAGCAATGTCATAAAAAAATTTGTGTATAAATTTTTTAATGAGAAAATAACTTGTGTTGTAAGCTTCCACCTAATGTATAATAAAGTAAAAAACCCACACCAGGGTATATCATTGTAAGTTTTCCAAACACAGGGAACAAGGATGATTCTGTAAGCTTCCAAAAAGAACGAATAGGTCACACACAAAGGATGAGAGAGAGATGAATAGCTTTGGACTTCCCAACAGCAATGCTGAAAGGTAGGTGTCAAGTGAGGCGATGATTTAAATTTTGAAGGAAATTTGTTTCCAGTCTAGAATTCTATAGACATCAATCAGATAGGAAAGTAGAATAAAGATATTTTCAGACATGTAATGACTCAAAAAATGTACCACCTGCATACCACTTTTAGGAAGCTTCTGGAAGAAAACTTCATACCCACGAAAATGGCTAAAATTAAGATGACTGACAACACAAGGTAATGGTGAGGACGTGGAGCAAGTGGAATACCATACATTGCTGGTGTGACTTTAAAATGGTACAACTACTATGGAGAACAGTTTAAGGTTTCTTATAAAATTAAATATAAACCCAGAAGTCCCACTTGTAAGTATTTACATAAGAGAAATAAAAATGTATATCCTCAGAAAAATTTGAAAGCAAATGTTCATAGCAATTTTACTCATAATAGTCCCAAACTGGAAACAACCCAAATGTCCACCAGCAGGTGAATGGATAAACAAATTGTGCTCTTTTCATACAATGGAATACTACTCAACTTTAAAAAGAATGCATTTGAAAAGAAAGGCGAATCTCAAAAGCATTGTGCTGAGCTAGATGTACTTGTTCATACTCTATGATACCATTGACATGAAGTTCTAGAACAGGCAAGATGAATCTGTAGTGAGAGAAATCCGATCAGTGGTTGTGGCAGGGTCAAGGGAGGGGAGATTACAAAGGGTTGCAAGGAAACTTTTTGGAGTACCAGAAATGTGCTGTATCTTCAAGGGGATGGTGGTCACACAGGAATACACATTTCTCAAACTCATTAACTGTACACTTAATTTGGTGTATTTTATTGTATGTAACATATTATGTAAATTACACTTCAATAAAGTGGGGATCTCTATCCAAAAAGACTAAATACAGAAAGTAGAAGACAGAAGAGGTGAAAAAATCCCCAAGGTTATCATGAAAGGTGATCTCGGGATGAGAGGTGTACAATCAACATAAATCACAGTCATTCCAAATTGGAACAGATCAAATGTTTCCAGAAGAAACTTTTATAAGAAGATAAAAATAACAATATGTGATGTGACTGGATGTCTTGAGAAGAGATTTAGGTATCAGCGAGGAATTTAGGATTGAATTACTGATAAGTAAGTAGAAAACTATGCAAGGAGAAAAAGCCATTTATTAACGCCAGGGAAAATCTTAAAACATGTGCAGCAAAGAAAAAGTGATCATAAAAAAAAAATAGTTTACTATAAATTACGTATGCCAAAGCATATATATTATAAATATCAAATTTCAATCTAGCCAGAATTGCAGTATACAGGCATACCTCGGAGATATTGTGGGCTTGGTTTCAGATTACTGCAATAAAGAGAATATTGCGATAAAGGGAGTCACAGAAATTTTTTGGTTTCTCAGTACATAGGAAAGTTACATTTACACTATTTTGTAAGAATGCAATATTAAGTATGCAATGCAGTCTATTAAGTATGCAAAAGGTTATGTCTAAAAGAAAATATACAGACCTTAATTAAAATATACTTTATTGCTAAAAAATGCTAACCATCATCTGAGTCTTCAGTGAGTTGGAATCTTTTTGCTGGTGGAGGGTCTTGCCTCCATGTTGATGGCTGCTGACTCATCAGGATGGTGGTTGCTGACATTTGGAGTGCCTGTGGCAATTTCTTAAAATGAGAGAACAGTGAAGTTTGCTGCATCCATTGACTCTTCCTTTCACAAAAGATTTCTCCACGGCACGCGATGCTGTTTGGTAGCATTTTACCCACAGTAGAACTTCATTCAAAATTGGGGGCAGTCCTCTCAGACTCTGCCGCTGCTTTATGAGCTAAGTTTACGTAATATTGTAAATCCTTTGTTGTCATTTCGACAGTGTTCACAGCATCTTCACTAGGAGTAGATTCCGTCTGAAGAAACCGCTTGCCTTGTTCATCCATAAGAAGCAACTGTTAAGGTTTTATCATGAGATTGCAGCAGTTCACTCCCATCTTCAGGCTCCACTTGTAGTTCTCTTGCTGTTGCCACCACATCTGCAGTTCCTTCCTCCACTGAGGTCTTGAACCCCTCAGAGTCATCCATGAGGGTTGGCATCAGCTTCTGCCAAACTCCTGTTAGTGTTGGTATTTGGACCTCCTCCCACGAACCAAGAATGTTCTCAGTGGCATCTAGAATGGTGAATCCTTTCCAGAAGGTTTTCAATTGACTTTGCCCAAATCCATCAGAGGAATAGCTGTCTCTGCTAGCTATAGCCTAATGAAATGTTTCTTAAATACTAAAATTTCAAAGTTGAAATTATTCACTTATCCATGAGCTGCAGAACTGATGTTGTGTTTGCAGACTTGAAAACAACATTGATCTCCTTGTACATCTCCATCAGAGCTGTTGGGTGACCAGGTGCGTTGTCAGTGAGCAGTAATATTTTGAAAGGAATCTTTTTTCTGAGCAGTAGGTCTCAACAGTGGGCTTAAAATATTCAGTAAACCACGTTGTAAACCGATGTGCTGTCATCCAGGCTTTGTTTTTCCACTTACAGAGCACAGGCAGAGTAGATTTAGCTTAATTCTTAAGGGCTCTAGGATTTTCAGAATGGTAAATGAGCATCGGCTTCAACTTAAAGTCACCAGCTGCATTCGCCCCTAACAAGAGAGTCAGCCTGTCCTTTGAGACTTTGAAGCCAAGTATCGGCTTCTCTCCTCTGGCTGTGAAAGTCCTAGACGGCATCTTCTTCCAACATAAAGCTGCTTCGTCTACATGGAAATCTGTTGTTGAGTGTAGCCCCTTCATCAGTTGTCTCAGCTGGATCTTCTGGATCACTTGCTGCAGCTCTACATCAGCCCTTGCTGCTTCACCTTGCCCTTTTATGCCATGGAGACAGCTTCTTTCCTTAAACCTCATGAACCAGCCTCCGTTAGCTTCAGACATTTCTTTTGCAGTTTCCTCACCTCTCTCAGTCTTCACAGAATTGAAGAGAGTTGGGGCCTTGCTGTGAATTGGGCTTTGGCTTGAGGGAATGTTGTGGCTGGTTTTACCTTCTATCCAGTCCGCTAAAACTTTCTGTGTCAGCAAATAAGGCTGTACCACTTTCTTACCATTTGTGTGTTCACTGGAGTAGCACTTGAAATTTCCTTCGAGAACTTTTCCTTTGCATTCACAGCTTGGCTAATGGCTTGGGGCAAGAGGCCTAGCTTTCAGCCTGTCTCGGCTTTTGACATGCCTTTCTCACTAAGTTTAATTATTTCTAGCTTTTTAAAGTGAGAGACATGTGAGTCTTCCTTTCACTTGAACACTTAGAGGCCATTGTAGGGTTATTAACTGGCATAATTTCAGTATCATTGTGTCTCAGGGAGTAGGGAGGCCTGGGTGGAGGGAGAGAGATGGTTGATGAAGCCGTCAGGACACACACAGCATTTATTGATGAAGTTTGGCATCTTTAATGGGTGCCGTCCCTGGCACCCCAAAACAATTAAAATAGTAACATCAAAGATTGCTGGTCACAGATCACTGTAACATACATATATCATAAAAATGAAAAAGTTTGAAACATTGAAAGAACTACCAAAATGTGGCACAGAGACACTGAGTGAGCACCTGCTATTGGAAAAATGGTGCTGATAGACTTGGTCGGCGCAGGGTTGCCACATATCTTCAATTTGTAAAAAAACGCAATTACCTGCGAAGCGCAGTAAAGCGAAATGCAGTAAAGCAAGGTATACCTATAATTAGGAAGTTAGGAGGGGTAAGATATGTGAGTGAGACTGATTGAAAAATGAGCCAAATCTAAAGTGAAAACACTGAAAAAAAAAAAAAAACAAGAATTAACAATACAGTCATGTCATTAAGAAATACGGAGGCTGATACCAAAAGAATGAGCTAAAATAATTGAAAGAGGATGTCTGCGGAAATTGAGAGGAGATGAGGGATGCTAGGGACTGTTTGTTTTGTCTTGTTTTTTAATCTTGAAGATTAAGCTGAGCCTTTAAACTGTGCATATGTGTAACTTTGGTTTTAAAAAAAACTTTTTTAAAAAAGAGGTGAGGAGGAAGAGATAGTGTACATAGGTAACTTTCAAAATTTGTTGAGAACAGCAAAGAGAGGGCCGTTATTGGAAGGGGATCAAGACAGGATCTTTTTTTTTAAACAAGCGGGAGCACCTTTGAATGCTGGTAGGAGTGATCTAGAAGAGAGGGAGAGGTTGAAAATGCACAGAAGAGAGAATAACTGGAGAAAAAAGTCCTTGAGGAGATGAAGGGGGTTGGATCCTAGAGCACATGTGGGCCTTTGACAGGAGGGACACTTAGCTCTGTTATTGCAGCAGGAAGGTAGAGAGGCCAGGGCTGATAATAAGTTTGTAGGTTTGTTGGAGTAAAAATGAGACCTCCCACCCAATAGCTTTTGTTTCTGTAGTGAAGAATATAAGGTGATGGGAGTCTAACTGCTGAGGTGGAGCAGTGTGTGGGAAGGGAGAGGGTTAGAAGAAAAAGATGGTTAATAGTTACCTCAGAGAGTGGAAAATTTCAGATTTCCCTATGTTAATAGAGGAGTAACCTTGATCTGTTTTGAGAACTAGAGGATATAAGGCAGGAGCTCAGTGTTCATTCCCCTTTCTGGTCCTGTGTCATCCTCATGATTACCAGCATGTCTGCGTCCACCATTGCAGCTCCTGTGCCAATCCGTCTCACTGAGGGCCTCGCTCACCCTTACTGGCCCTCTGCGTCACTGAGGGCCTCGCTCACCCTTACTGGCCCTCTGCGTCACTGAGGGCCTCCCTCACCCTTACTGGCCCTCTGCGTCACTGAGGGCCTCGCTCACCCTTACTGGCCCTCTGTGTCACTGAGGGTCTCCCTCACCCTTACTGGCCCTCTGCGTCACTGAGGGCCTCCCTCACCCTTACTGGCCCTCTGCGTCACTGAGGCCTCACTCACCCTTACTGGCCCTCTGCGTCACCAAACACGATACCCTTCTCTAGCTGTTAATCCTTCCAAACGATGTGGCAAAGCAAGTGAGTCAGACGGTGCTCTGTTGTGATTCATGAGATTTTCATTGGCTAATTTTTGGAAGTAGATCACCAGGCCTTTCCTCCTAGTCTGTCTTACTCTGGAAGCTCTGCTGAAACCTGTCTACCATGGTGACCCTACTGGTTTTTGAAATACCAGTGGAATAGCTTCCAGAATCACAGCAACATGCAAGCTCCAGCGGTACAACAGACTGACAGATTGGTGGCATGAGTTCATATTAATATACAGATAATGCCCAAAAAAATCAATGCTGAAAAAAAAGTTTGTATTCTGAATACTACCTTTCGTCCCTATATCAGAAGACATTGCCATCCATGTCCAAGTGAATTAGTTGACTTTAATCTTTGGTGTTAAACTAATGCACATTTTGTGAGTTTTTTCAGTTTAATTTTATGTTGAAACTCTCCATGAGCAAGTGAGCAGCTACCTTTTCTTCAGTTTTATTGTCATATTTGGATATTGTGATTGTTAATTTCACTGTAGTAGAATTAGTGGGTTGAGCAAAAGCTGCAGTGCTAAAACACAAAATTTCTCTTTATGTGTTTGCCCCCAGTTTAGTGGGTTCTTAACTTTTGAAAGGTCATCAACTCCTTGGAGAATCTGTTAATGGAAATGGACATTCTCACCAGAAAAAAAATATACACATCAAATATACATCAAATTTCAGGATACCATGATTGTATCGTAACAGCACAAAGATTTAGTTAGAAATTCGTGTTTTGTAGGATGTTACGTATTTCTGGTTTGATTGCTTATACTGATTATCTTAATTGGCTTGTTCCTCCTTTCCTCTCACCCTTCCTCTAAGGTGGATACATTGCAAATAGCCTAGCAATCATGACAGATGCGCTTCATATGTTAACTGACCTAAGTGCCATCATCCTGACCCTGCTTGCTTTGTGGCTGTCTTCAAAATCACCAACCAAAAGATTCACCTTTGGATTCCATCGCTTAGGTAGGTAACTGGGGGTTTCTTTTGATATATAATACTTTATAGTAAAACCACAATACCCCTGATTAACTGAAAATTTTCCAGTGATATCCCGTTTGAGTAAAAAAAAAAAAAAAGGCAAATGAAAATAGGTGGATAAGACTTATTCAGCGACATCTTCCAGGGTACGTTCAGCTCAATGAAATAAACAGTTTACACATATAAAATTATATGGCAACAATTATTAATTAATTATTAATAGTAATTAATAATATGTACAGCAACAGGACAGGTCCTAAAGATGTCATCAGAAAAAGTCTACCTTCAGTTTACAGAACCAAGAAAAACCACGTGTTTAACTCTGTGATGAGCATTTGCTTCTGCCTTTGCCCCTAACATTCTAATCAAAGCCACATTAGTAAGGAAAAGAACTATGAAAGGCAAGGAATCACCCTGCTGAAAGCCATTTGGCTTTTGGTCTTAGTACCTGAAAGCCCCAAGGGCAGAGGCTCATCAGGGGGCCTGACACTGACTAAGCCTCAGGAGGCATGAGACCGATAAGAGCCCTGAGCCAGAGGCCCAGATGGAGCTTCCTGGTTGGTAAGAGCAACACCTGCTCTTAGGAGGGTAGCACAACCCTTGGGGATATGGAAGCTCCACACTGGAACCCCTCCCGCCTCACCCCATGCATTTGTTCATTTGTTACGATTTCTTCAGTGAGTGGTGTGAATTGTTCCAGCAAATTATAGGACCCAAAGGAGTAGGAGGAATGAGCTGGTCTGAAGTTAAAGGAGTCATATGGACTCCTGAGCTTACAGATGGCACCCTGAGGGGTAGAGGAAAACCCCAAATTTGGGGTCTGCTCTGAACTGGGGGGAGTCACATGGACTCCCAGGCGTGCAACCACTACGCGCTGACCAGTTCCCAGGTGGCTTGGGATAAGAGAGAGAAGGGCTGCGTGGGCAGCTGGGGTCTGTACTGACCAGGGAAGGAAAATGAGATTTCTATAGGACGTATTTGGAGTGTGGAATGGATTTGTTATCCACTACACAATTTGGCATCAGAAGTAGCTGATTTTAGTCTCCCTGGACTGGTTCACACAGACTGTAATAAGCAGAGTTGTCTGCATGTGAAATGTAAATCAAGATTTGCCCTTTGGTAATACACATCATCAGTCTAGGTTAATGGCAGTGACAGTGCAGGAGTGTCTTAGCAGTGCCTGTTTCTACTGAGCAAAGTCCTCTGGCAGATCTCGCTGGATGGTGGGTTGTCCCGGGTTGATTTATGGCTACAATGCTAATTCTACCTAGTTTGTTATTTTGCTTCCTGATGTTAGAGAAGAAAGTACTCAGCTAAAAAATCACTTTCTCTGTACATGCAGCCAAAAATAACATAATCTCTTCTCCGTGATTGGTGATTCATTTTAACAGCTTCCTCCCACCCCCTTACCCCAACAAGAGTGATGCCTATAATTACTCACATCTTAGTGGGAATTTAATCACATCACATGAACATCTATAGGAAAAGAATGGGTATTTCCTAGAAATGGAAATTTTTATTAAGGCAGAAGACAAGACGTGAGTGAGGTGGTCAATGTTGAATAGCCAACATTCCCCTTGAAAGTACTAAGCCCTCTGAGTATGGGATAGCGGTAAAGGTAAGAAGGCATGAAGTAGGAGATTTTTTATAAAGGGAGGCGAGGATCCAAAATCAAACTTTGCAGTTTACTTTGACATACTGGTGGCAATAGGAGCCCACTGAAAATTCTTTATGATGTCCTTAGCTTGCGTGTAGTAGGGTTGTCTGTGCCTGCATTGAAATACAAATACGGGCATAGCTCAGAGATATTGCAGGTTCGGCTCTAGATCATTGAAATAAAGCAAATATCGCAATAAAGTGAGCCACACAAATATTTTGGTTTCCCAGTGCATGTAAAAGTTATCCTTGCACTGTACTGTACTGTTACGTGTGTAATAGCATTATGTCTAAAAAACAACATACAAACCTTAATTAAAAAATACTTTGTTGCTAAAATGCTAACCATCATCTGAGTCTTCAGTGAGTTGGAATCTTTTTGCTGGTGGAGGGTCTTGCCTCCATGTTGATGGCTGCTGACTCATCAGGATGGTGGTTGCTGACATTTGGAGTGCCTGTGGCAATTTCTTAAAATGAGAGAACAGTGAAGTTTGCTGCATCCATTGACTCTTCCTTTCACAAAAGATTTCTCCACGGCACGCGATGCTGTTTGGTAGCATTTTACCCACAGTAGAACTTCATTCAAAATTGGGGGCAGTCCTCTCAGACTCTGCCGCTGCTTTATGAGCTAAGTTTACGTAATATTGTAAATCCTTTGTTGTCATTTCGACAGTGTTCACAGCATCTTCACTAGGAGTAGATTCCGTCTGAAGAAACCGCTTGCCTTGTTCATCCATAAGAAGCAACTGTTAAGGTTTTATCATGAGATTGCAGCAGTTCACTCCCATCTTCAGGCTCCACTTGTAGTTCTCTTGCTGTTGCCACCACATCTGCAGTTCCTTCCTCCACTGAGGTCTTGAACCCCTCAGAGTCATCCATGAGGGTTGGCATCAGCTTCTGTCAAACTCCTGTTAGTGTTGGTGTTTGGACCTCCTCCCACGAACCAAGAATGTTCTCAGTGGCATCTAGAATGGTGAATCCTTTCCAGAAGGTTTTCAGTTTACTTTGCCCAAATCCATGAGAGGAATCACTACCTGTGGTAGCTAGCCTTATGAAATGTGTTTCTTAAATAACAAAGTTTCAAAGTCAAAAGTGCTCCTTGATCCATGGGCTGCAGAACTGATGTTGTGTTTGCAGACATGAAAATAACATTGATCTCCTTGTACATCTCCATCAGAGCTGTTGGGTGACCAGGTGCGTTGTCAGTGAGCAGTAATATTTTGAAAGGAATCTTTTTTTCTGAGCAGTAGGTCTCAACAGTGGGCTTAAAATATTCAGTAAACCACGTTGTAAACCGATGTGCTGTCATCCAGGCTTTGTTCTTCCATTTCTAGAGCACAGGCAGAGTAGGTTTAGCATAGTTCTTAAGGGCCCTAGGATTATCAGAATGGTAAATGAGCATCGGCTTCAACTTAAAGTCACCAGCTGCATTCGCCCCTAACAAGAGAGTCAGCCTGTCCTTTGAGACTTTGAAGCCAAGTATCGGCTTCTCTGCTCTGGCTGTGAAAGTCCTAGACGGCATCTTCTTCCAACATAAAGCTGCTTCGTCTACACGGAAATCTGTTGTTGAGTGTAGCCCCTTCATCAGTTGTCTCAGCTGGATCTTCTGGATCACTTGCTGCAGCTCTACATCAGCACGTGCTGCTTCACCTTGCCCTTTTATGCCATGGAGACAGCTTCTTTCCTTAAACCTCATGAACCAGCTTCCGTTAGCTTCAGACATTTCTTCTGCAGCTTCCTCACCTCTCTCAGCCTTCACAGAATTGAAGAGAGTTCGGGTCTTGCTCTGGATGAGGCTTTGGCTTGAGGGAATGTTGTGGCTGGTTTGACCTTCTATCCAGACCGCTAAAACTTTCTCCGTGTCAGCAATAAGGCTGTTTCGCCTTCCTGTCATTCATGTGTTCACTGGAGTAGCACTTGTAATTTCCTTCAAGAACTTTTCCTTTGCATTCACAGCTTGGCTAATGGCTTGGGGTCAGAGGCCTAGCTTTCAGCATATCTCAGCTTTCAACATGCTTTCCTTACTAAGCTTAATTATCTCTAGCTTTTGATTTAAAATGAGAGACATGTGAGTCTTCCTTTCACTTGAACACTTACAGGCCATTTTAGGGTTATTAACTGGCCTAATTTCAATATTGTTGTGTTTCAGGGAATAGGGAGGCCCGAGGAGAGGGAGAGACACGGGGGAATGGCTGGTCGGTGGAGCAGTCAGAACACATACAACGTTTATCCATTAAGTTTGCCGTCTTGTATGGGCGCGGTTCATGGTGCCCCAGAACACTTACAGTAGTAACATCGGAGATACTGGTCACAGATCACAATAACAGATACAGTAGTAATGAAAAAGTTTGAAAAAATATTGCAAGAATTACCAAAATGTGATACAGAGACACGAAGTGAGCAACTGCTACTGGAAAAATGGCACCAATAGACTTGCTCGAGGCAGGGTTGCCACAAGCCTTCAATTTGTTAAAAATGGCAGTATCTGTGGAGTGCAATAAAGGGAAATGCAGTAAATCGGGGTATACCTGTGCTAGTTTGAAAATCCTAGGCAAATCCAGTACAGCCTACTGTTTTTCCTTCTGTTTTCTTCCTGTCTTTTGGAAGAAGGTAGAAAAGAGAAGTAGCATGGAAGGAAGTAGAGAGAAAGATAAATCTCCACTCTCTTTCCCTTTCATTGCGGATAGAATATTTGTTTTTATAGACACTTGAAACCTGTCTTTAGATATTTGCTGTATGGCAGTTCTTTGAGGCAACACAAGGGCAAGTGTTATGTAATTTAAGTGAAATACACTCATATTGACATCATAGCATTTGCAGAGCTAACAGTTATGGTAGACCAGACACCTAGGTAGCACCCCTTAGAAATCAAATATGCTTGTGTTGAGTGTGGTTTACATAGTTAAAGCAAATTATTCACACACTGAATGGGTGTCCAGCATTTACCTGTTGAGTGAATGAACAATAGTATTGAGTGGGAGATATGCAGTAAATATGTACCCAAACACAAATATAAATTCTAATAAGTAGTACAGCAAAGGGAAAGAATAAGGTACTGTGATAGAGAATAATAGAGGAGGGAAAGGATTCCTGTTTTCCATATGTATCTTGAAAACCTCTAATTTGGGCAACTTATTGATGTTTTAAAATTTACAATAAAGAGTTTTAAAATATTTTATAGGGATAAGAAAACTTGGTAATCATCTGTGTTTTCTCCCATTTAATTTTCTTTTTAGCATTCAGTAGCCATTCAAACCACAACTGCTGTTCTCTTTATGTGAAATTCAGGGTGTATTTAGTCTTCACTGGGCCATTGATGTTTGCCTATCCTTCAGCTGGATGAAAAGACCCAAGTGATGTTTTAACAAAAAACACATATTCATTCATTTTACTTCCTCCTTTAGTGCCACAGTTCAGCCAAGTAGAGTGATTTAATTACTTAGATATAAAGTAACAAAATATAATAAAAGATTTTCTAGCGTTTCCGTAAAAATATCTTTCAAGAGTTTTTATGCTAAATTTGTGTTTACAGTGATATATGACCTTTCAAGTTTACCTAAAACTAATGGGTATTAACATTCACAGAAATCTTCTCAGGTTGTGAAAGTTCCTGGGTCTCTTCTAGGAAATGAAAAGTCCATCTGTTAGACACTCCTTGTGTCTCAGAAAACTTTATTGTAAGTATGTGACCGGAGGCAGACCCAGAGCACGAAGGAGAAAGTTGGAGCAGTTCATAATTCAGTTGTTGGCTGAAAGCTTCCATGTCCCTTAAATGTGGGGGAAAAAAATCTGCTGTCTTTTTTCTGCATTCCATCATTGCTAAAAATACTGTGAATAAAAATTAACACTAATTAGTCCTATTCATGGTCTTTTATCAACGTTAAATTTATTCACAATGAAAGAGTTTTTTTTTTTGTTTTATCAGAATAAATGATCATATTACTACTATTAGGATTGTTTAGCTGTATGAAACCAAAAAACCAAACCTGTTTGTCGATTGAATCGAGTCAATTCTGACTCATAGCAACCCTGTAGAGCAGAGCAGAACTGCCCGTACAGTTTCCAAGCCATGCCTATTGGATTTGAACTGCCCACTGTTTGGTTAGCAGCCAAACTCTTAACCACGACGCCACCAGGGTTTCCTTTAGCTGTGTTAGTTATCTGTGCCTACTACTTATGAACTGTAAATCTCAGCACTAAAAATCTACTTAAAATTTTTGTCTTTTTTTTTTTTTTTTTTTTGCCTTTATCAGTACTCTGTCTAGAAGACATTTTGACAGCAGATGGTTGTCTTTGCTCCTTCACTGAGGGAATTAGACTATGTCTGAAGCACAGTCCTTAGTTGCTGGGAAAGGAATGTCACTGACAGCAGTATCCTGTATGCCATTTGTGGAGTTTCTAGGAATCAGCTGAATTGTATTACTCTTAATTGTGGGCAGGCGTTGGGATTCCTCTATGCTGCTCACACGGGTGAAAACTGGTGCAGAAAACTGAGTTTTCAGTGCAGAACTATAGTGGGTCTTGTAAGGGTGGGAGTCCTCCTGCCTAGTTGTGCTGAACTCAGTCTGGTGGAGGCTGTGGTAGTTGTGGTCCATTCTTTCCCTTGTGTCTTTGGTTTTCTTCATTCTCCCTTGCTCCAGATAGGGTGAAATCAGTGAAGTATCTTAGACGGCCACTCACAAGCTTTTAAGACCCCAGATGCTACTCACCAAAGTAGAATGTAGAATGTTTTCTTTATAAACTGGGTTATGCCAGTTGAGCTAGATGTACCCCAAGACCATGATCCCTACAGCCCTCAGCCCAGTAATTTGATCCCTCAGGGAGTTTGGATGTGTCTATGGTACTTCCATGACCTTGCCTTGGACAAGTTGAGCTGGCTTCCCCAGTATTGTGTACCGTTTTACCCTTCACCAAAGTTACCACTTATCTATTGTCTACTTAGTGTTTTTCCCTGCCACCTCTCCCCTTCCCTGTAACCATCAAAGATTGTTTCTTTTTGTGTGTAAACCTTTTCATGAGTTTTTATAGTAGTGGTCTCATATAATATTCATCCTTTTGTGATTGACTTATTTTACTCAGGACAATGCCCTCCAGATTCATCCATGTTGTGAGATGCTTTGCAGGTTCATCATTGTTCTTTATTGTTGCATAGTATTCCATTGTGTGTATGAACCATGATTTGTTTATCCATTCATCTGTTGATGGGCACCTAAGTTGTTTCCATGTTTTTGCTATTGTGGACAATGGTGCAGTGAACATGGGTGTGCATATGTCTATTCGTGTGACAACTCTTATTTCTCTAGGATATATTCCTAGGAGTGGGATTGCTGGATCATATGGTATTTCTATTTCTAGCTTTCTAAGGAAGCACAATATTGTTTTCCAAAATGGTTGTACCATTTTGCGTTTCCACCAGCAGTGCATGAGAGTTCCAATCTCCCCACAGCCTCTCCACATTTGTTACTTACGGGTTTTTTTTTTTTTTTGTGCCAGTAGTGTTGGGGTGAGATGGTATCTCATTATGGTTTTGATTTGCATTTCTTTAATGGCTACTGATCATGAACATTTCCTCATGCATCTGTTAGCCTCTTGAATGTCTTCTTTGGTGAAGTGTCTGTTCGTATCCTTTGCCCGTTTTTTAATTGGATTATTTGTCTTTTTGTTGTAGGGATGTTGGATTTTCCTGTAGGTTTTAGAAGGTAGACCTTTGTCTGATTTGTAATAGCCAAACACTTTTTCCCAGTCTGTAGGTTGTCTTTTTACTCCTTTGGTGAAGTCTTTTGATGAGCATAAGTATTTAATTTTTAGAAGATCCCAGTTACCCAGCTCATCTTCTGGTGTTGGTGTACTGTTAGTTATAGGTTTTATCCTGTTAATGCTATGCATTAGGGCCTCTAGCGTTGACCGTATTTTTTCTTCTATGATCTTTATAGTTTTTGGTCTTATATGTAGGTCTTTGATCCATTTTGAATTAGTTTTTGTGTATGGTGTGAGGTATGGGTCCTGTTTCATTTTTTTGCAGATGGATATCCAGTTTTGCCAGCACTAGTTGTTAAAAAGACTGTCTTTTCCCCATTTGATGGACTTTGGGCTTTTGTCAAAGATCAGGTGGCTGCAGATGAGTGGATTCACATCTGGGTTCTCAATTCTGTTCCCTTGGTCAGTTGTACGAGTATCAGGCTGTTTTGACTATAATAGCTGTGTAGTGGGTTCTGAGGTCAGGTAGCACAAGTCATCCTACTTTATTCTTCTTCAATAATGCTTCACTTATCTGGGACCTTGTGCACAAAAGGGTAATTTTAAGCATTTAGGAAAATTATTACTGGGGTGTAGGGTTGCCGGATTTAGGAAAAAAAATTTTTTACAGGGTGCCCAGTATATCTCAAATATTGCATAGGAAATACTTATACTAAAAAAAAAGTTATCTGTTGTTTATCTGAAATTGAAATTTAATTTTGTGCATCCTGTATTTTGTCTGGCAACCCTACTAGGGTGACCATGTAATTATCATCCAAATCAGGACACTTCTGAGAGTGAAGTGAGGCACTATTAATAATTACACCAGGACAACAGGTATAACCTGGGCCTGTCCAGGGAAAACTGGAAAGTGTGGTCATCCTGCTTATCGGGATTTTTGAAAAAATGTTTAATTATAATTCACATCTCCATGTCAACAATTTGTATAACTATGAATCTTTATAAATGTAAAGCACATTGCTTTGCAATTTTTATATTGAAAATTTGATTTAAAAACACCTAAATTTCATGATGGCCTAATTGCTAGCTTCAGCCTTAACACAGATTAAAGTTCTTGTTAGGAGTAAAACGAGGTGGCTGCTGCTAGTACATAAAACTTTACAGTTTGAATTTTTTTTGATTATTTCTTCTTTCTTTATTTTATGTGTACTTTAGCATCATCAGTTATAACTTAAGACAGAAAATTGCATGTGTTTTCATATTTTATTTGGCTTAAGTCTTCTCCTTTTATCTAATTTTTTTTTAGATTTACTAGATAAACTATTCATGTTCTATTTAATTTTTTCATAATTATATAGACTTTTATCATCTTCCCTTGTTCAACTTTTAAATAGCTTCATTCTACAACTTCATGCACAAATACTTGTGTACCTGGTACATGCAAACTGTCCTAAGCCCTACAGTAAGTGCAACGTGGAGTAAGACCAGGCTTGCATCCTCAAGGAGCTGACAGTCTCCACTTCATATGGAAGTTTCTGCAGTTTCCTGAATTTCAGTTGGTCCTTTCTCTAACTTCTGCAGCCCTTTCAAAGTATGATGATTAGTATGTCAGTGGTAGGTGGGCCGTGGTTTTGAATAAGAATTGTATGCTTTCTGTCTTATTCCAACATCTGTCCTGTTGATGCACAGGATTTTATTGGGGTTTGGCTACATTAATTAGGTGTCTTCAAGAAACAGCCTGCAACTGTTAGATAATATTTCTGTGTTGTAATTTATATGTTGGAATAAAAATCTTTTAAAGTACAATATACTTGGACTGCCTGGAACCTTCGAGCAGAGAATCCTCTCAGGTAACAGTTTTCCAGGTTGCTTTACCTTTTAATACTCAACAGGATTAATGTCTGGTTTCTTCTAAAGTTTCTTTAAAAGTATTTTCCTGCTTTTATTGTTTCGAGTATCAACATTTGTTTATGTAATACTGTTAATTACTTAAAATTATGCTTCATATTACCTTTTGGTTATTTTGAAAAGATATAAAATTATTTTTACTTTATATTCAGTATGGTAGAAAACTCAAATGGCATAAAAGCATTAAAAAAAAAAAAAATGAAAAATCACTTCTTATCTCCCAGCCACTCATTCTCACCCAAGGAAACCAGTATTTTTTATATCCTTCCAGAGATTGCATTTACAGGTGATTATTTATATATTCTCTTTCTTCCTTGCTTTACACAAATGGTAACGGTAACACACCTTACTACTCTTCTGCACCATGCTTTTTTTTTTTTTTTACATAGCTCTGTCTTGAAGATTGTTTCTTATCAGTACATAAAGAGCTTTCTTATCCCTCTTCCAATAGCTGCACGGTATTCCGTGTTCCAGGTGCCCTACTGATCACTCCTTTGGTTGTTTCCAGTAGTTTTCTGGTATTATACAGTGCTTGGTGCATAACCTCGTAACAGACCTCATTTTGCACATGTGCAGTTCGTTTGGCACGAGTGTGTATATCATTCCTAGAAAAGAAATTTTGGGGTCAAGGGTATTTATGAATACTTGCCTGCCTTGAAAATATTTTTGTTTTTCTTTATTCTACAAGTAAAACATATTTGTGGTAAAAATTTAAAACATTTTCAAATAGTACCAAAAAGAACAAAGTGAAAAGTAAATCCCTAGCTCTTACTCTTACTTCCTAGACGTTAACACTTTATCTTTGTGATTATCAATTTGCATGATTTTTGTTTTTCTTTTCTCCCCCCCTTTTTTTTTTAAATAAATGGCCCTGTGGTACTCCCATTATATGTATGTGTCGTGATTTATTTATCCATTTCCTCATTGATGGACATTTAAGATGTTACTAGATTTATCTTTTTGGTACTGCGGACAATGGTACAGTGAAAGCTTTGTACGTACGCTGTACACATATGGAAGTGCTTCTGTTGGAGAGATCCTAGAAGTAGAATTGCTGGATCACAGAATATATCCATTTTACATTTTAATTAGTTTTATTAAAATGCCCTCCAAAAAGGTAGTACCACCTCACACTTCCACCAATACAATCTTGCCAACTCTGGGTATTATCAGACCTTTTAAGTTTTGCTAATTTGGTAGGGGGGCGGGGGAAGTAATCCTGCTATTATTAAGGAAGTTAATCTGTAGGTCATGTATGTTACAAATATTTTTTCTCAGTTTGTCATATTTTACCTTGTGAATGGTTTCTGAATATATGTAGTTTGACCCTGAAGAGACATGGCGGGGTGAGTAATAGAGGGGTGAACTAGTGAAGGACCCAAATCAGTGGAGCTACTAATGCTCTTTGTAAGAAAAATAACATGACAACAATGATAGAGTAGTTTTATTTCCTTAGAGGAAAAAAATAAAAAATTGTACAATATTTAGTTTGTATAAAGTGTACCAACCATGCTACAAATATATTGTTTTACACATTTTTCCCTCCAGAGGTTTTGTCAGCTATGATTAGTGTGCTATTGGTGTATATACTCATGGGATTCCTCCTATATGAAGCTGTGCAGAGAACTATCCATATGGACTATGAAATAAATGGAGATATAATGCTCATTACCGCAGCTGTTGGAGTTGCTGTTAACATAATGTAAGCTCTGTTTGTTTGTTTGTTTACGTTAGATATTTGCAAGTACTGTGAACTTAGAGCATTCAGTAGTAGAAGCAAGGATGGTGAGACTATGTGTCACATACCTTGGACATGTTATCAGAAGGGACTAGCCCCTGTAGAAGGACATCATGCTTGGTAAAGTAGAGGGTCAGTGAAAAAGACGACGACCCTCAAGGAGATGGACTGACACAGTGCCTGCAACAGTGGGCTCAAGCGTAACAAGGACTGTGCGGATGGTGCAGGACCAGGCAGTGTTTTGTTCTGTTGTACATGGGGTCACTATGAATGGAAACCAACTTGATGGCCATAATATACAGTAATACTTTCCTATATTTTTTAATTATATGGTATATTAAATTTTATAATAAATGTGAATAAAACACTTTTGGCATTATAAATTCCTCGTTAGTTGGCTTATATATAACAAATAATCAGGAATTTAAGCAGGACTAAGTTTTTTATTTAACTTTATAACACTTTTATATTAATTAGATTTTTTTCTAAAAACTATCAATTTTTTTCTATAAACTGCCCAATTTTCTTGATATCTATTTCGTTACTTAGACCAGAGGTCAGAAAACTTATTCTATTAAGGGCCAGAAAGTAAGTATTTTAGGTTTTGAGAGCCATACAGTCTCTGTCACAGCTGCTCAGCTATGCTGTTATAGAACAAAAGCAGCCACAAATGATATGTAAACAAATAGCATGGCTGTGTTCCAATAAAACGTTATTTATAAAAACAGGTAGTGGGCCAAATTTAGCCTAGTTTCTGTCCTAGTGACTTCTATTTGCCCTTAGAATATAATCAAATGTCCTTTCCGTATTTTGTTTTAGTAGGACCCTGTGTACCTCTTCCACTCTCCCTCCAGCTCTCTCACTCCCTCTATCCTGGCCACAGTAGCCATCTTGCTGTTTCTCAAGCACACCCAGCACCTTTCCATCTTAGGACCTTTGCCCTGCAATTCCTTCTGCCTCGCACACTCTTCTGCCACAGCTTGCTCCCTCGCGTCGTTCAGGCCTCTGAGTGAGAGAGGGGCCTTCTGTGACCACTCTCCCTTTGTTTTCCACCTCCTTACAGGGCCTTACTTTTCTGCCAAGCATTGTGCATTCCCTGGCATTATGTTACGTATTTATTGTCCACTTCTCTGCCTTCTGTACTAGAATTTAAACTCCATGGCAGTAGGGATGTCTCTGTCTTATTTTCTGTTCTGACCCCACCACCTAGAACAGCGCTGATACATACTAAGTGCTCAGATGTTTATTAAATGAATAAAGGAATGAGTTCCATGTTGCCTCATTAGTGTCTGATTAGTAACAAGTATTTTTATCAAAACATTAGGAAAATAATAATTTTTTCTTTTACTTTCAACAGAATGGGGTTTCTGTTGAACCAGTCTGGTCAGCATCACTCCCATTCCCACCGCACACCTTCAGATTCTCCCACTACCGGTCATGGGCATGGACACGGCCATGGGCAGCATAGCCTGGCAGTGAGAGCTGCGTTCGTACATGCATTGGGGGATTTGGTACAGAGTGTTGGTGTGCTAATAGCTGCGTACATCATACGATTCAAGGTAACATGATGGCTCATTTTTCTCTTTTAAAATATATTTGATTTCAACATTAAAACTGAAGGTGATTGTCTTTATCAGTATACTAGATACCAGTACCAGTCCTATTTATTTTGCATTGATGCAACCTTAATCTTGTATCAGTACCGCTCTTTTGTTAGCAGTAAACAAAGTAGTATCACTTTGTGGGGTGATTTCTCCGTAGCTGGCCTTGGTCATGCCTTCACTGGAGAACTCAACTTTAAGCCTTGTCACCAAACTACTAGGTAGTGGAAAGTGAACTAAGCTAGAAATCCAGAGATCCGGGTTCTAATCTTCGCTCTGCCGTCATCACTTTGAACAAGTCCCTCAACTCTAAATTTGAGTTCCCTCCTCTCTAATACGAGAGGCTTAGACCAGATGGCTGCTAAAACCTCTTCCAGCTCTCGTATTCTAGGATTCTGGGTGGAAGGTTTAGAGAAGGCACAGAGGAGAACAGTAGACCACACAATTAAGCTTCTGGATATAGGCCCCACCGGGAAAGGCACTGGAGCAGCCTAGGGGAGAATGAAGATGTTTCTGGGTTACAGCATCAGAGTCGTAAAGGTATTCTCAATCCTACCGACGAAAGCCAAGGGGCGGGGCACAAAGCAGGCCTTGTTGTGCCTTACAGTCTGTTTTATGTCTGTCTATATTTGGAGTCCCTGAATGGCACAAACGGTTAAGCATTGGGCTACTAACCAAAAGGTTGGGGGTTTGAACCCACCCAGAGGCACCTTGTGAGAAAGGCCTGGTGATCTACTTCCTAAAGGTCACAGGCATGAAAATCCTATGGCACACAGTTATATTCTGACCACATGGGGTCACCATATGTCGGAATCGACTCAACAGCAACTGGTTTGGTATTTTGATCACACATTTTTGATCTATTACCTTTCAGCCAGAATACAAGATTGCTGATCCCATCTGTACATATGTATTTTCATTACTTGTGGCTTTTACAACGTTTCGTATCATATGGGACACAGTAGTTATAATACTGGAAGGTAAGAGCTCAGTCATATCCCCATCGTGGGTTATTATTTCCCTGAATCAGATTTGGGGGCAGGGAGCACTCTAGGGTAGGAGCCTTGTCTTTTCCTTTCTTTTTACTGATACTTACTAGGCTATCGGAACACCACCTACCATTTATATAACATATAACAATCAATGCACTTTCCCATCTGTTAGACCACTGGATCCATACATCAGCTAAGCAAGGTGGGCAGGCAAACATTATTACCCCCATTTACAAACAAAATTGGGGTTCAGAGGGATAAAGTATCTTGGTCAAGGTCATGCCGCTAATAAACTGGCGCTAGGACAATAACAAAACTCTTGATTCTTAATGCAGTTATGTTTAATGATTTATTAATTTTTTAATTCCCATTTAACTTGCAACTTTATTACATTAACCATATCCTTCCCTTACTGATATTATGTGTAAGCATGTAAATATAAGCTCTCAACAGATTTATCATCATTGGATTTTTTTTTTTTCCTCTTAGCCTAGATAATAAAATCAAGTGTTCTGGTTTGATTAGCATTCCTTTTTAAGGAGAATGAACATTTTTAAAGCATTTATTAACCTCTTTTGTATATATCGTATTTTTTAGTGAGTATTAATATAAAATATTCATTTGGACTGAATTTGGCGAAGCCATTTATTTAGTTTCTTTGGAAAAAAGTCCTATCAATAATGCTCATGACTGGAGCTAGAACAATAAGGAGACTCTTTTGATTCTTAGTGCAATTATGTTAAAATTTATTCCAAAAGAAACTTTACTCATAAATGATGTATTCTGAACTAATAGGTGTGCCAAGCCATTTGAATGTAGACTATATAAAAGAAGCCTTGATGAAAATAGAAGATGTTTATTCAGTGGAAGATTTAAATATCTGGTCTCTCACATCAGGAAAATCTACTGCCATAGTTCACATACAGCTAAGTATGTTGCTCACGGTAAACGCGGGGCCGGGCTTGGTGGGCTCTGTCCTTGGAGCCAAGCGTCTGTACCTGTAATTAAGTAGGAAGACTTTTCTGCTGAGAATTTGTTTAAGGCAGATGTAAGGCTCTTCCAGAGGCAGGTTGCCGGTCAGTACTGGAAGCAGAACAATCATTTTCGATCTCTTAGAGATGAGACATCAAGAATTGCTTTTTTACCTTCAGATTAAAAACACTAAATGTATTTACTATATTTTTTCTGTACAATAAAAGCTAGATTCTGTTTCTTTCTATAATTTCACAAATTGATGCTTTTTAATTTTTATCGAAATAATACATGAATGTGGTATAAGAAAGTGGCCAAGGTCTTTTAATGGGAATCCTTGTAGTCGATGCCCTAGTATTCTTTTCTCTAGAGAGTAAACGGGAGAGATTGGGATAAGGAGAAGCCATCATTAAAAGTTTAAAAGTAAACGGACATACTTTTCTAACAGAACAGCTTAGAAAGGGTAGAAATCAGACTAATAAAAATATGTTCACAGGATATTAAGGGTTTTTTTCCTGTGTATTTATTCCCTAACGTTAACTGTGTACAATGAGCAGTAATGATATTTTCTTGACATTGCAGTTCCTGGAAGTTCATCTAAATGGGAGGAAGTACAGTCCAAAGCAAAACATTTATTACTGACCACATTTGGCATGTATAAATGTACTATTCAGCTTCAGAGTTACAGGCATGAAGTGGTCAGAACTTGTGCAAATTGTCAGAGTTTCGCTCCTTAATTTTACGCTTTGGGGACTACCGCCTTATTTATCTGCAGTCACAGACTTGAGAGCAATAAATGCAGACCTGACAGCTGTCTCCATATTAAGCACTGGTCTCTCAAAACAGTCACTCCAGCTTGACAGTGCTTCTGGTTTCCGCTTAATGGTAAAATGCGACTTCACCGTGATTTTCAGATGAAGATGTTGCCAAACACGGTTTACAGAATGAGATGTGACTCTACAGATACCTCACAGAAGACAATCCAAGACCATAGTTCGTTATGCCAGTACAGTACGTGTCTTAAAGGAAGCATCAAGAATTCAGTGTTTGCATTTAAAAATACTTTTTAAAGCCCATTTTGTATCAAGCCAGTGCTAGAAAAGTGAATTTTTTTTTATTATATAATCTTAACATCCAGCTTCTAGAATTTGCTGCTCTCTTTTTACAGAAATTATTTCTCAGCAGATTTCAGAAAGTACTAGTAATTCCCAGAGAATGGAATAAGCATGTATTCCCAAGTGTTTCAGAAGTGTTTTATTTCATGAATAAGTCTTAATGTTATTGTTATAGTTATACTTTATAACAAAACATCCACAGATGTTATAGTTATAAATGATAACATTTTTCCAGATATTATAGGGTTTTGAATCTCAATGTTTTTGGCTATTTGTAATCCTATCAGAACCAAATCCTTATATATTGTAGTCATTGTCATTAAATTATTTAGGAAATAGTTTCAGTATTATTCTGAATGGCAAAAATTGAAGTCCAATTACTATAATTTAAAGCAAAATATGAGTGAAGATAGGTTATGGAGTTTCAGATTTATGTCTCCCCAAAACCACTTTTTTGGTTCATGGAATTGTCTTTAAGAACAGCCAGAGCCTACCAGATGTAAACAGTGTTCTCCTGCCTCGTTAAAAACTGCCTTGCGTTCTGTGTGTCCAGTTGACACCAGACCTCAGTTCCTGCCTCCCTACCACTTCATCTGTGTGCTCTTTCAGGGGAGAACTCTAGAGAGCTGAGCTTCTGTTTTAGCACCTGCTTTTTTCTCACGTGTGGATTAACCATGTTCTTCCAGAAACACTGCTTTCTGATGCAGGTTAGGGATCCTTCATGGACACCAAAAACAGTAAAATGTAATTTTGAAGTTTTCTAATAATACCATAGCAGAAATGCCCATGGGTGTTGGGGGGAGATATTACTTTGAGGAAAAAAAATTCAAGGGTTTTTGACCTTGTGTATGTTTTTTAAAACACTAGAATAAAAATGGGCATTAAATCTGTGTTGTAGGCAGGATAAGCATAAGAATTTCCAAACTGGAGGCAACTGAATTGGCAGCAGTTGTGTTAAAGAGACCCCGGTGAATATTCATATTCCATTTTGGAGCTCTTGGTTTTGAGAATATCTTTATGTGCATTAAGAGTGCATTTTCAACTGGAGCAGTTTCTTACACTAAGAATTTATATGGCTCTTTGACTCAGAAAACCAGAGTAGTGTAACCACACACCAGGCGAGTTATGAGTTCAGATGCTGATAGGCCTGCAGGTGACTTAAAATGTGCATGAAGACTAGGGGACAGAGCCTGCCTTTCTACCAGGTACCTCACTGTCTTAGTTACCTAGTGCTGCCACAGCAGAATACCACAAGTCGATGGCTTTAACAAACTTATTTTCTTAGAGTTTAGGAGGCTAGAAGTCTGAATTCAGGATGCTGGCTCTAGAAGAAGGCTTTCTGTCTCTGTCGGCTCTAGAGGAAGGTCCTTGTCTCTTCTGGGCTTCTGCTTCTGCACAGTCTTCATGTGCTTGGCCTCTCTCTTCCCGGGTCTCTGAAACATACGACCTGCGCTAATCCTGCCTTAGTAACATAACTAAGACAACCACTTCCCAAATGGTATTATAGCCACAGGCCTAGAGGTTAAGTTTACAGCACATATTTAGGGGGGGTGGGGGGGGCGTGATTCAATCTGTAACACTCACTGTAAGAAAACCTAGGTTTACTTAAAAGATTGTTGAGGGCTTATAGCACCTAATAAAAGGGTTGATGAGAACTGATAAACCAAAACACTAAACCCATTGCCCTCAGGTCAACCCTGACTCATAGCAACCCCGTAGGATAAAGCGGAACTGACCCATAGGGTTTCCAGGGAGTGACTGGTGGATTCAAACTGCCAGCCTTTCGGTTAGTAGCCAAGCTCTTAACCACTGCGCCACCAGGGCTCCAATGGGAACTGACGGTTTCTGGTAATACCCAGTAAGTGTTCATTTAATTAAATTGAAATTCTGCTTCATGGGATTTTTATTTTGAATCCATTTAAAATAATAATTTGAATTTTTCCAAAATTTCAAGAGCATCTAAACTATTGAAATCAAAATAATCTTAAATATAGAAAGCAATTAAGAATAAATGAGAAGCATTTCAGTGGTCCTCTGGGCATTTATGTACTTCAGATAATTAGCGAGATCAAGGAAAATAATACCATGTTTTTATGCAAATCAATGTTTGTCTGCCAACTGCTCCCACCCCCCACAAAGTATTTTCATAAGTACCTCTATGCCCATTTTTTTTTACGTGTTGCTGTAAAAAAAATTTTTTTTAAATTAGCAGTTTCCCATATCTACTAAGCTTGTTTCTTGTGACTTTCTCGTATTCTATATAGGTATATCTGGCCTTTCATATAGGCCTGTTCCTATAAAATTACATGATAAAACAATTTAAAATCCATTTTGGGATTGGAAAGGATCCTTTTGTAAAATGCAGGAACACTGAAAACTTTTATAAACCTTAATTATCGTGTTCTGCATAAAGTGAGGTACACATGAAGTTTCCTGTGCTTTGTTTTTGTAGCAAGGACTGCAAACTTTGTACTTGAACTTGTACTTTACTGGGCCTGTGAGCCTTGAAAACTGATTTAATGTTTTGTAACTGAAACACCAGAGAAGGATGTCAGCTTAGCAGATAAGAGTGGGGACCACGTAACTTCTGACAGGGAATGTTCAGCCCGTCCTTCACCTGTTGAGCTACAACCACGTGCTGCACTTCTCAGCTGAGCTCTCTAAAGAAGCGCCCTACTGCCCTGTGAAACGCAGTGGCTGAGCTGGATAAACACATGGCATTCTTAATTTTCCACTGGGAAAACAGATCACAGCATAAAAACTTCGTAGTTCTTCAGTGAGGTATATTTTAATTAACATTTGCAAACAATCCGTTACTTGTGCTCGTAAACCTGTATTTCATAACTCTGGTCAGGTACAGCATTTTGGTTTATTTTAGGAAAAGGAAGTATTGTTTCATTAACGATCACGCTGCCTTAGCCTTATAATGTGGGAGATGTGGTTGAATAAGGCATACGTCAGAGGGTGGTGAAATACACAACTAGAAACTGTTGTAATTCCTCATTTTTCATTTCCTATACCTTGAAAATGTGAGCACAGATTTTCACAACTCACAGCTCCCTATTGGTATTGTTTGCCAGATCACTGGATTTATTTTCCTGTTTTCAGCTTTGGGTACTTATTTCCATTTTCTAAAACTAAGTTTCCTGCTCTTCTAAGTCTCACTGTTCTGTCTCTTGAGCCTAGGTGTCCCAAATGACAGGATTTGTCTTTAATAGAATTTCCCAGAATAGACATGGGCAAGAGCAGATATACAAGCTTCCCTTTCATTTTAATGTGAGGAAAAAATATCTTTCAGAAACTAGGCACCACTTAGAAATGTGTTTAGATGGGGAAGAACTTTTTTAGCAGCTGACTGTCTCTGATCCAGATTTCTCTGCACACTGAACTTTGTGGAATACATGTGAGGGACAGAAGTAGATGCTGCACCATGGGACCATGTGTGCAGATCATTGCTAACAGACTGGCGCCTGTTTCTGAAACAGCCACTCTCACAGCTTTAGAAGAAATACGCCTTCTGTTCTGAAACAGTTAGCTAAATTTATTTCCTATCCACTGATATTAAATTGGTTTGCCATAATGAATAAGGAAACTGAATGATGAATAAGCACGTTTTTTGCATTCAGCTGCTAACCAGAAAGTTGGCAGTTCAAGCCAACCCAGCAGCTTTGCAGAAGAAAGGCCTGGCAATCTGCTTCCATAAAGATTACTGTCAAGAATACCAGATGGAGCAGTGCTACTCTAACATACGGGGTCACCATGAGTCGGGGTCCAACTCAACAGCAGCTAACAACAACAATGAATACGGTGTTCTTAGAGAATTTGAGCCCATTTGGAATAAGGCAATTTTGCTATTGACCCTACCTTGTATTTAGTAAATTTAAAGTTACAGAATGTGTGTCTAGAGATAAGACTAGTTCATTAGTTACATTTGTTTTTGAACCAAGCTTAGCTCATGAGCCAGTTGGTATTAGTCACAAATGAATAGTGACACCTCACTACATGCTGTGTTGAGGAGAGGCAAGTCTCATTTCCAAATGATCATATTAAGCTTCATGTTTCTCTGACCAGAATACCGTTTGCAAACCCTGACTCCAGACCTCTCACGTGAACCTTGTTGTCCAGGGCTTCAGATCTGTTTTACAGATTACAAATCAGGGATGTTGCTTATGATGGTGGTAGGAACACAAAAATTGAAAAGAAATGGTGTGCGTACCCTCAGACCAGCCAGTCATTGAATTCCTGCTTATACAGACTTTAACCTGCCCTTCCCGTCATATTGGAAAACCAACAAATATTTTCTGATTTTTTTATAAGATTGAAAGCATTTATGGAGACTTTCCAGTTAAATCTATGACAGTGTCAATTTAAACAATGCAATTAAATATATTCTGAATAACTGTAAAAGAAAATTGAAATGTGTTAGTATGTCAGCTTTGCACCTGGGAGATAAGTGTGTATTTGGAAAGCTTATGCTTCTCTAAATAAATAAGCCATATCACAGGTTAACAAATTATATATAGTTTTCCATATGCCCCTTCAGAAACAAGGTATTTTGCATATGATTGATTTTAGAAAGATTTTGAAGCTGGGGTTTGTCCATGTAATTTAAGATCAAAGTATGGTATATGTATATGTACTGTATTTGCAGTTTTCAAGTTGTAATTTCCTATACATTTATTAAATAAAGCGTTTTCCCATGTGGTTTACTAAAAAGTGAAAAGATATGGTCCCTTAAATCCCTACCCTTTTTATTAAGTAATAGTAGTAGTCCTTAAAGGAGCCCTGGTGTCGCTATGGTTAAGCGCTCGGCTGCTAACTGAAAGGTCTGCAGTTTGAACCTACCAGCTGCTTTGCGGCAGAAAAGACCTGGTGACCTACTTCCGTAAAGATTACAGTCTACCACAGTATGCCACACTGCGCTGTTCAGCTGGAGATGCACCAGCTCGCTATGACCCCAGGTCTGTCCCACTCCCATTGGCCAGCACCCTCCATGCCATTTTTTTTTCTCTTTCCCTTTTTCTTTTGTTCCCCATCCCACCTAGTCCCATGTGCCACCTCTGCCCCTTCCCAGTGGGCCATACTGTGTCACTCGGCTGGAGAGCTGCTGGCCCATGGCTGCCTTGGGTCCACCCCACCCCCACTGGCTGGCTCCCACTGCACCATTTTTTTCTTTTCTCTTTCCCTGTCTTCCTTTTCCTTCTCCCTCCCACCTAGCACCATGTGCCACCTCCATCCCTTCCCAACGGGCCATGCGGTGCTGCTTGGCTAGAGAGCCACTGGCACACAGCTGCCCCGAGTCCATCCTGCTCCCACCCACTGGCTCCCACTTTACCAATTTTCATTTTTCGTTTCCTTCTTTCTCCCTCCAACCATGTCCTGATGGGCCATTCCACACCACTCAGCTAGAGCGCCCCCTGCCCACCCACTGAATCCCACTGCGCCATTTTTTTCCTCCTTTCTTCCTTTTCTTTCTTCCACCTAGCCCTGTACGCAACCTCCACCCCATCCTACAGGGTCACACCTTGCCATCTCAGCTAGAGAACCACTAGCGCATGGCCACCCTGAGTGTGCCCTGCTCCCATTGCTGGCTCCTAGTGTGTCTTTTTTTTTTTTTTTTTTTCCTTTTGTTTCTTCCACCTACCTCTGTACATCACATCCCCTCCCTTCCAACTGGCTCTCAGGTCCACCTGCCCCCACCACGCTGCCACTTTTTTTTCTTCTCTTTCTACCTCCCACGTAGGCTCATACGCCAACTCTCCCTCTTTCCCACCAACCCCCAGGTATGCCCCATCCCCACTAGCCAGCTACACTTTATCTTTTTTCTTCCTCCTAGCCCCATATGCCACTCACCCTTACCACCAGCTCCTGACGTGTTGCAGTGGCTAGAGGGTCCCCAATGCTCAAGCTCTCCACAGCGCTGGGCCTGCACTGCTCCCTCCTGCCACTTGACCAGTTGTTGAACAGTGGAAAGTGAGCCTGTACCACTCCCAGTCCTACACCCCTACTTATCTGGTATAGGAGGGGCTGTGAACACTCCCACACAGCTGGACCAACATCAGGAGGCAGACAAGGACCACTCAGTCCACCCTCAGCCACCTTACCAAACCAGTGTAGAGCGAAGCAGGCTTGTTCTGCCTGCTTCAGCCCTGCAACCCAAATGAGGTGGTGAGAACTACCATGCCCACAGATAAGCAAGCATCAAAACATCCCTGGCCAGCCTGCCCTGACAAAGCAAAACAAAACAGAAAAGCAGAACAAAAGAAACATAGAATCAAAAAAAGTAATACCTTAATGTCTCAGAGACAGAAGACAGTATCAAAACATATAAAAAGCAGGACAAGATGACTCCAGCAAGTGACCAAAACCAAGAGTTATATGACCTGGTAGAAGAAAAACCAGTGGAACTACCTGATATGGAATTCAAAAGGCTAATATTTAGGGCCCTTTAAGAGATTAGGAAAGAGATGAAGGAAAACAAATATAAAAGCAATGAAATAATAGACAAAATCATGGAAGACACAGGCAAAACCAACAACAACATAGCCAAAATCAAGGAAAACACAAAGCAATAGAAGAACTCAGGAAAATGATACAAGAACAAAACATCAAAAAAAAAAATTAGAAATCATACTAAACAACTAGAATCCAAAAGATAAACAAAGTTTCAGAAGTGGACAACTCAATAGAGGTTTTAGGAGCAAATTTGAAACAATGGGAGACAGAATCAGTGAGATTGAAGACAAATCCATGGATGCCGGTTCATATGAGAATAAATCAGAGAAAAGA
This sequence comes from Loxodonta africana, assembly GCF_030014295.1. Taxonomy (NCBI): domain Eukaryota; kingdom Metazoa; phylum Chordata; class Mammalia; order Proboscidea; family Elephantidae; genus Loxodonta; species Loxodonta africana. The sequence goes on from NC_087351.1 coordinate 10,414,795, forward strand.
ATGCAGAAAACCAAAGAATTATGTGGGACACAAATCAAGAGCAAAAATTTGTGCGTATTCAGAGTTCCAGAACAGGGGGAGAAAATGGAAAACAGAGATGATTGTTGAAGATTTGCTGTCAGTTTCCAAATATAATGAAAGATGAAAAGCTGATCATCCAAGAAGCTCGATGAACCACATGTAAGATAGAGCCGAAAAGAAAATCACCAAGACACATAATCACACTTGCCAAAACCAAAGACAATCCTGAGAGCAGCTCAAGAAAAATGACGTCACTTACAAAGAGGAAACAATAAGACAAGCTATGATTACTCACAGACAAGAAGGCAATGGAATGACAGATATAAAACCTTGAAAGAAAAAAACTACCAGACAAGAATAACATATCCTGAAAAACTCTCTTTCAAATGCAACAGCAAAATTAAAGCATTTCCAGATAAACAAATTAAGGAAATTCACAAAAAACCAAAACAAACTTACAAGAAATAGTAAAGGAAACCCTTCTGTTACAGACCCGACAGCACCAGACAGCAACTGGGGTCTAGGACAAAGGACAGCATCAGCCAGATACCAACCTAGGTAAAGAACTCTTAATAATAAAATAAAACAGGGAAACAGACATCAATCTGTAAATGACGGCAACATCAAAACAAAGGGGGAATCAACTGTGTATGTACAGAACTTTCAAATGGAAAGGAAGTTAAGGCAGTATCTGTAAAAAAGTGGTTCAAGCTTACAAAGATTAGGGTAAATTTCAACGTAACCACAAAGAAAGTTAACAAACCTACTCATCAGAATAAAAAAGAAAAATATAAAGATTCGGTAAACACAAAATCTGCAACAATGCAAGAAAAGAAAATCCACAAACAAAAGGAACTCAGCACAGGCGAGTAAGAGGAACAAAGAAAATGTCAGCACCACAAAAAAAAGGCAACAATAAACAAAAATAAACTCATGCCCCTATGGATAATCACACTGAATGTAAATAGTTTAAATGTGCCCATAAAGAGACAGAGAGTGGCAGAATGGATTTAAAAAACACAGCCCATCAATATGCTGTCTACCAGAGATACATCTTAGACACGAAGACAAATTTATTAAAAAACAAAGGATGGAAAAAATATACCAAGCAAATGGTAACAAAAAAAAAAAATAGCATAAGTGGCAATACTAATCTCAGATAAAATAGACTTTAAGGCAAAATCAACAATAAAAGACAAGGAAGTACATTATATAATTATTAAAAGGACAATCTACCAAAAAGACATAACCTTAATAAATATCTATGCACTAAATGACAGGGCTCCAAAATACATAAAACAAGCTCTAACAGCACTGAAAAGAGAAATAGAGAGTTCCACAGTAATAGTAGGAGATTTCAATACACAACTCTCAATAAGACAGAACATCTAGAAGGAAACTCAACAAACATACTGAAGATCTAAAGACCGACATCCACCAACTTGACCACACAGACATACATAGAACACTCTACTCGACAGCAGTAAAGTATATATTCTTTTCTAATGCACATGAAACATTCTCCAGAATAGACCTCATTTCAGAACACAAAGCAACATTCAATAAAATCCAAAAAAAAAAACCCATTGCCATCAAGTCAATTCCAATTCATAGTGACCTCATAGGACAGAGTAGAACTGCCTCACAGGGTTTCCAAGGAATGGCTGGTGGATTTAAACTGCTGACCTTTTGGTTACCAGCTGATCTGTTAACAACTGTGCTGCCAAGGCTCCAATAAAATCCAAAATACTGAAATAATGCAAAACATTCTCTCTGATCACAACACTACAAAAGTAGAAACCAATAACAGGAAAAGCAAGGTTAAAAAATCAAATACATGGAAAATAAATAACCTTGCTTGAAACAACTGAGTAATAGAAGAAATCAAAGAGGGAATTTAAAAAATTAGTAGAATCGAATGAGAATGAAAACACCAAAATCTATCGGACACAGCAAAGGCAGTGCTCAGAGGTCAATTTGTAGCAATAAATGCACACCTCAAAAAATAATGGGCCAAAATCAGAATGTTAGTGCTACAACTCAATCAAATAGAGAGCAGCAAAAGAAGCCCATAGACAACAGAAGAAAGGAAATGATAAAGATTAAAGCAGAAGTAAACGAAATAGAGAATAGAAAAACAATAGAAAGAATCAACAAGACCAAAAGTTTGTTCTTTGAAAAGACCAATAATATTGACAAACCACTGGCCAAACTGACAAAAGAAAAATAGAAAAGGAAGCAAATAACCCAAATAAGAAATGAGTTGGGGAACATTACAAAAGACCTAACCAAAATAAAAAGGATCATAACAGAATACTATGAAAAATTGTATTCCAAAAAAATTCGGAACCTGGAGGAAATGGACAAATTTCTAGAAACATACTACATACCTAAACTAACACAAGCTGAGATGGAAAATCTGAACAGACCCATAACAAGAGAAGAGATTGAAGAGGTAATTAAAAAAAAAAAAAACCTCCTAACAAAAAAAAAGGCCTGGCCTGGCAGCTTCAGTGGAAATTCTATCAAACATTCAGGGAAGAGCTTCCACCAGTACTACTCAAACTATTTCAGGGCATAGAAAAGGAAAGTATACCCTGAATTCATTCTATGAAGCCAGCATAACCCTGATACCAAAGCCAGGCAAAGACACCACACACACAAAAAAAGTACAGACCAGTATCTTTCATGAATATAGATGGAAAAATTTTTAACAAAATTCTAGCCAATAGAATTCAGAATCATATCAAAAAAATAACACACCATGACCAAATGGGATTCATACCAGGTATGAAAGGCTGGTTCAACATTAGAAAATCAATCAATTTAATCCACCACATAAATAAAGGGCAAGAAAAGAATCACATGAACATCTCAATTGATGCAGAAAAGGCATTTGATAAAGTCCAACACCCATTCCTGATAAAAACTCTCAGCCAAATAGGAATAGAAGGGAAATTCCTCAATATAATAAAGGGCATCTATACAAAAACAACAGCCAACATCATTCTCACTGGAGAGAGACTGAAAGCATTCCCCCTGAGAACAGGAACAAGACAAGGATGCCCTTTATCATCACTCCTATTTAACATTGTGCTGGAAGTCCTAGCTAGAGTAATAAGGGAAGAAAAAGAAATAAAGGGCATCCAAATTGTAAAGAAGAAGTAAAATAATCCCTATTTGCAGATGATATGGATACTATACATAGAGAACCCAAAAGACTCCACAAGAAAACTACTGGAACTAATAGAAAGATTCAACAGAGCAGAGGATACAAGATCAACATACAAAAGTAGTTGGATTCTTAAAACCACCATACGATCCAGCAATCCCACTCCTTGGAATATATCCTAGAGAAAAAAGAGCCTTTACATGAACAGATATATGGACACCCATGTTCACTGCAGCACTGTTTACAATAGCAAAAAGATGGAAGCAACCAAGGTGCCCATCAACGGATGAGTGGATAAATAAATTATGGTATATTCACACAATCGAATACTACGCATCGATAAAGAACAGTGATGAATCATGTTATGAAACATTTCATAACATGGTGGGATCTGGAAGGCATTACACTGAGTGAAAGTTGCAAAAGGACAAATATTGTATAAAACCATTATTATAAGAACTCGAGAAATAGTTTAAACAGAGAAGAAAATATTCTTTGATGGTTACGAGAAGGGGGAGGGAGGGGGTACTCAGTAATTAGATAGTAGATAAGAACTACTTTAGGTGAAGGGAAAGACAACACAATACAGGAGAAGTCAGCACAACTGGACTGAACCAAAAGCAAAGAAGTTTCCTGAATAAACTGAATGCTTTCAAGGCCAGCGTAGCAGGGGCGGGGGTTTGGGGACCTTGGTTTCAGGGGACATCTAAGTCAATTGGCATAATAAAATCTATGAAGAAAACATTCTGCATCCCAATTTGGAGAGTGGCCTCTGGGGTCTTAAACACTAACAAGCAGCTATCTGAGATGCATCAATTGGTCTCAACCCACCTGGAGCAAAGGAGAATAAAGAACACCAAAGACACAAGGCAATTATGAGCCCAAGAGACAAAAAGGGCCACATAAACCAGAGACTACATCAGCCTGAGAGCAGAAGAACTAGATGGTGCCTGGCTACAACCAATGACTGCCCTCACAGGGAACACAACAGAGAACCTCTGAGGGGGCAGGATAGTAGTGGGATACAGACCCCAAATTCTTGTAAAAAGACCAGATTTAATGGCCTGACTGAGACTAGAAGGACCCTTGTGGTCATGGCCCCCAGACCTTCTGTTGGCCCAAGATAGGAACCATTCCCAAAGCCAACACTTCAGACAGGGATTGGACTAAACAATGGGATAGAAAAAGATGCTGGTGAAGAATGAGCTTCTTGGGTCAAGTAGACACATGAGACTATGTTGGCATCTCCTATCTGGAGGGGAGATGAGAAGGCAGAGGGGGTCAGAAGCTGGCAAAATGGACACAAAAAGAGAGAGTGGGAGGGAAGGAGAGGGCTGTCTCATTAGGGGGAGAGCAATTAGGAGTATATAGCAAGGTGTATATAAATTTTTGTATGAGAGACTGATTTGATTTGTAAACTTTCACTTAAAGCACAGTAAAAATTAAAAACAAAAAAAAGTAGTTGGATTCCTATACACCAACAAAGAGAACTTCAAAAAGGAAATCAAGAAAGTGTTATCATTTATAATAGCCCCAGACTAGCATCTGGAGTCTTAAAAGCTTGTGAGTGGCCATCTAAAATGAAATACTTAGGAATAAATCTAACCAGGGACTTAAAAAAGGCCTATACAGAGGGCACTGCAGAACAGTACCGCAAGAAAACAAAAGAGATCTACGTAAATGGAAAAACATACCATGCTCATGGATAGGAACACTCAACATTGTGAAAATGTCAAGTCTAACCAAAAAGATTTGTAGCTATGATGCTATTTCAATCCAAATACCAACAGCATTCTTTAATGAGATGGAAAAAACTAATCACCAAATTTAAATGTAAAGGAAAGAGGCCCTGGATAAGTAAAACATTATTGAAACTGAAGAACAAAGTAGGAGGCCTCACATTTCCTGATCTCAGAACCTACTTTACAGCCACTGAATCAAAACAGGCTGGCACTGGTACAATGACAGACATATAGACCAGTGGAACAGAATCGAGAACCCAGACATAAATCCATCCATCTACAGTCAGCTGATCTTTGACAAAGGCCCAAAGTCCATTAAACTGGCAAAAAAAAGACAGTCTCTTAAACAAATGGTGCTGGCAAAACTGGATAGCCATCTGTAAAAAAATGAAACAGGACCCATACCTCACACCATACACAAAAACTAACTCAAAATGGATCAAAGACCTAAACATAAAACCTAAAACGATAAAGATCATGGAAGAAAAAATATACTAAGGACCCTAATATACAGCATAAATAGGATATAAACTGTAACTAACGATGCACAAAAACCAGAAGATAAACTAGATAACTGGGAGCTCCTAAAAATTAAACACTTATACTCATCAAAATAGTAAAAAAGAGAACGTATAGACTGGGCAAAGAATTTTGACTATGACATATCTGACAAGGGTCTAATCTCTGAAATCTATAAGATTCTGCAACAAAAAGACAAATAATCCAATTTAAAAAAAGAGCAAAGGACATGAACAGACACTTCACTGAAGACATTCAGGCAGCTAACAGACACATGAGGAAATGCTCCCCATCATTAGCCATTAGAGAAAGGCAAATCAAAACTGCACTGAGGTACCATCTCACCCCAACATTACTGGCACTAATCAAAAGCACAGAAAATAACAAATGTTGGAGAGGTTGTGGGGAGACTAGAACTCTTATGCACTGCTGGTGAGAATGTAAAATGGTACAACCTCTATGGAAAATGATAATGTGCTTCCTTAAAAAGATTGAAATAGAAATACCCTGGGATCCAGCAATCCCACTCCTAGGAATATATCCTAGAGAAGTAAAAGCCATCACACAAATAGACATATGCACACCCATTTTCATTGCAGCATTATTCACAGTAGCAAAAAGATGGAAACAACCTAAGTGCCCATCAATAGATGAATGGATAAACAAATTATGGTACATACACACAGTAGGATACTATGAAACCATAAAGGACAATGATGAATCTGTGAAACATTTCACAACATGGATGAATCTGGAGGGCAGTATGTTGAGTGACATAAGTCAGTCACAAAAGGACAAATATTATATGAGACCACTATTACAAAAACTCAAGAAAAGGTTTATACACAGAAACAATCTTTGATGTTTACAAGGGAGGGGAAGGTTGGGGAGGAGAAATTATTAACTAGATAGAGATAAATGTTAACTTTGGTGAAAGGATACAGACAATATAGGAGAAGTCAGCACAACTTGACCAAGGCAAAGTCATAGAAGCTTCGTAGACACATCCAAACACCCTGAGGGACTGAGTTACTGGGGCTGAGGACTCAGGACCATGGTTGCAGGGGTCTACACCCTAGTTTGGGGAGTAGCATCTGGGGTCTTAAAAGCTTGCAAGTGGCAATCTAAGATACATTTACTAGTCCTATCCCATACAGAGCAAAAGAGAATGAAGAACACCAAAGCCCAAGAGACAGAAAGGGCCACATAAACCAGAGACTCCATCAGCCTGAGACCAGAAGAACTAGATGGTGCCCAGCTACCACCAATGACCACCCTGACAGGGAACACAACAGAGAGTCCCTGATGGGGTAGGTGAAAAGTGGCGTGCAGAACTCAAATTCTAGTAAAAAGACCAGACTTAATGGTCTGGCTGGGACTGGAGAGACCCCAGAAGACATGGCCCCGGACTCTCTGTTAGCCCAGAACTGAAATCATTCCCGAAGCCAACTCTTCAGACAAAGAATAGGCTTGAGTATAAGACATAAAATGATACTCATGAAAAGTGTGCTTCTTAGTTCAAGTAGCAGATTACATGGTACTAAATGGGCAGGTGCTGTCTGGAGGTGAGATGAGAAGGCAAAAAGGGACAGGAGCAGATTGAATGGACACAGGAAATCTGGGGCGGAAAGGAGGAGTGTGCTGTCACGTTACAGGGAGAGCAATTGGGGTCACATAACAACGTGTATATAAATTTTTGTATGGGAAACTAACTTGAACTGTAAACTTTCACTTAAAGCACAATAAAAAAAAAAAAAAGATACAAGGGGAATATTAATCCAAAGGATTAATGGGCCACAAGTACCACAGCCTCCACCAGCCTGAGCCCAGAACAACTAGATGGTGCCCGACTACCACTGGCAGCTCTGACGGGGATCACATTAGTGGGTCCTGGACAGAGCGGGAGAGAAATGTAGAACAAAATTCAAATTCACACACACACACAAAAAGACCAGAGTTACTGGCCTGACAGAGGCTGGAGGAGCCCCCAAGACTATGGCTCCCGGATACCCTGCTAACTCAGAGCTGAACCCACTTATGAATTTCAGCCAAAGATTAAACATCTCTATAAAAGAAACAATAGCATATGTTAGGTTCTTAGTTCAATGACGTATACGAGGCCAAATGGGCAACGCTTGCCCAAAAGCAATGACAGGAAGGCAGGAAGGGACAGGAAAAATGGGCGGATAGAAACAGAGAACCCGGGGTGGGGAAGGGGAGAACGTTGACACATTGCGGGGATTGCAACCAGTGTCTAAAAACAATGTGTGTTAATTGTTGAATGAGAAATGAATTTGCTCTGTAAACATTCACCTAAAGGACAATAAAAAGAAAATTAAAAAAAAAAAAGACCACAGCCTATCTGTCACATTGGGTCCCTGAGTCAGAATTGACAGCACACAGTAACAGTAGACCTTAAACATATTCTTCTTGAAAAGAAAAAAAAAAAAAAAAAAAAAGCACTGGAAAATAGATTATAAGCTCTCCAATTTTACACCCTCAAATTTTAATGCCTTTTTAGATGATTAAGAAATAAAACTGGAAAAAACATTTCAGATATGGCCCTTGGCCTGTGGGCTAAGAATGCTTTTAAATAGTTGTTAAAAATCAAAACAGCAATAATATTTCATGACACAGGAGAATATATGGAATTCCAATTTCAGCGTCCATAAATCAAGTGCTGTTGACACACAGCCAGGCTTATTTGTTTGCGTATCGTCTATGGCTGCCTCCGTGCTGCAACAGCAGAGGCAAGTAGCGAGAAGACCAAATATGTAGTAGCTGGCCCTTCATAATAAGGAAAGTTTGCTGACCCCAGGGGCAGACCTGTGCCATTTGAAGGCTGTGGCTACATATGGGTTGCAACTAGCACTTCCAGAGGAGCCCTGGTGGTGCGACAATTAAGCGCTTGGCTGCTAAACCGAAAGTCAGCAGTTTGAACCCACCCAGTGGCTCTGCAGTAGAGGGACCTGGAGATCTGCTCCCGGAAAGATTACAGCCTGGGAAACACTACGGGGCAGTTCTACTCCGTCATCTAGGGTCACAGTGAGGCGAAATCAACTCCCGGGTGCTTGACAACTAACAGCAGCTCTTCTAGAGGCCACTTGACGACTCAGTGACCAGGCAATCTGAGGGCCGTGTGAGTCACCAAAGGTTCCTTCCCTTCCTTGACCTTTTTTTTTTTCTTTTTTGTTAATCTCCCCTTGGGTTTGAGACAAATGTAAGAAAAGAGTAGCAAGATCTCAGTATCCGTATGCCATGTGCTGCATGTAAGGTTCACTAGCAAAGCAGTTTTCCACATAGGACGCCGTGACTCGACGGCACTGGGACGCCATGATCACCAGGCTCACTCAAGAACACTTTTCAACGTAAGAGCATGCATCATTCACTTGAGTTTTGAGTTTTTCACTTTTTAAAGTTCTTACAGAAAACAAAGGAAATAAAACATATGTGTGTTTGGCACCTTACATAGTTTGTGCCATTTGGGAGCTCATACACAGGACAATAACGCTTTCCCTTTTATTAGACTTATACTTGATATAAAATCAACAACCCCCTGCTAAAGAAGATGAAAAATTGGTTGTCAATCTTTTAAAATAGTCCTTAAAGTTTTTCAATCACCTAAGAAAAGACTATATTTGAAGAGTAATAAAATAAAGGTGTAGATAAGTTATACTAATAAATACTGAGGTGTTAAATGTTATTTGATAATATAAAAACAAGTTGCCATCAAGTCAGTTTCCACTCACGGTTACTCTGTGGGTGTCAGGGTAGAACTGTGCTCTCTAGGGTTGTCAGTGGCTGATTTTTTGGAAGTAGATTGCCAGACCTTTCTTCCAAGGTGCCTCTGGGTGAATTTAAACCTCCAACTTTTCAGTTAGCAGCCAAGTACCTGTTAACTGTTTGCACAACCCAGGGGCTCCAGTTGGTAATATGCCTAGCTATATTTCTATTTTGATGTATCGTTTTGGGGATCCATGTCAGATGCAAAAATAAATTCCAATTTGGGGGTAACATCTTTACAGGCTATTGCTCATTCTAAACTCTCAAGCTTATTTAATATATCAGTAGAATAATATTCTTTTGATTATATTTCAACTCCAACTATTATTATAAATGCTATAAAGCTTTATGAAATACACTAAGCAGAAGTAGGAAGCCTTAGGACTGAATCTAATCTCTACATAAATCTTAGGTTTAAGATTAGAAGGTTTGAAAATTCAGCCTCCGTGGAATATCGCCAAAGATCTCATCATTTTCCATCAGCATTCTGGTTTAACAGGCACTCATGTGGCCTTCACAGAGCATAAAAACTATAAAGTCTGGCCCAGGGATATTACCCAGTAAACACAAAGATGATACTTTGGGAATTACCAAGTAGCTTCCATGTCTCCTGTCCTGGGCTTTAAAAAAAATTAAAAAGTGGTCTGGGTTGACTTTCAAATTCCTGTTTCTCTTGTCCGTTTCTGCATATTGGTTTGTGGATTTGTGGTTTGTTGTTGTTTTTAATACTTTTGTTCACTTTAACAAAATGCTAACCCTATGGAAAAAATGTGTGTGGGTTGGTTTTTCCCCAAAATATTTTGAGCTATTTCTCCGTAAAAGGGTAGGTTTTTTTTTTTTTAACTAGGAAATTTTTAGAGATTTCATGAAAGCAAGGCTAGCTCTAGAGCCAGATTTAGAGATCTGACCCCACCCTACTCAACCATCTTCCCCTCACGTCCTTTCCAGAGGAAACCTGCTAAAAGCTGAAATGGTTACAGTGACGTTTGCCTGAGAGGAGTGACCGCAGGGGGCCCTGAAGGTGCAGTGGTTAAAGCGCTCGGCCACCAACCAAAAGGCCTGCAGCTTGAACCCACTCCATGGGAGAAAGATGTGGCAGTCTGCTTTCGAAAAGATTTACAGCCTTGGAAACCCCGTAGGGCAGTTCTACTCTGTCCTATAGGGTTTCTATGAGTTGGAACTGACCTGGCTGACGTGGGGTTTGGTTTGGTTTGGTTCGGTTCGGTTCGGTTCAGTTTGGTTTGGTTTGGTGACCACAGTAAATGTCTGGTCTCAATCAGGGCCTGAAGAGGGACTGGAGTGAAGGTAAGGAGAATTTCCTGGACTCCTGTTCATTAATCCGTGCTATTCACCTGTGACGGCTACAGGGACCCTCGTAGTTCCAAAAGGCTCTTACTCAGTTTACACCTTTACTGGAGCTTCAGTATTCTCAGAACACAAGCCTATTTCGTCCTCTCTCTACTTCTTTTGTGTGTGTGTGTGTACGTGTGTGTGCTTGTGCGTGGGCTCTACGTGAAAGTTCACAGAGCAAATTGGTTTCTCCTTCAAAAATTTACACAGTAATTATTTTGTGCATTGATGGCAATCCCTGCAATGTGTCAGCCCTCTCCCCCTTTCCACCCTGGTTTCCCTCTTTCCATTCGTCCAGTTTTCCTGTCCCTTGGGCAGGTGTTGCCCATTTGGTCTCTTATACTTGATTGAACCGAGAAGCACGTTTTTCATGTGTGTTATTTTTTGTTTTAGAGGCCTGTCTAACCTTTGGCTGAAAGGTAGACTTTGGGAGTGGCTTCGATTCTGAGTTAGAAGGATGTCTGGGGGTCCTCTTTGTTTCTTTATGTAAGAATATTTTCGAAAGTCCAGGATATTTTTTAAATCCCCCAAATGATGAAAGTGTTATAGTGTTTTAGCCATTGATAGATATCTAGAAGTCTTTCTCATCTTTATGATACCATGAGACTGAAATTAAGATGTCTCCAAAAGTTGGTTTAATTGGTTGGAAATAAATTTTTCCATAATGGATTGAGACTAATTTCGAATGCCACTAAGTTTTTGGAGGATATTTTGGGCCATGTCCCAACTCCTACAGACAGAAGCTCACACTTGTCCGCCATTAGCAATGGCTTGAGAAACTGACCTGTAGAATAAAGTCCACCACTTGGTAATGACATACAGAGTCCCTCTGATCTAGTCACTGCTTTCTCTTTCCATCCTCTTCCCACCACCGCTATCCTCTTCTGACCCCCATGTACCAAACTACAGTAACTCTTAACTAGCCAGGGAAACAATAGTGGCTAACATGTATTAAGCCCTTACTGAATACCAGACACTGGGCAAGAACTTTATATGCATTATTTTATTTAATCCTCACGATGGTACTGTGAAGAACATTACAATCTTCATTTTGCAAATGAAGAAACAGCCAGGAGAGGTTAAGTGATTTGCCCAAAGTCATACGAATAAAGCTGTAATGCAGAAAAAGGACCCCTGACAACTCTTAAATGTGGCTATAATTGTTGTTGTTGTTGTTGTTAGGTACCGTCGAGTCGGTTCTGACTCATAGCGACCCGATGTACAACAGAATGAAACACCGCCGGTCCTGTGCTGTCATCACAATTGTTATGCCTGAGCCCATTGTTATAATTAGTCAACATTAATACAAAAGGAATTCAACTTACATTAATGTAGTTAAAATTAACTCTACGTTTTGGATAGCAGATATATAAAATAACGGAAGTATAACAATTTAGGAGCGCTCAGCATTACATAATTACATGCATTCTTGGTAAAAACAAAACGAAAACACAAGCCTATAGTAATTTACAGAAATATCCAGAAAGGAATTTAACTTGCCACAAGCCATGGAGCTAGAGGTTAATGCTGCTCTCATCTTGGTTGGGGTGGGATGTGTCCAGGGATCTGGGTTAGTTACTAAGTAACTCCCAACCAAATAGATGCTTCCGTTATGAGATCACGCAGAGGCATTGGCTCTGAGCAGGGCTCCTGGTTTTCCAACCTGGCTCTCCTTTCCCAGCAGCAAGACTTTGAGAAAGTGACTGCATTTCTCTGTGCCTCAGCTTCTTCGTCTGTAAAATGGGGATAATCATTGCCCCTACCTCATGTGGCTTTTATGAGGAGTAAACGAGCTAAATAAAGGCAAGCACTGAGAACACACAAAACTCAAATGTTGGCTGTTATTATTGTTACTACAAGTTAATTTTTTCACAAATGCAATACCTATTATTTTTTACTTGACTAATTGGACATTGCCTGTCTGCGGCTCCCAGAACAAGCCAAGCTTTCTTATCCTCTGCTCCTGCTCCTTTGTCCCCTTCTTTGCCTGCAAGGTCTTTCTCCTCACTTCTTCAAAATCAGCTCGTCCTTAAAGACTCCCTTGCCCTCCCTATCTGGATTAAAGCACCCCCTCTCTGCTCACCCCTGCCATTTGGTCACCATGGAGAGCCATCATGTCTTATCACCCACAAGCCCTCAGGACAGAACCTAGTTTTCTCTTTGAATCTCCGATGTGATTCTCCAGTGAAGGGCTCGGGAAATATTCCCACCACTGGAAAAGAGATGTTCATTAAATATCTATACACACAAAGAAAATTTTAAATGGGCCCTAAGTACCCCCATGGGGCCCTGGTGGCACAGTGGTTAAGTGTTTGGCTGCTAACCAAAAGGCCGGCAGTTCGAATCCACCAGGCGCTGCCTGGAAACCCCACGGGGCAGTTCTACTCTGTCATGTAGGGTCGCTATTAGTGAGAATCCACTCAATGGCAGCAGTTAAGTCCTGACTGTCAGTGCTCTAACCTCTTTCCTACAAGGCACTGCAGTCCTTGGATGGTCCAGGCAGTTAATGCACCTGGCTGCACCTGTCCACCCAGGGTGACACCTCAGAGAAGAGGCCTGGTGATCTGCTTCTGAAAACTTAATCATTGAAAACCCTGTGGAGCACAGTTCTACTCTGACACACATGGGGTCGCCATGAGTCGGAATTGACTTCATGGCAGCTGGTCTGACACGGAGCTGAAACCCTGTTGTCAGACAGCTCTCCTGTAAGAACATTCCAGGTGGGCCATCGCCTGATTGCAAACAGCCAAGATTTTATACTTCAGGGTATAGTTATACACTAGATATACAGTCTCTGTGGGTTTGGTTTGGTTTCTTTCTTCTTAATCTCTTTAAGATTACAACAGAAGTTAGACACTTTTATGAAACACCCCAGACAATTTCATAATTAATTGCAACTAACTTGATGTTGATGACCTGCAGTTATTGTCACTTCAAGAACTTGATAATCTCTCTCAGAGTCAGGTGGTCCCTGTCAATTCTAGCCTTGCTGGTGACTGCTGGTTTGTTTTTATAAAAGATTTTTTGTTAAAGATGAATTAATGGGGTAAAGCTACTGTTTTCAGCTTGAAATTAGGAATACTTTCAAAGTGTTGCTAGCTTTGAAGTCAACGACCTTTGTTTTCACTGTTAAAACATCCAACCTAGCATATACACAAGTGCACTGGATTAAAAGTCAGAAGAACTGCTTCTGGACCCCACTTCGCTAGGTGTGTCTTGTTGGACAAGCGTGGCTCTGTTTTACTGGGCCCAGTCTGGATGTCTTTATGGTAGTAAAAATAATAATAGCAATGATAATAATGAAGATTGCTTGAATGTTCAGCACTGTACATGCCAGGCACTGTTGTCAAAGTTTGGAGGGATATTAACTCATTGAATCCTACCAAACAGCTGTATGAGTTAGCTACTATTATTACCCCCATTTTAGAGATGAAGAAAGTGAGGTAGAGAGATGTTAAGTAACTCACCTAACATTAGCTAGTAAATGGCAGAGCCGGGATTAAAATTCAGGCAGTCTGGCTTCAGCATGCATGCTCTTAGCTTTTATGAGGAGATCAGAGCTTGAAATGACCTTATCAATCATCTAGTGAAGTATTGCATGGTGCTCTCCAGGGCCATGGAGCGCATGGGGCAGCTGCCATGGGCCACATAACTACCTGCACACAGCTATGTGGGTGCGGATGGATGTGAGCGAGGAGCACAGCAGGAATGTGCTTCTCTATCAGCAATTGCCCAACTGGATGGGACTCCTGTCCCCATCTCTCCGAGAACTTCTGGAGGCTCTCTGACATTTTTTGCTAATAAAGACCTCAGGGGTGGGAAGGTCTACGCTCTTACTGCCTCCTCTCTTGCAGGCTTCGATGCTGAGATACTAACAAGAGACAACATGGCTCAATGGAAGAGAGGGTTTGGATCCAGCCTGCAAAAAAAAAACCATTGCCGCTGAGTTGACTCATACCAACCCTATATGACAGAGTAAAACTGACCCATAGGGTTTCCGAGGAGTGGCTGGTGAAGTCGAATGCTGGCCTTTTGGTTAGCCCGCCGAGCTCTTAACCACTGTGCCACCAGGGCTCCAAATTCAGCTCTGTGAGTGTAATAGCTGTGTGATCTTGGCAAATGCCTAAACCTCTCTGAGCCTCCTTTTATCAAGAGGCTAGCACCCTGGATCTCACAGGGTTGCTTTAGGGATTAACTAAAACAATGTACGTAACATGTGAGCACAGTGCTTGATGCTCTTCTCCTTCCTCCACCCCTTACCCCATGACTGAGAGAGCAGGTGTGGCTCTGCTGATACACCTAGTTAACTTAGTCTAATTCAGGTCCATTCTCTCCTCAGGGACTAATCAAGGATGGAATGTTGGCTATGACTACAATTAAGGACCCCTGGTAGCACAGTGGTTAAATGTTTAACCACTAACCAAAAGGTTAGTGGTTCAAACTCCTTGGCCCCTCCAAGGGAGAAAGATGTGGCAGTCTGCTTCCATAAAGATTACAGCTTTGGAAACACTACGGGACAGTTCTACTCTGTTGTATAGGGTCACCATGAGTCAGGGATTGGTTTTTTTTGTTTGTTTGTTTATGACTGTAATTAATCCTATTTTGGTTTCCTGAGCTTCCTTGGCCTCACTAAAACCTTTCCAGACACCCTACAAACAGGTTCAAAGTCACAGACTCAAGTAAGACGCAGGTGATGCTTCCTAAGTGAAGCACAGAACATGCCATGGTCTCACAGATGACATCCTATCCCAGCCCCATTCTGCTCCCTTCCACCAAAATCCTGTGCCTGGGGCTGCTCCTGGGGGAAAGCCAGAGTATTCAGGAGCAGAATCTGATGAGTCACAAGCAGCAGGACTTGGTCCTAAAAATGCTAAAAATACATGCACACCCACTAAATTATGGCCCAAAAATAGTTTTTCTGTAGGGAGAGACCTAACCAGGATGTGTCTATATCATGTCACGTGACAGAATGGGAGCTCAAATTGCTGGGAGTTTCCATGAGCTAAATCTCCCCCCGCTGTGCCCCCACCACGACCCCAGGACAAGTATAGTGGGTACTGGCACAACATGTGCCCCATCCACCCCTTCCTTCTCACAGAAAATGCCCCACCCCCTATTGGAGGTACCAAGTTCACCAATAACTACACCCCTGTCCTCCAAACCCAATACCCTAGTCCCTGTACCTGGTACTTATTTTCACAGGTTGTATCAGTAGGAGAGAAAGTGCCTCGATCCCTCACCTTTATAGTTAGGGATATGCCATAACTTCAAACCCCCTTCTGGAGCCATCTCAGCAGCCTAAACAGTCTTGGGCTACTTAACTCTGTAATCACATTGGATTCTGCCTCCTACTTCTCAGCAGACATGAAAGCTGAGTGCACCCACCACTGAACAAAATTGAGACCACTAGACCTTAAACACCTTGAGTAGAGGGTCCAGATCCACCCTGTCCTCAACCTAGGGCCTAGCACAATGAGTGGCACAAAGTGGGGCTCAATGAATCTTTACTGAATGAATGATGAGTAAGTTCAGGCTTTAGAGAAGAAGTCTCTTGCTGGTACAGAATCGCTGGAATAATGAATACTCTAGAACTGTCCTGTCCAATATGGCAGCCACTAGGCCCTGAGAGGTGAAAATGGCTTATGCTCAACTACTAACTGAAAGGTTGATGGGTAAAACCCGCCAGCACATCACCAAAGAAAGGCCTCGCGATCTACTTCTGTAAAGATGATAGCACATTTCTACCCTGAAACACACATGGTCACTATGAATCAGAATTGACTCCACAGCAATGAGTTTGGATTTTGGGTTAGGCACATTCGGCCATTTAAATTAAAATTAAGTAAAATTGTAAAATTAAATGAACACCTACCATATGGGAGCTCAGATTGCTGGGAGTTTCCATGAGCTGAATCTTGCCCTACTATTCCCCCACTACGCCCTCAGGACAGGTACATTTCTTGATATTTACACCCAAGGAAATAAAAGCATATGTCCACAAAAAGACTTGTATATGAGTCCTCATAACAGCTTTATTTGTAATGGCTAAAAACTGAAAAAAAACTTAATCATCAACGGATAAATGGATAAATCGTGGTGTATTCATACAATGGAATAGTAGTGAGCAACAAAAATGAATGAACTATTGATACATGCACCAACATGGATGAATCTCAAAAAAATTATGCTGAGTGAAAGAAACAGACAGAAAAATGATTTTATAAAAAGTTCTAAAATATGCAAACTAATCTATAGTGACTAAAAGCAGATCAGTGGTTGTCTAGGGATGAATTAATCAATTATGAAAAAAGGAAGTTGATTCATATCTTTTACTTCATGCTGTAACAAACTCTAGATCCGGATACTCTGGAATGCCATAAAAGGTCAATAGATGATACAACGAGTTTGCTCAAATACATTGGAGAAAGCCTGTATGCTATGTTCCTCTCCTGGAAATACACAACACGCATTTGGTTCTTTTGCTCATTGCTGTATTCCCAGCCCCTACAGTGTCTTAAAGGAGCCCCAGTACACAATGATTAAGCACTCAGCTAACCAGAAGGTTGGTGGTTTGAACCCACTCAGCGGTTCTGAGGGAGAAATACCTGGCAATGTGTTCCCATAAAAATTACAGCCTATAAAACCCTATGGAACAGTTTTACTCTGTAACATGGAAATGCTATGAGTCAGAATCAACTCGACAGCACCTAAAAACAACAGAGTGCCTCATAGTAGCAGTTCAATAAGTATTCTGTTCAATGAATAAGTTACCATATTAAAGGTGTGATAAGTACTATAATAAAGGAAGTTGTTTAGTTTTGTCTAATTCATTGTTTTCCAAATTTATTGACCATGGAACACTTTCATAAAAATGTATTAACATCTGAGAAATAAGAGAAAACCAGTTTGGGAAACACTACTTAAAAAAAACGTTTATCCCACTCGGGAATATATACATATTATTATTATTGGGTTAACAGAAAAAAAAAAAAAAAAACTAGAGAAAAAGATGGAAAGGTGTAACCACAGGAGTATTCAAGTATATTTTAAGAAAAATAATTAAAACTAAGATAAAAGGGAAATCCTTAGAATGAGGGAACTGTGACAACTATGACAGACAAAAATTTACTAAAAAAGAGGCAGAGCCAACGTGGTGCTGTAGACAGACACACCACGCCATCCCTCTGCAGCAAAGGCCCAAAAAGGTAAGTAAAACAGTACCAACATCAATCCTGGAACTCTAAGCATCAAATAAAGGGATAAAGAACTAGATCAAGCACTGAATGGAAGAAGAACTGACAAAGAACTGAGAATGAGGAGGTGAGGCCAAGATGGCGGAGTAGTCAAGCACTTCTTGTGATCCCTCTTACAACACAGGCCAGAAAGAAACAAGTGAAACAATTATATTTATGACAAACTAGGAGCCCTGAACATCAAAGGCAAAGGCAGAAAATGGCCTGAGTGGCAGGGGGAGGGAGAGATGGTTCAGCACCAGAGAGGAGTTACCAGGCCTGAATCACTGGGAACCCTCAGGCACCATTCCCTGGAGAAACCACAGCGGGGGTGGCAATAGCATTCCAGTTGCGGTTTCCTTGGGGAGAGACAGTGAGCCAAACAGCCTGCTCACATCTCCGGAACCAGAGAAGAACAGAGCTCGCAGCAAAAGCTAAGTACTTGTATTTATTTTACTGTGGCCCCAGCCCCCAAGCTGGCTTCAGTGGCTGTCGATTTCCCTGAGCCTGAGATAGGTTCTGATGAGCATCCTGAGCCATTCTCCCAGCCTTGGAGATGGAATAAATTTACAACTGAGGGAAAAGATAATCTGCCAGCTCCATTAAGCTGGAGAGCTCAGGACAGAAGTGGCTCCTGTCCAGGCATAAATGGTCTGTGGACTTTGAATGCCTTTCCCCCCTGCATGGACCTGTGTGGGCCTATTTTAGGAGAATAGGCCCTTGTTGGCAGACTGCAACTGTTACAGCTGTGTGGTGGAGAGGCAGGTGTTTGATATTTGACACTGCTTTGCCTAAAAACAAGGTCCTCACCTACCCACATCAGGGGCCTAAGGGCTGGTGGCTCTACCCATGTCACCTAACCACCTGTGACAGGAGTCCAAGGCTAAGGGGTACCTCCCAGTCCTTACAACCAAAATCATTGGGTGCCCATGGTCCATCTGCAGAACCCACCCACCTGTGTGCTCTAGGGAACAGAGATGTGCTTTACTCACAAACACTTGGGAGACGGTTGTCAGCCCCCTACCTTGTTCAGAACGTGACTCCCTGCTGCAACCAGATACCGGTACCTACACCAATCACCCCTGCCCCTCTAAGACTGTAGGATAAAACCTGTACCACACACTTGATGACCAATTACCTGGATACCTGAGCTGAATCCATACAAGAAAAGTGAACAGACTCCTAGGCTCATATACCTGGTAACAGCTCTAGCCATCTGGTGGCAGGATTTTAGAGCTTCAAAGGCAAAAATAATCAAGCTAGCTCACTCAAGCAGCCTGTTTGGGCAAATCAAAACAAAACAAAGCAAGAAGCTTAAGATACAGTAAGCAAACATAAATTAATACAATAACATAGTTGGCTCAGAGACAAGAGTCAATATCAAATCACATAAAGAAGCAGGCCATGATCACTTCAACAAGCTCTCAAAACAAAGAATCAAGGGATCTTCTGCATGAACATGCCTTCCTGGAATTACCAGATGCAGAATTCAAAAGATTAATATACAGAACTCTTCAAAACATCAGGAAGGAGATCAGGCAAAACCAGAACAAGCCAAGGAACACCAAAATAAAGCAGTTGAACAAATTAAAAAGGTTATTCAAGAACATAATGAAAAATTTAATAAAAAAAAATTTTTTTTTAATAAGCTGCAAGAATCCAGAGAGAGACAGCAATCAGAAATTCAGAAGATTAACAATAAAATTATAGAATTAGACAACTCAATAGAAAGTCAGGAGCAGAAATGAGCAAGTGGAAGACAGAATTAGTGAGCTTGGAGATAAAGCACTTGGCACCAATATATTTGAAGAAAAATCAGATAAAAGAATTTAAACAATGAAGAAACCTTAAAAATCATGTGGAACTCTATCAAGAGAAATAACCTACGAGGGACTGGAGTACCAGAACAGGGAGGTACAACAGAAAATAAAGAGAATTGTTGAAGATTTGTTGGCAGAAAACTTCCCTGATATCGTGAAAGATGAGAAGATATCTATCCAAGATGCTCATTGAACTCCACATAAGGTAGATCTCAAAAGTAAGTTACCAAGTCATATTATAATCAAACTTGCCAAAACCAAAGATAAAGAGAAAACTTTAAGAGTGGCTAGGGATAAACGAAAAGTCACCTACAAAGGCCAGTCAATAAGAATAAGCTCGGACTACTCGGCAGAGAAACCATGCAGGTAAGAAGGCAATGGGATGACTTATATAAAGCATTGAAGGAAAAAAATTGCTAACCAAGAGTCATATATCCAGCAAAACTGTCTCTCAAATATAAAGGCAAAATTAGGACATTTCCAGATAAATAAAATTTTAGGGAATTCATAAAAAC